>NW_028123611.1:0-488508 GCF_965194805.1 Balaenoptera borealis
AGCATAGGGCACTTCCACTCATGGGGGTATAAATTGGGAAAATGAAAAATCAGCAAGACACAAGCACCCCAAAGTTGAGGGCTGCTCTGTTGACAAGGACCTCCACTTCATTCCACCTTAAATATCCCAGGAAAGAGAAAAATGGATAAAGAAGTTGTGGTCCTTATGTACAATGGAATATCACTCAGCCATGAAATCAATGTCATAATGTTAGTAGCAGCATGATGAGTGGATTTAGGTACGACGATTCTAAGTGAAAGAAGTCACACAGAAAAGGACACTTCTCATAAGGTATCACTGATAGAGGGAATGTAAAAACCGTTACACTTGAACTGAATTACAAAACAGAACAGAGTCACACATGCAGAAAACACACTATGGCTGCTTAACGGGAAAGGTGAGGTGGGGTGATACATAAAACAAGGGTATCAAATTAGCTCAGATACCGTTCCATAAACCCAATATGTAGTAGACAAGACCTACTCCTTGCTCAGAGAACTGGACTCAACACGCCCTATTCACCGCACAAGAATATATCTGACTAGTAATAATCTTAAAGCCTATGTATTGATATCTCTCTGTTAGTGTGTCAAGTGGGTGGAAAGCGGCATAAACACAGCCGTGAAAAGCAGCTAAACCCCATTATGAAAATAAATTACTTTGAAAAACCCATGAAACAACGACAGTGAAAGAGATAGAAATTCTTACACAATGAGTTCAGGGGCTGTGATGCAACCTGGATTGACCATATCTAGACCCACAGCTGGATGAGACATAAGGGTGGACACTCTTGGGGCTGAGAGGTTTGGTGAGGTTGGGTGAGCAAACGCAGACCCTTTAAAGTAATACTGCGTGGTACCCATCGCATGGGTCCCAAATCTCCAGCTTCAAGGGCATCTTCCTACATCGAAAACATGCATGAGAAACCCAGAAGATGGTACACCGTGTGATGGGGAAAGGTTTCTAAAACGCACCTCATTTCTCATCTCCTTGTGCCCGGGTTCGCCATTCCAGCCACTTTACTAGCAATCTCCCTACTTGGAGCATCAGCACCTTTAACCTCCTGTTCCGTACAGGTTGCAATTTGTCCTGAGGATGAACGGGAAGACGGGGAACCAACGAGAGACTAGCTCTTGGTGTTGGGACAGGCACAGGTCACTCTATTTTCCCATCAGGAAGAAGAATTAACCACAGGCTCAGCCTGCCCCCCGGAACCAGAACAGGGCCTGAAGCCATCCTGCGCTTTTGCGGCCAGCTCCCAAAAAAGCGAGTTGTAAAATGGAGGTTCAGGGCACTGCAATTCACAAACCTGCAGAGTTATAAATGATAACTCTCGTCCACAAATATATTGAGGGAAGGCAAAGAAGAGGATTTGAAATCAAGGCAGAATTGCACGAAACAGACTTCAGGAGGTAGATACGAATCGCCTTTAAAGCACATGAAAAGCGGCAAAACGTTGACAATGATGCCCTTGGCCAAAAAGGGCGTATGCGTTTTTTCCAGAATATATTCAGGAAAAAACGCATACGCCCTTTTTGGCCAACCAAGCAACCTGGAAAGGCAAATCAGCGCTACAGAGAAGTCTCGCTTCCCATCGGTCAAAAGGGCCATGCTGAAAAAAGTGTCAAAACCAGAAATGCAGGACAGGCCATGGAGAAATGGGAGCCTTGCTACACTGATGGGCGGGATGTAAATTGCCAACAGCCACTCTGGAGAAGTGCACGGTGTGTCCTGAAACATCTGAAAAACACAGCTTAGAGAGCATAGGGCACTTCCACTCATGGGGGTATAAATTGGGAAAATGAAAAATCAGCAAGACACAAGAACCCCAAAGTTGAGGGCTGCTCTGTTGACAAGGACCTCCACTTCATTCCACCTTAAATATCCCAGGAAAGAGAAAAATGGATAAAGAAGTTGTGGTCCTTATGTACAATGGAATATCACTCAGCCATGAAATCAATGTCATAATGTTAGTAGCAGCATGATGAGTGGATTTAGGTACGACGATTCTAAGTGAAATAAGTCACACAGAAAAGGGCACTTCTCATAAGGTATCACTGATAGAGGGAATGTAAAAACCGTTACACTTGAACTGAATTACAAAACAGAACAGAGTCACACATGCAGAAAACACACTATGGCTGCTTAACGGGAAAGGTGAGGTGGGGTGATACATAAAACAAGGGTATCAAATTAGCTCAGATACCGTTCCATAAACCCAATATGTAGTAGACAAGACCTACTCCTTGCTCAGAGAACTGGACTCAACACGCCCTATTCACCGCACAAGAATATATCTGACTAGTAATAATCTTAAAGCCTATGTATTGATATCTCTCTGTTAGTGTGTCAAGTGGGTGGAAAGCGGCATAAACACAGCCGTGAAAAGCAGCTAAACCCCATTATGAAAATAAATTACTTTGAAAAACCCATGAAACAACGACAGTGAAAGAGATAGAAATTCTTACACAATGAGTTCAGGGGCTGTGATGCAACCTGGATTGACCATATCTAGACCCACAGCTGGATGAGACATAAGGGTGGACACTCTTGGGGCTGAGAGGTTTGGTGAGGTTGGGTGAGCAAACGCAGACCCTTTAAAGTAATACTGCGTGGTACCCATCGCATGGGTCCCAAATCTCCAGCTTCAAGGGCATCTTCCTACATCGAAAACATGCATGAGAAACCCAGAAGATGGTACACCGTGTGATGGGGAAAGGTTTCTAAAACGCACCTC
The DNA here is from genome assembly GCF_965194805.1 of Balaenoptera borealis. Lineage (NCBI taxonomy): Eukaryota > Metazoa > Chordata > Mammalia > Artiodactyla > Balaenopteridae > Balaenoptera > Balaenoptera borealis. The sequence continues at coordinate 2,738 of NW_028123611.1, forward strand.
ATTTCTCATCTCCTTGTGCCCGGGTTCGCCATTCCAGCCACTTTACTAGCAATCTCCCTACTTGGAGCATCAGCACCTTTAACCTCCTGTTCCGTACAGGTTGCAATTTGTCCTGAGGATGAACGGGAAGACGGGGAACCAACGAGAGACTAGCTCTTGGTGTTGGGACAGGCACAGGTCACTCTATTTTCCCATCAGGAAGAAGAATTAACCACAGGCTCAGCCTGCCCCCCGGAACCACAACAGGGCCTGAAGCCATCCTGCGCTTTTGCGGCCAGCTCCCAAAAAAGCGAGTTGTAAAATGGAGGTTCAGGGCACTGCAATTCACAAACCTGCAGAGTTATAAATGATAACTCTCGTCCACAAATATATTGAGGGAAGGCAAAGAAGAGGATTTGAAATCAAGGCAGAATTGCACGAAACAGATTTCAGGAGGTAGATACGAATCGCCCTTAAAGCACATGAAAAGCGGCAAAACGTTGACAATGATGCCCTTGGCCAAAAAGGGTGTATGCGTTTTTTCCAGAATATATTCAGGAAAAAACGCATACGCCCTTTTTGGCCAACCAAGCAACCTGGAAAGGCAAATCAGCGCTACAGAGAAGTCTCGCTTCCCATCGGTCAAAAGGGCCATGCTGAAAAAAGTGTCAAAACCAGAAATGCAGGACAGGCCATGGAGAAATGGGAGCCTTGCTACACTGATGGGCGGGATGTAAATTGCCAACAGCCACTCTGGAGAAGTGCACGGTGTGTCCTGAAACATCTGAAAAACACAGCTTAGAGAGCATAGGGCATTTCCACTCATGGGGGTATAAATTGGGAAAATGAAAAATCAGCAAGACACAAGCACCCCAAAGTTGAGGGCTGCTCTGTTGACAAGGACCTCCACTTCATTCCACCTTAAATATCCCAGGAAAGAGAAAAATGGATAAAGAAGTTGTGGTCCTTATGTACAATGGAATATCACTCAGCCATGAAATCAATGTCATAATGTTAGTAGCAGCATGATGAGTGGATTTAGGTACGACGATTCTAAGTGAAATAAGTCACACAGAAAAGGACACTTCTCCTAAGGTATCACTGATAGAGGGAATGTAAAAACCGTTACACTTGAACTGAATTACAAAACAGAACAGAGTCACACATGCAGAAAACACACTATGGCTGCTTAACGGGAAAGGTGAGGTGGGGTGATACATAAAACAAGGGTATCAAATTAGCTCAGATACCGTTCCATAAACCCAATATGTAGTAGACAAGACCTACTCCTTGCTCAGAGAACTGGACTCAACACGCCCTATTCACCGCACAAGAATATATCTGACTAGTAATAATCTTAAAGCCTATGTATTGATATCTCTCTGTTAGTGTGTCAAGTGGGTGGAAAGCGGCATAAACACAGCCGTGAAAAGCAGCTAAACCCCATTATGAAAATAAATTACTTTGAAAAACCCATGAAACAACGACAGTGAAAGAGATAGAAATTCTTACACAATGAGTTCAGGGGCTGTGATGCGACCTGGATTGACCATATCTAGACCCACAGCTGGATGAGACATAAGGGTGGACACTCTTGGGGCTGAGAGGTTTGGTGAGGTTGGGTGAGCAAACGCAGACCCTTTAAAGTAATACTGCGTGGTACCCATCGCATGGGTCCCAAATCTCCAGCTTCAAGGGAATCTTCCTACATCGAAAACATGCATGAGAAACCCAGAAGATGGTACACCGTGTGATGGGGAAACGTTTCTAAAACACACCTCATTTCTCATCTCCTTGTGCCCGGGTTCGCCATTCCAGCCACTTTACTAGCAATCTCCCTACTTGGAGCATCAGCACCTTTAACCTCCTGTTCTGTACAGGTTGCAATTTGTCCTGAGGATGAACGGGAAGACGGGGAACCAACGAGAGACTAGCTCTTGGTGTTGGGACAGGCACAGGTCACTCTATTTTCCCATCAGGAAGAAGAATTAACCACAGGCTCAGCCTGCCCCCCGGAACCAGAACAGGGCCTGAAGCCATCCTGCGCTTTTGCGGCCAGCTCCCAAAAAAGCGAGTTGTAAAATGGAGGTTCAGGGCACTGCAATTCACAAACCTGCAGAGTTATAAATGATAACTCTCGTCCACAAATATATAGAGGGAAGGCAAAGAAGAGGATTTGAAATCAAGGCAGAATTGCACGAAACAGATTTCAGGAGGTAGATACGAATCGCCTTTAAAGCACATGAAAAGCGGCAAAACGTTGACAATGATGCCCTTGGCCAAAAAGGGCGTATGCGTTTTTTCCTGAATATATTCAGGAAAAAACGCATACGCCCTTTTTGGCCAACCAAGCAACCTGGAAAGGCAAATCAGCGCTACAGAGAAGTCTCGCTTCCCATCGGTCAAAAGGGCCATGCTGAAAAAAGTGTCAAAACCAGAAATGCAGGACAGGCCATGGAGAAATGGGAGCCTTGCTACACTGATGGGCGGGATGTAAATTGCCAACAGCCACTCTGGAGAAGTGCACGGTGTGTCCTGAAACATCTGAAAAACACAGCTTAGAGAGCATAGGGCACTTCCACTCATGGGGGTATAAATTGGGAAAATGAAAAATCAGCAAGACACAAGCACCCCAAAGTTGAGGGCTGCTCTGTTGACAAGGACCTCCACTTCATTCCACCTTAAATATCCCAGGAAAGAGAAAAATGGATAAAGAAGTTGTGGTCCTTATGTACAATGGAATATCACTCAGCCATGAAATCAATGTCATAATGTTAGTAGCAGCATGATGAGTGGATTTAGGTACGACGATTCTAAATGAAATAAGTCACACAGAAAAGGACACTTCTCATAAGGTATCACTGATAGAGGGAATGTAAAAACCGTTACACTTGAACTGAATTACAAAACAGAACAGAGTCACACATGCAGAAAACACACTATGGCTGCTTAACGGGAAAGGTGAGGTGGGGTGATACATAAAACAAGGGTATCAAATTAGCTCAGATACCGTTCCATAAACCCAATATGTAGTAGACAAGACCTACTCCTTGCTCAGAGAACTGGACTCAACACGCCCTATTCACCGCACAAGAATATATCTGACTAGTAATAATCTTAAAGCCTATGTATTGATATCTCTCTGTTAGTGTGTCAAGTGGGTGGAAAGCGGCATAAACACAGCCGTGAAAAGCAGCTAAACCCCATTATGAAAATAAATTACTTTGAAAAACCCATGAAACAACGACAGTGAAAGAGATAGAAATTCTTACACAATGAGTTCAGGGGCTGTGATGCAACCTGGATTGACCATATCTAGACCCACAGCTGGATGAGACATAAGGGTGGACACTCTTGGGGCTGAGAGGTTTGGTGAGGTTGGGTGAGCAAACGCAGACCCTTTAAAGTAATACTGCGTGGTACCCATCGCATGGGTCCCAAATCTCCAGCTTCAAGGGCATCTTCCTACATCGAAAACATGCATGAGAAACCCAGAAGATGGTACACCGTGTGATGGGGAAAGGTTTCCAAAACGCACCTCATTTCTCATCTCCTTGTGCCCGGGTTCGCCATTCCAGCCACTTTACTAGCAATCTCCCTACTTGGAGCATCAGCACCTTTAACCTCCTGTTCCGTACAGGTTGCAATTTGTCCTGAGGATGAACGGGAAGACGGGGAACCAACGAGAGACTAGCTCTTGGTGTCGGGACAGGCACAGGTCACTGTATTTTCCCATCAGGAAGAAGAATTAACCACAGGCTCAGCCTGCCCCCCGGAACCAGAACAGGGCCTGAAGCCATCCTGCGCTTTTGCGGCCAGCTCCCAAAAAAGCGAGTTGTAAAATGGAGGTTCAGGGCACTGCAATTCACAAACCTGCAGAGTTATAAATGATAACTCTCGTCCACAAATATACTGAGGGAAGGCAAAGAAGAGGATTTGAAATCAAGGCAGAATTGCACGAAACAGATTTCAGGAGGTAGATACGAATCGCCTTTAAAGCACATGAAAAGCGGCAAAACGTTGACAATGATGCCCTTGGCCAAAAAGGGCGTATGCGTTTTTTCCTGAATATATTCAGGAAAAAACGCATACGCCCTTTTTGGCCAACCAAGCAACCTGGAAAGGCAAATCAGCGCTACAGAGAAGTCTCGCTTCCCATCGGTCAAAAGGGCCATGCTGAAAAAAGTGTCAAAACCAGAAATGCAGGACAGGCCATGGAGAAATGGGAGCCTTGCTACACTGATGGGCGGGATGTAAATTGCCAACAGCCACTCTGGAGAAGTGCACGGTGTGTCCTGAAACATCTGAAAAACACAGCTTAGAGAGCATAGGGCACTTCCACTCATGGGGGTATAAATTGGGAAAATGAAAAATCAGCAAGACACAAGCACCCCAAAGTTGAGGGCTGCTCTGTTGACAAGGACCTCCACTTCATTCCACCTTAAATATCCCAGGAAAGAGAAAAATGGATAAAGAAGTTGTGGTCCTTATGTACAATGGAATATCACTCAGCCATGAAATCAATGTCATAATGTTAGTAGCAGCATGATGAGTGGATTTAGGTACGACGATTCTAAGTGAAATAAGTCACACAGAAAAGGACACTTCTCCTAAGGTATCACTGATAGAGGGAATGTAAAAACCGTTACACTTGAACTGAATTACAAAACAGAACAGAGTCACACATGCAGAAAACACACTATGGCTGCTTAACGGGAAAGGTGAGGTGGGGTGATACATAAAACAAGGGTATCAAATTAGCTCAGATACCGTTCCATAAACCCAATATGTAGTAGACAAGACCTACTCCTTGCTCAGAGAACTGGACTCAACACGCCCTATTCACCGCACAAGAATATATCTGACTAGTAATAATCTTAAAGCCTATGTATTGATATCTCTCTGTTAGTGTGTCAAGTGGGTGGAAAGCGGCATAAACACAGCCGTGAAAAGCAGCTAAACCCCATTATGAAAATAAATTACTTTGAAAAACCCATGAAACAACGACAGTGAAAGAGATAGAAATTCTTACACAATGAGTTCAGGGGCTGTGATGCAACCTGGATTGACCATATGTAGACCCACAGCTGGATGAGACATAAGGGTAGACACTCTTGGGGCTGAGAGGTTTGGTGAGGTTGGGTGAGCAAACGCAGACCCTTTAAAGTAATACTGCGTGGTACCCATCGCATGGGTCCCAAATCTCCAGCTTCAAGGGCATCTTCCTATATCGAAAACATGCATGAGAAACCCAGAAGATGGTACACCGTGTGATGGGGAAAGGTTTCTAAAACGCACCTCATTTCTCATCTCCTTGTGCCCGGGTTCGCCATTCCACCTGCTTTACTAGCAATCTCCCTACTTGGAGCATCAGCACCTTTAACCTCCTGTTCCGTACAGGTTGCAATTTGTCCTGAGGATGAACGGGAAGACGGGGAACCAACGAGAGACTAGCTCTTGGTGTCGGGACAGGCACAGGTCACTCTATTTTCCCATCAGGAAGAAGAATTAACCACAGGCTCAGCCTGCCCCCCGGAACCAGAACAGGGCCTGAAGCCATCCTGCGCTTTTGCGGCCAGCTCCCAAAAAAGCGAGTTGTAAAATGGAGGTTCAGGGCACTGCAATTCACAAACCTGCAGAGTTATAAATGATAACTCTCGTCCACAAATATATTGAGGGAAGGCAAAGAAGAGGATTTGAAATCAAGGCAGAATTGCACGAAACAGATTTCAGGAGGTAGATACGAATCGCCTTTAAAGCACATGAAAAGCGGCAAAACGTTGACAATGATGCCCTTGGCCAAAAAGGGCGTATGCGTTTTTTCCTGAATATATTCAGGAAAAAACGCATACGCCCTTTTTGGCCAACCAAGCAACCTGGAAAGGCAAATCAGCACTACAGAGAAGTCTCGCTTCCCATCGGTCAAAAGGGCCATGCTGAAAAAAGTGTCAAAACCAGAAATGCAGGACAGGCCATGGAGAAATGGGAGCCTTGCTACACTGATGGGCGGGATGTAAATTGCCAACAGCCACTCTGGAGAAGTGCACGGTGTGTCCTGAAACATCTGAAAAACACAGCTTAGAGAGCATAGGGCACTTCCACTCATGGGGGTATAAATTGGGAAAATGAAAAATCAGCAAGACACAAGCACCCCAAAGTTGAGGGCTGCTCTGTTGACAAGGACCTCCACTTCATTCCACCTTAAATATCCCAGGAAAGAGAAAAATGGATAAAGAAGTTGTGGTCCTTATGTACAATGGAATATCACTCAGCCATGAAATCAATGTCATAATGTTAGTAGCAGCATGATGAGTGGATTTAGGTACGACGATTCTAAGTGAAATAAGTCACACAGAAAAGGACACTTCTCCTAAGGTATCACTGATAGAGGGAATGTAAAAACCGTTACACTTGAACTGAATTACAAAACAGAACAGAGTCACACATGCAGAAAACACACTATGGCTGCTTAACGGGAAAGGTGAGGTGGGGTGATACATAAAACAAGGGTATCAAATTAGCTCAGATACCGTTCCATAAACCCAATATGTAGTAGACAAGACCTACTCCTTGCTCAGAGAACTGGACTCAACACGCCCTATTCACCGCACAAGAATATATCTGACTAGTAATAATCTTAAAGCCTATGTATTGATATCTCTCTGTTAGTGTGTCAAGTGGGTGGAAAGCGGCATAAACACAGCCGTGAAAAGCAGCTAAACCCCATTATGAAAATAAATTACTTTGAAAAACCCATGAAACAACGACAGTGAAAGAGATAGAAATTCTTACACAATGAGTTCAGGGGCTGTGATGCAACCTGGATTGACCATATCTAGACCCACAGCTGGATGAGACATAAGGGTGGACACTCTTGGGGCTGAGAGGTTTGGTGAGGTTGGGTGAGCAAACGCAGACCCTTTAAAGTAATACTGCGTGGTACCCATCGCATGGGTCCCAAATCTCCAGCTTCAAGGGCATCTTCCTACATCGAAAACATGCATGAGAAACCCAGAAGATGGTACACCGTGTGATGGGGAAAGGTTTCTAAAACGCACCTCATTTCTCATCTCCTTGTGCCCGGGTTCGCCATTCCAGCCACTTTACTAGCAATCTCCCTACTTGGAGCATCAGCACCTTTAACCTCCTGTTCTGTACAGGTTGCAATTTGTCCTGAGGATGAACGGGAAGACGGGGAACCAACGAGAGACTAGCTCTTGGTGTTGGGACAGGCACAGGTCACTCTATTTTCCCATCAGGAAGAAGAATTAACCACAGGCTCAGCCTGCCCCCCGGAACCAGAACAGGGCCTGAAGCCATCCTGCGCTTTTGCGGCCAGCTCCCAAAAAAGCGAGTTGTAAAATGGAGGTTCAGGGCACTGCAATTCACAAACCTGCAGAGTTATAAATGATAACTCTCGTCCACAAATATATTGAGGGAAGGCAAAGAAGAGGATTTGAAATCAAGGCAGAATTGCACGAAACAGACTTCAGGAGGTAGATACGAATCGCCTTTAAAGCACATGAAAAGCGGCAAAACGTTGACAATGATGCCCTTGGCCAAAAAGGGCGTATGCGTTTTTTCCTGAATATATTCAGGAAAAAACGCATACGCCCTTTTTGGCCAACCAAGCAACCTGGAAAGGCAAATCAGCGCTACAGAGAAGTCTCGCTTCCCATCGGTCAAAAGGGCCATGCTGAAAAAAGTGTCAAAACCAGAAATGCAGGACAGGCCATGGAGAAATGGGAGCCTTGCTACACTGATGGGCGGGATGTAAATTGCCAACAGCCACTCTGGAGAAGTGCACGGTGTGTCCTGAAACATCTGAAAAACACAGCTTAGAGAGCATAGGGCACTTCCACTCATGGGGGTATAAATTGGGAAAATGAAAAATCAGCAAGACACAAGAACCCCAAAGTTGAGGGCTGCTCTGTTGACAAGGACCTCCACTTCATTCCACCTTAAATATCCCAGGAAAGAGAAAAATGGATAAAGAAGTTGTGGTCCTTATGTACAATGGAATATCACTCAGCCATGAAATCAATGTCATAATGTTAGTAGCAGCATGATGAGTGGATTTAGGTACGACGATTCTAAGTGAAATAAGTCACACAGAAAAGGGCACTTCTCATAAGGTATCACTGATAGAGGGAATGTAAAAACCGTTACACTTGAACTGAATTACAAAACAGAACAGAGTCACACATGCAGAAAACACACTATGGCTGCTTAACGGGAAAGGTGAGGTGGGGTGATACATAAAACAAGGGTATCAAATTAGCTCAGATACCGTTCCATAAACCCAATATGTAGTAGACAAGACCTACTCCTTGCTCAGAGAACTGGACTCAACACGCCCTATTCACCGCACAAGAATATATCTGACTAGTAATAATCTTAAAGCCTATGTATTGATATCTCTCTGTTAGTGTGTCAAGTGGGTGGAAAGCGGCATAAACACAGCCGTGAAAAGCAGCTAAACCCCATTATGAAAATAAATTACTTTGAAAAACCCATGAAACAACGACAGTGAAAGAGATAGAAATTCTTACACAATGAGTTCAGGGGCTGTGATGCAACCTGGATTGACCATATCTAGACCCACAGCTGGATGAGACATAAGGGTGGACACTCTTGGGGCTGAGAGGTTTGGTGAGGTTGGGTGAGCAAACGCAGACCCTTTAAAGTAATACTGCGTGGTACCCATCGCATGGGTCCCAAATCTCCAGCTTCAAGGGCATCTTCCTACATCGAAAACATGCATGAGAAACCCAGAAGATGGTACACCGTGTGATGGGGAAAGGTTTCTAAAACGCACCTCATTTCTCATCTCCTTGTGCCCGGGTTCGCCATTCCAGCCACTTTACTAGCAATCTCCCTACTTGGAGCATCAGCACCTTTAACCTCCTGTTCCGTACAGGTTGCAATTTGTCCTGAGGATGAACGGGAAGACGGGGAACCAACGAGAGACTAGCTCTTGGTGTTGGGACAGGCACAGGTCACTCTATTTTCCCATTAGGAAGAAGAATTAACCACAGGCTCAGCCTGCCCCCCGGAACCAGAACAGGGCCTGAAGCCATCCTGCGCTTTTGCGGCCAGCTCCCAAAAAAGCGAGTTGTAAAATGGAGGTTCAGGGCACTGCAATTCACAAACCTGCAGAGTTATAAATGATAACTCTCGTCCACAAATATATTGAGGGAAGGCAAAGAAGAGGATTTGAAATCAAGGCAGAATTGCACGAAACAGATTTCAGGAGGTAGATACGAATCGCCCTTAAAGCACATGAAAAGCGGCAAAACGTTGACAATGATGCCCTTGGCCAAAAAGGGCGTATGCGTTTTTTCCTGAATATATTCAGGAAAAAACGCATACGCCCTTTTTGGCCAACCAAGCAACCTGGAAAGGCAAATCGGCGCTACAGAGAAGTCTCGCTTCCCATCGGTCAAAAGGGCCATGCTGAAAAAAGTGTCAAAACCAGAAATGCAGGACAGGCCATGGAGAAATGGGAGCCTTGCTACACTGATGGGCGGGATGTAAATTGCCAACAGCCACTCTGGAGAAGTGTACGGTGTGTCCTGAAACATCTGAAAAACACAGCTTAGAGAGCATAGGGCACTTCCACTCATGGGGGTATAAATTGGGAAAATGAAAAATCAGCAAGACACAAGCACCCCAAAGTTGAGGGCTGCTCTGTTGACAAGGACCTCCACTTCATTCCACCTTAAATATCCCAGGAAAGAGAAAAATGGATAAAGAAGTTGTGGTCCTTATGTACAATGGAATATCACTCAGCCATGAAATCAATGTCATAATGTTAGTAGCAGCATGATGAGTGGATTTAGGTACGACGATTCTAAGTGAAATAAGTCACACAGAAAAGGACACTTCTCATAAGGTATCACTTATGGAGGGAATGTAAAAACCGTTACACTTGAACTGAATTACAAAACAGAACAGAGTCACACATGCAGAAAACACACTATGGCTGCTTAACGGGAAAGGTGAGGTGGGGTGATACATAAAACAAGGGTATCAAATTAGCTCAGATACCGTTCCATAAACCCAATATGTAGTAGACAAGACCTACTCCTTGCTCAGAGAACTGGACTCAACACGCCCTATTCACCGCACAAGAATATATCTGACTAGTAATAATCTTAAAGCCTATGTATTGATATCTCTCTGTTAGTGTGTCAAGTGGGTGGAAAGCGGCATAAACACAGCCGTGAAAAGCAGCTAAACCCCATTATGAAAATAAATTACTTTGAAAAACCCATGAAACAACGACAGTGAAAGAGATAGAAATTCTTACACAATGAGTTCAGGGGCTGTGATGCAACCTGGATTGACCATATCTAGACCCACAGCTGGATGAGACATAAGGGTGGACACTCTTGGGGCTGAGAGGTTTGGTGAGGTTGGGTGAGCAAACGCAGACCCTTTAAAGTAATACTGCGTGGTACCCATCGCATGGGTCCCAAATCTCCAGCTTCAAGGGCATCTTCCTACATCGAAAACATGCATGAGAAACCCAGAAGATGGTACACCGTGTGATGGGGAAAGGTTTCTAAAACGCACCTCATTTCTCATCTCCTTGTGCCCGGGTTCGCCATTCCAGCCGCTTTACTAGCAATCTCCCTACTTGGAGCATCAGCACCTTTAACCTCCTGTTCCGTACAGGTTGCAATTTGTCCTGAGGATGAACGGGAAGACGGGGAACCAACGAGAGACTAGCTCTTGGTGTTGGGACAGGCACAGGTCACTCTATTTTCCCATTAGGAAGAAGAATTAACCACAGGCTCAGCCTGCCCCCCGGAACCAGAACAGGGCCTGAAGCCATCCTGCGCTTTTGCGGCCAGCTCCCAAAAAAGCGAGTTGTAAAATGGAGGTTCAGGGCACTGCAATTCACAAACCTGCAGAGTTATAAATGATAACTCTCGTCCACAAATATATTGAGGGAAGGCAAAGAAGAGGATTTGAAATCAAGGCAGAATTGCACGAAACAGATTTCAGGAGGTAGATACGAATCGCCCTTAAAGCACATGAAAAGCGGCAAAACGTTGACAATGATGCCCTTGGCCAAAAAGGGCGTATGCGTTTTTTCCTGAATATATTCAGGAAAAAACGCATACGCCCTTTTTGGCCAACCAAGCAACCTGGAAAGGCAAATCGGCGCTACAGAGAAGTCTCGCTTCCCATCGGTCAAAAGGGCCATGCTGAAAAAAGTGTCAAAACCAGAAATGCAGGACAGGCCATGGAGAAATGGGAGCCTTGCTACACTGATGGGCGGGATGTAAATTGCCAACAGCCACTCTGGAGAAGTGCACGGTGTGTCCTGAAACATCTGAAAAACACAGCTTAGAGAGCATAGGGCATTTCCACTCATGGGGGTATAAATTGGGAAAATGAAAAATCAGCAAGACACAAGCACCCCAAAGTTGAGGGCTGCTCTGTTGACAAGGACCTCCACTTCATTCCACCTTAAATATCCCAGGAAAGAGAAAAATGGATAAAGAAGTTGTGGTCCTTATGTACAATGGAATATCACTCAGCCATGAAATCAATGTCATAAGGTTAGTAGCAGCATGATGAGTGGATTTAGGTACGACGATTCTAAGTGAAATAAGTCACACAGAAAAGGACACTTCTCATAAGGTATCACTGATAGAGGGAATGTAAAAACCGTTACACTTGAACTGAATTACAAAACAGAACAGAGTCACACATGCAGAAAACACACTATGGCTGCTTAACGGGAAAGGTGAGGTGGGGTGATACATAAAACAAGGGTATCAAATTAGCTCAGATACCGTTCCATAAACCCAATATGTAGTAGACAAGACCTACTCCTTGCTCAGAGAACTGGACTCAACACGCCCTATTCACCGCACAAGAATATATCTGACTAGTAATAATCTTAAAGCCTATGTATTGATATCTCTCTGTTAGTGTGTCAAGTGGGTGGAAAGCGGCATAAACACAGCCGTGAAAAGCAGCTAAACCCCATTATGAAAATAAATTACTTTGAAAAACCCATGAAACAACGACAGTGAAAGAGATAGAAATTCTTACACAATGAGTTCAGGGGCTGTGATGCAACCTGGATTGACCATATCTAGACCCACAGCTGGATGAGACATAAGGGTGGACACTCTTGGGGCTGAGAGGTTTGGTGAGGTTGGGTGAGCAAACGCAGACCCTTTAAAGTAATACTGCGTGGTACCCATCGCATGGGTCCCAAATCTCCAGCTTCAAGGGCATCTTCCTACATCGAAAACATGCATGAGAAACCCAGAAGATGGTACACCGTGTGATGGGGAAAGGTTTCTAAAACGCACCTCATTTCTCATCTCCTTGTGCCCGGGTTCGCCATTCCAGCCGCTTTACTAGCAATCTCCCTACTTGGAGCATCAGCACCTTTAACCTCCTGTTCCGTACAGGTTGCAATTTGTCCTGAGGATGAACGGGAAGACGGGGAACCAACGAGAGACTAGCTCTTGGTGTTGGGACAGGCACAGGTCACTCTATTTTCCCATCAGGAAGAAGAATTAACCACAGGCTCAGCCTGCCCCCCGGAACCAGAACAGGGCCTGAAGCCATCCTGCGCTTTTGCGGCCAGCTCCCAAAAAAGCGAGTTGTAAAATGGAGGTTCAGGGCACTGCAATTCACAAACCTGCAGAGTTATAAATGATAACTCTCGTCCACAAATATATTGAGGGAAGGCAAAGAAGAGGATTTGAAATCAAGGCAGAATTGCACGAAACAGACTTCAGGAGGTAGATACGAATCGCCTTTAAAGCACATGAAAAGTGGCAAAACGTTGACAATGATGCCCTTGGCCAAAAAGGGCGTATGCGTTTTTTCCTGAATATATTCAGGAAAAAACGCATACGCCCTTTTTGGCCAACCAAGCAACCTGGAAAGGCAAATCAGCGCTACAGAGAAGTCTCGCTTCCCATCGGTCAAAAGGGCCATGCTGAAAAAAGTGTCAAAACCAGAAATGCAGGACAGGCCATGGAGAAATGGGAGCCTTGCTACACTGATGGGCGGGATGTAAATTGCCAACAGCCACTCTGGAGAAGTGCACGGTGTGTCCTGAAACATCTGAAAAACACAGCTTAGAGAGCATAGGGCACTTCCACTCATGGGGGTATAAATTGGGAAAATGAAAAATCAGCAAGACACAAGAACCCCAAAGTTGAGGGCTGCTCTGTTGACAAGGACCTCCACTTCATTCCACCTTAAATATCCCAGGAAAGAGAAAAATGGATAAAGAAGTTGTGGTCCTTATGTACAATGGAATATCACTCAGCCATGAAATCAATGTCATAATGTTAGTAGCAGCATGATGAGTGGATTTAGGTACGACGATTCTAAGTGAAATAAGTCACACAGAAAAGGGCACTTCTCATAAGGTATCACTGATAGAGGGAATGTAAAAACCGTTACACTTGAACTGAATTACAAAACAGAACAGAGTCACACATGCAGAAAACACACTATGGCTGCTTAACGGGAAAGGTGAGGTGGGGTGATACATAAAACAAGGGTATCAAATTAGCTCAGATACCGTTCCATAAACCCAATATGTAGTAGACAAGACCTACTCCTTGCTCAGAGAACTGGACTCAACACGCCCTATTCACCGCACAAGAATATATCTGACTAGTAATAATCTTAAAGCCTATGTATTGATATCTCTCTGTTAGTGTGTCAAGTGGGTGGAAAGCGGCATAAACACAGCCGTGAAAAGCAGCTAAACCCCATTATGAAAATAAATTACTTTGAAAAACCCATGAAACAACGACAGTGAAAGAGATAGAAATTCTTACACAATGAGTTCAGGGGCTGTGATGCAACCTGGATTGACCATATCTAGACCCACAGCTGGATGAGACATAAGGGTGGACACTCTTGGGGCTGAGAGGTTTGGTGAGGTTGGGTGAGCAAACGCAGACCCTTTAAAGTAATACTGCGTGGTACCCATCGCATGGGTCCCAAATCTCCAGCTTCAAGGGCATCTTCCTACATCGAAAACATGCATGAGAAACCCAGAAGATGGTACACCGTGTGATGGGGAAAGGTTTCTAAAACGCACCTCATTTCTCATCTCCTTGTGCCCGGGTTCGCCATTCCAGCCGCTTTACTAGCAATCTCCCTACTTGGAGCATCAGCACCTTTAACCTCCTGTTCCGTACAGGTTGCAATTTGTCCTGAGGATGAACGGGAAGACGGGGAACCAACGAGAGACTAGCTCTTGGTGTTGGGACAGGCACAGGTCACTCTATTTTCCCATCAGGAAGAAGAATTAACCACAGGCTCAGCCTGCCCCCCGGAACCAGAACAGGGCCTGAAGCCATCCTGCGCTTTTGCGGCCAGCTCCCAAAAAAGCGAGTTGTAAAATGGAGGTTCAGGGCACTGCAATTCACAAACCTGCAGAGTTATAAATGATAACTCTCGTCCACAAATATATTGAGGGAAGGCAAAGAAGAGGATTTGAAATCAAGGCAGAATTGCACGAAACAGACTTCAGGAGGTAGATACGAATCGCCTTTAAAGCACATGAAAAGTGGCAAAACGTTGACAATGATGCCCTTGGCCAAAAAGGGCGTATGCGTTTTTTCCTGAATATATTCAGGAAAAAACGCATACGCCCTTTTTGGCCAACCAAGCAACCTGGAAAGGCAAATCAGCGCTACAGAGAAGTCTCGCTTCCCATCGGTCAAAAGGGCCATGCTGAAAAAAGTGTCAAAACCAGAAATGCAGGACAGGCCATGGAGAAATGGGAGCCTTGCTACACTGATGGGCGGGATGTAAATTGCCAACAGCCACTCTGGAGAAGTGCACGGTGTGTCCTGAAACATCTGAAAAACACAGCTTAGAGAGCATAGGGCACTTCCACTCATGGGGGTATAAATTGGGAAAATGAAAAATCAGCAAGACACAAGCACCCCAATGTTGAGGGCTGCTCTGTTGACAAGGACCTCCACTTCATTCCACCTTAAATATACCAGGAAAGAGAAAAATGGATAAAGAAGTTGTGGTCCTTATGTACAATGGAATATCACTCACCCATGAAATCAATGTCATAATGTTATTAGCAGCATGATGAGTGGATTTAGGTACGACGATTCTAAGTGAAATAAGTCACACAGAAAAGGACACTTCTCATAAGGTATCACTTATGGAGGGAATGTAAAAACCGTTACACTTGAACTGAATTACAAAACAGAACAGAGCCACACATGCAGAAAACACACTATGGCTGCTTAACGGGAAAGGTGAGGTGGGGTGATACATAAAACAAGGGTATCAAATTAGCTCAGATACCGTTCCATAAACCCAATATGTAATAGACAAGACCTACTCCTTGCTCAGAGAACTGGACTCAACACGCCCTATTCACAGCACAAGAATATATGTGACTAGTAATAATCTTAAAACCTATGTATTGATATCTCTCTGTTAGTGTGTCAAGTGGGTGGAAAGCGGCATAAACACAGCCGTGAAAAGCAGCTAAACCCCATTATGAAAATAAATTACTTTGAAAAACCCATGAAACAACGACAGTGAAAGAGATAGAAATTCTTACACAATGAGTTCAGGGGCTGTGATGCAACCTGGATTGACCATATCTAGACCCACAGCTGGATGAGACATAAGGGTGGACACTCTTGGGGCTGAGAGGTTTGGTGAGGTTGGGTGAGCAAACGCAGACCCTTTAAAGTAATACTGCGTGGTACCCATCGCATGGGTCCCAAATCTCCAGCTTCAAGGGCATCTTCCTACATCGAAAACATGCATGAGAAACCCAGAAGATGGTACACCGTGTGATGGGGAAAGGTTTCTAAAACGCACCTCATTTCTCATCTCCTTGTGCCCGGGTTCGCCATTCCAGCCGCTTTACTAGCAATCTCCTTACTTGGAGCATCAGCACCTTTAACCTCCTGTTCCGTACAGGTTGCAATTTGTCCTGAGGATGAACGGGAAGATGGGGAACCAACGAGAGACTAGCTCTTGGTGTCGGGACAGGCACAGGTCACTCTATTTTCCCATCAGGAAGAAGAATTAACCACAGGCTCAGCCTGCCTCCCGGAACCAGAACAGGGCCTGAAGCCATCCTGCGCTTTTGCGGCCAGCTCCCAAAAAAGCGAGTTGTAAAATGGAGGTTCAGGGCACTGCAATTCACAAACCTGCAGAGTTATAAATGATAACTCTCGTCCACAAATATATTGAGGGAAGGCAAAGAAGAGGATTTGAAATCAAGGCAGAATTGCACGAAACAGATTTCAGGAGGTAGATACGAATCGCCTTTAAAGCACATGAAAAGCGGCAAAACGTTGACAATGATGCCCTTGGCCAAAAAGGGCGTATGCGTTTTTTCCTGAATATATTCAGGAAAAAACGCATACGCCCTTTTTGGCCAACCAAGCAACCTGGAAAGGCAAATCAGCGCTACAGAGAAGTCTCGCTTCCCATCGGTCAAAAGGGCCATGCTGAAAAAAGTGTCAAAACCAGAAATGCAGGACAGGCCATGGAGAAATGGGAGCCTTGCTACACTGATGGGCGGGATGTAAATTGCCAACAGCCACTCTGGAGAAGTGTACGGTGTGTCCTGAAACATCTGTAAAACACAGCTTAGAGAGCATAGGGCACTTCCACTCATGGGGGTATAAATTGGGAAAATGAAAAATCAGCAAGACACAAGCACCCCAAAGTTGAGGGCTGCTCTGTTGACAAGGACCTCCACTTCATTCCACCTTAAATATCCCAGGAAAGAGAAAAATGGATAAAGAAGTTGTGGTCCTTATGTACAATGGAATATCACTCAGCCATGAAATCAATGTCATAATGTTAGTAGCAGCATGATGAGTGGATTTAGGTACGACGATTCTAAGTGAAATAAGTCACACAGAAAAGGACACTTCTCATAAGGTATCACTTATGGAGGGAATGTAAAAACCGTTACACTTGAACTGAATTACAAAACAGAACAGAGTCACACATGCAGAAAACACACTATGGCTGCTTAACGAGAAAGGTGAGGTGGGGTGATACATAAAACAAGGGTATCAAATTAGCTCAGATACCGTTCCATAAACCCAATATGTAGTAGACAAGACCTACTCCTTGCTCAGAGAACTGGACTCAACACGCCCTATTCACCGCACAAGAATATATCTGACTAGTAATAATCTTAAAGCCTATGTATTGATATCTCTCTGTTAGTGTGTCAAGTGGGTGGAAAGCGGCATAAACACAGCCGTGAAAAGCAGCTAAACCCCATTATGAAAATAAATTACTTTGAAAAACCCATGAAACAACGACAGTGAAAGAGATAGAAATTCTTACACAATGAGTTCAGGGGCTGTGATGCAACCTGGATTGACCATATCTAGACCCACAGCTGGATGAGACATAAGGGTGGACACTCTTGGGGCTGAGAGGTTTGGTGAGGTTGGGTGAGCAAACGCAGACCCTTTAAAGTAATACTGCGTGGTACCCATCGCATGGGTCCCAAATCTCCAGGTTCAAGGGCATCTTCCTACATCGAAAACATGCATGAGAAACCCAGAAGATGGTACACCGTGTGATGGGGAAAGGTTTCTAAAACGCACCTCATTTCTCATCTCCTTGTGCCCGGGTTCGCCATTCCAGCCACTTTACTAGCAATCTCCCTACTTGGAGCATCAGCACCTTTAACCTCCTGTTCCGTACAGGTTGCAATTTGTCCTGAGGATGAACGGGAAGACGGGGAACCAACGAGAGACTAGCTCTTGGTGTCGGGACAGGCACAGGTCACTCTATTTTCCCATCAGGAAGAAGAATTAACCACAGGCTCAGCCTGCCTCCCGGAACCAGAACAGGGCCTGAAGCCATCCTGCGCTTTTGCGGCCAGCTCCCAAAAAAGCGAGTTGTAAAATGGAGGTTCAGGGCACTGCAATTCACAAACCTGCAGAGTTATAAATGATAACTCTCGTCCACAAATATATTGAGGGAAGGCAAAGAAGAGGATTTGAAATCAAGGCAGAATTGCACGAAACAGATTTCAGGAGGTAGATACGAATCGCCTTTAAAGCACATGAAAAGCGGCAAAACGTTGACAATGATGCCCTAGGCCAAAAAGAGCGTATGCGTTTTTTCCTGAATATATTCAGGAAAAACGCATACGGCCTTTTTGGCCAACCAAGCAACCTGGAAAGGCAAATCAGCGCTACAGACAAGTCTCGCTTCCCATCGGTCAAAAGGGCCATGCTGAAAAAAGTGTCAAAACCAGAAATGCAGGACAGGCCATGGAGAAATGGGAGCCTTGCTACACTGATGGGCGGGATGTAAATTGCCAACAGCCACTCTGAAGAAGTGTACGGTGTGTCCTGAAACATCTGAAAAACACAGCTTAGAGAGCATAGGGCACTTCCACTCATGGGGGTATAAATTGGGAAAATGAAAAATCAGCAAGACACAAGCACCCCAAAGTTGAGGGCTGCTCTGTTGACAAGGACCTCCACTTCATTCCACCTTAAATATCCCAGGAAAGAGAAAAATGGATAAAGAAGTTGTGGTCCTTATGTACAATGGAATATCACTCAGCCATGAAATCAATGTCATAATGTTAGTAGCAGCATGATGAGTGGATTTAGGTACGACGATTCTAAGTGAAATAAGTCACACAGAAAAGGACACTTCTCATAAGGTATCACTTATGGAGGGAATGTAAAAACCGTTACACTTGAACTGAATTACAAAACAGAACAGAGCCACACATGCAGAAAACACACTATGGCTGCTTAACGGGAAAGGTGAGGTGGGGTGATACATAAAACAAGGGTATCAAATTAGCTCAGATACCGTTCCATAAACCCAATATGTAATAGACAAGACCTACTCCTTGCTCAGAGAACTGGACTCAACACGCCCTATTCACAGCACAAGAATATATGTGACTAGTAATAATCTTAAAACCTATGTATTGATATCTCTCTGTTAGTGTGTCAAGTGGGTGGAAAGCGGCATAAACACAGCCGTGAAAAGCAGCTAAACCCCATTATGAAAATAAATTACTTTGAAAAACCCATGAAACAACGACAGTGAAAGAGATAGAAATTCTTACACAATGAGTTCAGGGGCTGTGATGCAACCTGGATTGACCATATCTAGACCCACAGCTGGATGAGACATAAGGGTGGACACTCTTGGGGCTGAGAGGTTTGGTGAGGTTGGGTGAGCAAACGCAGACCCTTTAAAGTAATACTGCGTGGTACCCATCGCATGGGTCCCAAATCTCCAGCTTCAAGGGCATCTTCCTACATCGAAAACATGCATGAGAAACCCAGAAGATGGTACACCGTGTGATGGGGAAAGGTTTCTAAAACGCACCTCATTTCTCATCTCCTTGTGCCCGGGTTCGCCATTCCAGCCGCTTTACTAGCAATCTCCTTACTTGGAGCATCAGCACCTTTAACCTCCTGTTCCGTACAGGTTGCAATTTGTCC
Organism: Balaenoptera borealis; assembly: GCF_965194805.1. Taxonomy (NCBI): domain Eukaryota; kingdom Metazoa; phylum Chordata; class Mammalia; order Artiodactyla; family Balaenopteridae; genus Balaenoptera; species Balaenoptera borealis. Next base: position 22,210 of record NW_028123611.1, read on the forward strand.
TGAGGATGAACGGGAAGATGGGGAACCAACGAGAGACTAGCTCTTGGTGTCGGGACAGGCACAGGTCACTCTATTTTCCCATCAGGAAGAAGAATTAACCACAGGCTCAGCCTGCCTCCCGGAACCAGAACAGGGCCTGAAGCCATCCTGCGCTTTTGCGGCCAGCTCCCAAAAAAGCGAGTTGTAAAATGGAGGTTCAGGGCACTGCAATTCACAAACCTGCAGAGTTATAAATGATAACTCTCGTCCACAAATATATTGAGGGAAGGCAAAGAAGAGGATTTGAAATCAAGGCAGAATTGCACGAAACAGATTTCAGGAGGTAGATACGAATCGCCTTTAAAGCACATGAAAAGCGGCAAAACGTTGACAATGATGCCCTTGGCCAAAAAGGGCGTATGCGTTTTTTCCTGAATATATTCAGGAAAAAACGCATACGCCCTTTTTGGCCAACCAAGCAACCTGGAAAGGCAAATCAGCGCTACAGAGAAGTCTCGCTTCCCATCGGTCAAAAGGGCCATGCTGAAAAAAGTGTCAAAACCAGAAATGCAGGACAGGCCATGGAGAAATGGGAGCCTTGCTACACTGATGGGCGGGATGTAAATTGCCAACAGCCACTCTGGAGAAGTGTACGGTGTGTCCTGAAACATCTGTAAAACACAGCTTAGAGAGCATAGGGCACTTCCACTCATGGGGGTATAAATTGGGAAAATGAAAAATCAGCAAGACACAAGCACCCCAAAGTTGAGGGCTGCTCTGTTGACAAGGACCTCCACTTCATTCCACCTTAAATATCCCAGGAAAGAGAAAAATGGATAAAGAAGTTGTGGTCCTTATGTACAATGGAATATCACTCAGCCATGAAATCAATGTCATAATGTTAGTAGCAGCATGATGAGTGGATTTAGGTACGACGATTCTAAGTGAAATAAGTCACACAGAAAAGGACACTTCTCATAAGGTATCACTTATGGAGGGAATGTAAAAACCGTTACACTTGAACTGAATTACAAAACAGAACAGAGTCACACATGCAGAAAACACACTATGGCTGCTTAACGAGAAAGGTGAGGTGGGGTGATACATAAAACAAGGGTATCAAATTAGCTCAGATACCGTTCCATAAACCCAATATGTAGTAGACAAGACCTACTCCTTGCTCAGAGAAGTGGACTCAACACGCCCTATTCACCGCACAAGAATATATCTGACTAGTAATAATCTTAAAGCCTATGTATTGATATCTCTCTGTTAGTGTGTCAAGTGGGTGGAAAGCGGCATAAACACAGCCGTGAAAAGCAGCTAAACCCCATTATGAAAATAAATTACTTTGAAAAACCCATGAAACAACGACAGTGAAAGAGATAGAAATTCTTACACAATGAGTTCAGGGGCTGTGATGCAACCTGGATTGACCATATCTAGACCCACAGCTGGATGAGACATAAGGGTGGACACTCTTGGGGCTGAGAGGTTTGGTGAGGTTGGGTGAGCAAACGCAGACCCTTTAAAGTAATACTGCGTGGTACCCATCGCATGGGTCCCAAATCTCCAGGTTCAAGGGCATCTTCCTACATCGAAAACATGCATGAGAAACCCAGAAGATGGTACACCGTGTGATGGGGAAAGGTTTCTAAAACGCACCTCATTTCTCATCTCCTTGTGCCCGGGTTCGCCATTCCAGCCACTTTACTAGCAATCTCCCTACTTGGAGCATCAGCACCTTTAACCTCCTGTTCCGTACAGGTTGCAATTTGTCCTGAGGATGAACGGGAAGACGGGGAACCAACGAGAGACTAGCTCTTGGTGTCGGGACAGGCACAGGTCACTCTATTTTCCCATCAGGAAGAAGAATTAACCACAGGCTCAGCCTGCCTCCCGGAACCAGAACAGGGCCTGAAGCCATCCTGCGCTTTTGCGGCCAGCTCCCAAAAAAGCGAGTTGTAAAATGGAGGTTCAGGGCACTGCAATTCACAAACCTGCAGAGTTATAAATGATAACTCTCGTCCACAAATATATTGAGGGAAGGCAAAGAAGAGGATTTGAAATCAAGGCAGAATTGCACGAAACAGATTTCAGGAGGTAGATACGAATCGCCTTTAAAGCACATGAAAAGCGGCAAAACGTTGACAATGATGCCCTAGGCCAAAAAGAGCGTATGCGTTTTTTCCTGAATATATTCAGGAAAAACGCATACGGCCTTTTTGGCCAACCAAGCAACCTGGAAAGGCAAATCAGCGCTACAGACAAGTCTCGCTTCCCATCGGTCAAAAGGGCCATGCTGAAAAAAGTGTCAAAACCAGAAATGCAGGACAGGCCATGGAGAAATGGGAGCCTTGCTACACTGATGGGCGGGATGTAAATTGCCAACAGCCACTCTGAAGAAGTGTACGGTGTGTCCTGAAACATCTGAAAAACACAGCTTAGAGAGCATAGGGCACTTCCACTCATGGGGGTATAAATTGGGAAAATGAAAAATCAGCAAGACACAAGCACCCCAAAGTTGAGGGCTGCTCTGTTGACAAGGACCTCCACTTCATTCCACCTTAAATATCCCAGGAAAGAGAAAAATGGATAAAGAAGTTGTGGTCCTTATGTACAATGGAATATCACTCAGCCATGAAATCAATGTCATAATGTTAGTAGCAGCATGATGAGTGGATTTAGGTACGACGATTCTAAGTGAAATAAGTCACACAGAAAAGGACACTTCTCATAAGGTATCACTTATGGAGGGAATGTAAAAACCGTTACACTTGAACTGAATTACAAAACAGAACAGAGTCACACATGCAGAAAACACACTATGGCTGCTTAACGGGAAAGGTGAGGTGGGGTGATACATAAAACAAGGGTATCAAATTAGCTCAGATACCGTTCCATAAACCCAATATGTAATAGACAAGACCTACTCCTTGCTCAGAGAACTGGACTCAACACGCCCTATTCACAGCACAAGAATATATCTGACTAGTAATAATCTTAAAACCTATGTATTGATATCTCTCTGTTAGTGTGTCAAGTGGGTGGAAAGCGGCATAAACACAGCCGTGAAAAGCAGCTAAACCCCATTATGAAAATAAATTACTTTGAAAAACCCATGAAACAACGACAGTGAAAGAGATAGAAATTCTTACACAATGAGTTCAGGGGCTGTGATGCAACCTGGATTGACCATATCTAGACCCACAGCTGGATGAGACATAAGGGTGGACACTCTTGGGGCTGAGAGGTTTGGTGAGGTTGGGTGAGCAAACGCAGACCCTTTAAAGTAATACTGCGTGGTACCCATCGCATGGGTCCCAAATCTCCAGCTTCAAGGACATCTTCCTACATCGAAAACATGCATGAGAAACCCAGAAGATGGTACACCGTGTGATGGGGAAAGGTTTCCAAAACGCACCTCATTTCTCATCTCCTTGTGCCCGGGTTCGCCATTCCAGCCACTTTACTAGCAATCTCCCTACTTGGAGCATCAGCACCTTTAACCTCCTGTTCCGTACAGGTTGCAATTTGTCCTGAGGATGAACGGGAAGACGGGGAACCAACGAGAGACTAGCTCTTGGTGTCGGGACAGGCACAGGTCACTGTATTTTCCCATCAGGAAGAAGAATTAACCACAGGCTCAGCCTGCCCCCCGGAACCAGAACAGGGCCTGAAGCCATCCTGCGCTTTTGCGGCCAGCTCCCAAAAAAGCGAGTTGTAAAATGGAGGTTCAGGGCACTGCAATTCACAAACCTGCAGAGTTATAAATGATAACTCTCGTCCACAAATATACTGAGGGAAGGCAAAGAAGAGGATTTGAAATCAAGGCAGAATTGCACGAAACAGATTTCAGGAGGTAGATACGAATCGCCTTTAAAGCACATGAAAAGCGGCAAAACGTTGACAATGATGCCCTTGGCCAAAAAGGGCGTATGCGTTTTTTCCTGAATATATTCAGGAAAAAACGCATACGCCCTTTTTGGCCAACCAAGCAACCTGGAAAGGCAAATCAGCGCTACAGAGAAGTCTCGCTTCCCATCGGTCAAAAGGGCCATGCTGAAAAAAGTGTCAAAACCAGAAATGCAGGACAGGCCATGGAGAAATGGGAGCCTTGCTACACTGATGGGCGGGATGTAAATTGCCAACAGCCACTCTGGAGAAGTGTACGGTGTGTCCTGAAACATCTGAAAAACACAGCTTAGAGAGCATAGGGCACTTCCACTCATGGGGGTATAAATTGGGAAAATGAAAAATCAGCAAGACACAAGCACCCCAAAGTTGAGGGCTGCTCTGTTGACAAGGACCTCCACTTCATTCCACCTTAAATATCCCAGGAAAGAGAAAAATGGATAAAGAAGTTGTGGTCCTTATGTACAATGGAATATCACTCAGCCATGAAATCAATGTCATAATGTTAGTAGCAGCATGATGAGTGGATTTAGGTACGACGATTCTAAGTGAAATAAGTCACACAGAAAAGGACACTTCTCCTAAGGTATCACTGATAGAGGGAATGTAAAAACCGTTACACTTGAACTGAATTACAAAACAGAACAGAGTCACACATGCAGAAAACACACTATGGCTGCTTAACGGGAAAGGTGAGGTGGGGTGATACATAAAACAAGGGTATCAAATTAGCTCAGATACCGTTCCATAAACCCAATATGTAGTAGACAAGACCTACTCCTTGCTCAGAGAACTGGACTCAACACGCCCTATTCACCGCACAAGAATATATCTGACTAGTAATAATCTTAAAGCCTATGTATTGATATCTCTCTGTTAGTGTGTCAAGTGGGTGGAAAGCGGCATAAACACAGCCGTGAAAAGCAGCTAAACCCCATTATGAAAATAAATTACTTTGAAAAACCCATGAAACAACGACAGTGAAAGAGATAGAAATTCTTACACAATGAGTTCAGGGGCTGTGATGCAACCTGGATTGACCATATCTAGACCCACAGCTGGATGAGACATAAGGGTGGACACTCTTGGGGCTGAGAGGTTTGGTGAGGTTGGGTGAGCAAACGGAGACCCTTTAAAGTAATACTGCGTGGTACCCATCGCATGGGTCCCAAATCTCCAGCTTCAAGGGCATCTTCCTACATCGAAAACATGCATGAGAAACCCAGAAGATGGTACACCGTGTGATGGGGAAAGGTTTCTAAAACGCACCTCATTTCTCATCTCCTTGTGCCCGGGTTCGCCATTCCAGCCACTTTACTAGCAATCTCCCTACTTGGAGCATCAGCACCTTTAACCTCCTGTTCCGTACAGGTTGCAATTTGTCCTGAGGATGAACAGGAAGACGGGGAACCAACGAGAGACTAGCTCTTGGTGTCGGGACAGGCACAGGTCACTCTATTTTCCCATCAGGAAGAAGAATTAACCACAGGCTCAGCCTGCCCCCCGGAACCAGAACAGGGCCTGAAGCCATCCTGCGCTTTTGCGGCCAGCTCCCAAAAAAGCGAGTTGTAAAATGGAGGTTCAGGGCACTGCAATTCACAAACCTGCAGAGTTATAAATGATAACTCTCGTCCACAAATATATTGAGGGAAGGCAAAGAAGAGGATTTGAAATCAAGGCAGAATTGCACGAAACAGATTTCAGGAGGTAGATACGAATCGCCTTTAAAGCACATGAAAAGCGGCAAAACGTTGACAATGATGCCCTTGGCCAAAAAGGGCGTATGCGTTTTTTCCTGAATATATTCAGGAAAAAACGCATACGCCGTTTTTGGCCAACCAAGCAACCTGGAAAGGCAAATCAGCGCTACAGAGAAGTCTCGCTTCCCATCGCTCAAAAGGGCCATGCTGAAAAAAGTGTCAAAACCAGAAATGCAGGACAGGCCATGGAGAAATGGGAGCCTTGCTACACTGATGGGCGGGATGTAAAATGCCAACAGCCACTCTGGAGAAGTGCACGGTGTTTCCTGAAACATCTGAAAAACACAGCTTAGAGAGCATAGGGCACTTCCACTCATGGGGGTATAAATTGGGAAAATTAAAAATCAGCAAGACACAAGCACCCCAAAGTTGAGGGCTGCTCTGTTGACAAGGACCTCCACTTCATTCCACCTTAAATATCCCAGGAAAGAGAAAAATGGATAAAGAAGTTGTGGTCCTTATGTACAATGGAATATCACTCAGCCATGAAATCAATGTCATAATGTTAGTAGCAGCATGATGAGTGGATTTAGGTACGACGATTCTAAGTGAAATAAGTCACACAGAAAAGGACACTTCTCATAAGGTATCACTTATGGAGGGAATGTAAAAACCGTTACACTTGAACTGAATTACAAAACAGAACAGAGTCACACATGCAGAAAACACACTATGGCTGCTTAACGGGAAAGGTGAGGTGGGGTGATACATAAAACAAGGGTATCAAATTAGCTCAGATACCGTTCCATAAACCCAATATGTAGTAGACAAGACCTACTCCTTGCTCAGAGAACTGGACTCAACACGCCCTATTCACCGCACAAGAATATATCTGACTAGTAATAATCTTAAAGCCTATGTATTGATATCTCTCTGTTAGTGTGTCAAGTGGGTGGAAAGCGGCATAAACACAGCCGTGAAAAGCAGCTAAACCCCATTATGAAAATAAATTACTTTGAAAAACCCATGAAACAACGACAGTGAAAGAGATAGAAATTCTTACACAATGAGTTCAGGGGCTGTGATGCAACCTGGATTGACCATATCTAGACCCACAGCTGGATGAGACATAAGGGTGGACACTCTTGGGGCTGAGAGGTTTGGTGAGGTTGGGTGAGCAAACGCAGACCCTTTAAAGTAATACTGCGTGGTACCCATCGCATGGGTCCCAAATCTCCAGCTTCAAGGGCATCTTCCTACATCGAAAACATGCATGAGAAACCCAGAAGATGGTACACCGTGTGATGGGGAAAGGTTTCTAAAACGCACCTCATTTCTCATCTCCTTGTGCCCGGGTTCGCCATTCCAGCCACTTTACTAGCAATCTCCCTACTTGGAGCATCAGCACCTTTAACCTCCTTTCTGTACAGGTTGCAATTTGTCCTGAGGATGAACGGGAAGACGGGGAACCAACGAGAGACTAGCTCTTGGTGTTGGGACAGGCACAGGTCACTCTATTTTCCCATCAGGAAGAATTAACCACAGGCTCAACCTGCCCCCCGGAACCAGAACAGGGCCTGAAGCCATCCTGCGCTTTTGCGGCCAGCTCCCAAAAAAGCGAGTTGTAAAATGGAGGTTCAGGGCACTGCAATTCACAAACCTGCAGAGTTATAAATGATAACTCTCGTCCACAAATATATTGAGGGAAGGCAAAGAAGAGGATTTGAAATCAAGGCAGAATTGCACAAAACAGATTTCAGGAGGTAGATACGAATCGCCTTTAAAGCACATGAAAAGTGGCAAAACGTTGACAATGATGCCCTTGGCCAAAAAGGGCATATGCGTTTTTTCCAGAATATATTCAGGAAAAAACGCATACGCCCTTTTTGGCTAACCAAGCAACCTGGAAAGGCAAATCAGCGCTACAGAGAAGTCTCGCTTCCCATCGGTCAAAAGGGCCATGCTGAAAAAAGTGTCAAAACCAGAAATGCAGGACAGGCCATGGAGAAATGGGAGCCTTGCTACACTGATGGGCGGGATGTAAATTGGCAACAGCCACTCTGGAGAAGTGCACGGTGTGTCCTGAAACATCTGAAAAACACAGCTTAGAGAGCATAGGGCACTTCCACTCATGGGGGTATAAATTGGGAAAATGAAAAATCAGCAAGACACAAGCACCCCAATGTTGAGGGCTGCTCTGTTGACAAGGACCTCCACTTCATTCCACCTTAAATATACCAGGAAAGAGAAAAATGGATAAAGAAGTTGTGGTCCTTATGTACAATGGAATATCACTCAGCCATGAAATCAATGTCATAATGTTAGTAGCAGCATGATGAGTGGATTTAGGTACGACGATTCTAAGTGAAATAAGTCACACAGAAAAGGACACTTCTCATAAGGTATCACTTATGGAGGGAATGTAAAAACCGTTACACTTGAACTGAATTACAAAACAGAACAGAGTCACACATGCAGAAAACACACTATGGCTGCTTAACGGGAAAGGTGAGGTGGGGTGATACATAAAACAAGGGTATCAAATTAGCTCAGATACCGTTCCATAAACCCAATATGTAGTAGACAAGACCTACTCCTTGCTCAGAGAACTGGACTCAACACGCCCTATTCACCGCACAAGAATATATCTGACTAGTAATAATCTTAAAGCCTATGTATTGATATCTCTCTGTTAGTGTGTCAAGTGGGTGGAAAGCGGCATAAACACAGCCGTGAAAAGCAGCTAAACCCCATTATGAAAATAAATTACTTTGAAAAACCCATGAAACAACGACAGTGAAAGAGATAGAAATTCTTACACAATGAGTTCAGGGGCTGTGATGCAACCTGGATTGACCATATCTAGACCCACAGCTGGATGAGACATAAGGGTGGACACTCTTGGGGCTGAGAGGTTTGGTGAGGTTGGGTGAGCAAACGCAGACCCTTTAAAGTAATACTGCGTGGTACCCATCGCATGGGTCCCAAATCTCCAGCTTCAAGGGCATCTTCCTACATCGAAAACATGCATGAGAAACCCAGAAGATGGTACACCGTGTGATGGGGAAAGGTTTCTAAAACGCACCTCATTTCTCATCTCCTTGTGCCCGGGTTCGCCATTCCAGCCGCTTTACTAGCAATCTCCCTACTTGGAGCATCAGCACCTTTAACCTCCTGTTCCGTACAGGTTGCAATTTGTCCTGAGGATGAACGGGAAGACGGGGAACCAACGAGAGACTAGCTCTTGGTGTCGGGACAGGCACAGGTCACTCTATTTTCCCATCAGGAAGAAGAATTAACCACAGGCTCAGCCTGCCCCCCGGAACCAGAACAGGGCCTGAAGCCATCCTGCGCTTTTGCGGCCAGCTCCCAAAAAAGCGAGTTGTAAAATGGAGGTTCAGGGCACTGCAATTCACAAACCTGCAGAGTTATAAATGATAACTCTCGTCCACAAATATATTGAGGGAAGGCAAAGAAGAGGATTTGAAATCAAGGCAGAATTGCACGAAACAGATTTCAGGAGGTAGATACGAATCGCCTTTAAAGCACATGAAAAGTGGCAAAACGTTGACAATGATGCCCTTGGCCAAAAAGGGCGTATGCGTTTTTTCCTGAATATATTCAGGAAAAAACGCATACGCCCTTTTTGGCCAACCAAGCAACCTGGAAAGGCAAATCAGCGCTACAGAGAAGTCTCGCTTCCCATCGGTCAAAAGGGCCATGCTGAAAAAAGTGTCAAAACCAGAAATGCAGGACAGGCCATGGAGAAATGGGAGCCTTGCTACACTGATGGGCGGGATGTAAATTGGCAACAGCCACTCTGGAGAAGTGCACGGTGTGTCCTGAAACATCTGAAAAACACAGCTTAGAGAGCATAGGGCACTTCCACTCATGGGGGTATAAATTGGGAAAATGAAAAATCAGCAAGACACAAGCACCCCAATGTTGAGGGCTGCTCTGTTGACAAGGACCTCCACTTCATTCCACCTTAAATATACCAGGAAAGAGAAAAATGGATAAAGAAGTTGTGGTCCTTATGTACAATGGAATATCACTCACCCATGAAATCAATGTCATAATGTTATTAGCAGCATGATGAGTGGATTTAGGTACGACGATTCTAAGTGAAATAAGTCACACAGAAAAGGACACTTCTCATAAGGTATCACTTATGGAGGGAATGTAAAAACCGTTACACTTGAACTGAATTACAAAACAGAACAGAGTCACACATGCAGAAAACACACTATGGCTGCTTAACGGGAAAGGTGAGGTGGGGTGATACATAAAACAAGGGTATCAAATTAGCTCAGATACCGTTCCATAAACCCAATATGTAATAGACAAGACCTACTCCTTGCTCAGAGAACTGGACTCAACACGCCCTATTCACAGCACAAGAATATATGTGACTAGTAATAATCTTAAAACCTATGTATTGATATCTCTCTGTTAGTGTGTCAAGTGGGTGTAAAGCGGCATAAACACAGCCGTGAAAAGCAGCTAAACCCCATTATGAAAATAAATTACTTTGAAAAACCCATGAAACAACGACAGTGAAAGAGATAGAAATTCTTACACAATGAGTTCAGGGGCTGTGATGCAACCTGGATTGACCATATCTAGACCCACAGCTGGATGAGACATAAGGGTGGACACTCTTGGGGCTGAGAGGTTTGGTGAGGTTGGGTGAGCAAACGCAGACCCTTTAAAGTAATACTGCGTGGTACCCATCGCATGGGTCCCAAATCTCCAGCTTCAAGGGCATCTTCCTACATCGAAAACATGCATGAGAAACCCAGAAGATGGTACACCGTGTGATGGGGAAAGGTTTCTAAAACGCACCTCATTTCTCATCTCCTTGTGCCCGGGTTCGCCATTCCAGCCGCTTTACTAGCAATCTCCTTACTTGGAGCATCAGCACCTTTAACCTCCTGTTCCGTACAGGTTGCAATTTGTCCTGAGGATGAACGGGAAGATGGGGAACCAACGAGAGACTAGCTCTTGGTGTCGGGACAGGCACAGGTCACTCTATTTTCCCATCAGGAAGAAGAATTAACCACAGGCTCAGCCTGCCTCCCGGAACCAGAACAGGGCCTGAAGCCATCCTGCGCTTTTGCGGCCAGCTCCCAAAAAAGCGAGTTGTAAAATGGAGGTTCAGGGCACTGCAATTCACAAACCTGCAGAGTTATAAATGATAACTCTCGTCCACAAATATATTGAGGGAAGGCAAAGAAGAGGATTTGAAATCAAGGCAGAATTGCACGAAACAGATTTCAGGAGGTAGATACGAATCGCCTTTAAAGCACATGAAAAGCGGCAAAACGTTGACAATGATGCCCTTGGCCAAAAAGGGCGTATGCGTTTTTTCCTGAATATATTCAGGAAAAAACGCATACGCCCTTTTTGGCCAACCAAGCAACCTGGAAAGGCAAATCAGCGCTACAGAGAAGTCTCGCTTCCCATCGGTCAAAAGGGCCATGCTGAAAAAAGTGTCAAAACCAGAAATGCAGGACAGGCCATGGAGAAATGGGAGCCTTGCTACACTGATGGGCGGGATGTAAATTGCCAACAGCCACTCTGGAGAAGTGTACGGTGTGTCCTGAAACATCTGTAAAACACAGCTTAGAGAGCATAGGGCACTTCCACTCATGGGGGTATAAATTGGGAAAATGAAAAATCAGCAAGACACAAGCACCCCAAAGTTGAGGGCTGCTCTGTTGACAAGGACCTCCACTTCATTCCACCTTAAATATCCCAGGAAAGAGAAAAATGGATAAAGAAGTTGTGGTCCTTATGTACAATGGAATATCACTCAGCCATGAAATCAATGTCATAATGTTAGTAGCAGCATGATGAGTGGATTTAGGTACGACGATTCTAAGTGAAATAAGTCACACAGAAAAGGACACTTCTCATAAGGTATCACTTATGGAGGGAATGTAAAAACCGTTACACTTGAACTGAATTACAAAACAGAACAGAGTCACACATGCAGAAAACACACTATGGCTGCTTAACGAGAAAGGTGAGGTGGGGTGATACATAAAACAAGGGTATCAAATTAGCTCAGATACCGTTCCATAAACCCAATATGTAGTAGACAAGACCTACTCCTTGCTCAGAGAACTGGACTCAACACGCCCTATTCACCGCACAAGAATATATCTGACTAGTAATAATCTTAAAGCCTATGTATTGATATCTCTCTGTTAGTGTGTCAAGTGGGTGGAAAGCGGCATAAACACAGCCGTGAAAAGCAGCTAAACCCCATTATGAAAATAAATTACTTTGAAAAACCCATGAAACAACGACAGTGAAAGAGATAGAAATTCTTACACAATGAGTTCAGGGGCTGTGATGCAACCTGGATTGACCATATCTAGACCCACAGCTGGATGAGACATAAGGGTGGACACTCTTGGGGCTGAGAGGTTTGGTGAGGTTGGGTGAGCAAACGCAGACCCTTTAAAGTAATACTGCGTGGTACCCATCGCATGGGTCCCAAATCTCCAGGTTCAAGGGCATCTTCCTACATCGAAAACATGCATGAGAAACCCAGAAGATGGTACACCGTGTGATGGGGAAAGGTTTCTAAAACGCACCTCATTTCTCATCTCCTTGTGCCCGGGTTCGCCATTCCAGCCACTTTACTAGCAATCTCCCTACTTGGAGCATCAGCACCTTTAACCTCCTGTTCCGTACAGGTTGCAATTTGTCCTGAGGATGAACGGGAAGACGGGGAACCAACGAGAGACTAGCTCTTGGTGTCGGGACAGGCACAGGTCACTCTATTTTCCCATCAGGAAGAAGAATTAACCACAGGCTCAGCCTGCCTCCCGGAACCAGAACAGGGCCTGAAGCCATCCTGCGCTTTTGCGGCCAGCTCCCAAAAAAGCGAGTTGTAAAATGGAGGTTCAGGGCACTGCAATTCACAAACCTGCAGAGTTATAAATGATAACTCTCGTCCACAAATATATTGAGGGAAGGCAAAGAAGAGGATTTGAAATCAAGGCAGAATTGCACGAAACAGATTTCAGGAGGTAGATACGAATCGCCTTTAAAGCACATGAAAAGCGGCAAAACGTTGACAATGATGCCCTAGGCCAAAAAGAGCGTATGCGTTTTTTCCTGAATATATTCAGGAAAAACGCATACGGCCTTTTTGGCCAACCAAGCAACCTGGAAAGGCAAATCAGCGCTACAGACAAGTCTCGCTTCCCATCGGTCAAAAGGGCCATGCTGAAAAAAGTGTCAAAACCAGAAATGCAGGACAGGCCATGGAGAAATGGGAGCCTTGCTACACTGATGGGCGGGATGTAAATTGCCAACAGCCACTCTGAAGAAGTGTACGGTGTGTCCTGAAACATCTGAAAAACACAGCTTAGAGAGCATAGGGCACTTCCACTCATGGGGGTATAAATTGGGAAAATGAAAAATCAGCAAGACACAAGCACCCCAAAGTTGAGGGCTGCTCTGTTGACAAGGACCTCCACTTCATTCCACCTTAAATATCCCAGGAAAGAGAAAAATGGATAAAGAAGTTGTGGTCCTTATGTACAATGGAATATCACTCAGCCATGAAATCAATGTCATAATGTTAGTAGCAGCATGATGAGTGGATTTAGGTACGACGATTCTAAGTGAAATAAGTCACACAGAAAAGGACACTTCTCATAAGGTATCACTTATGGAGGGAATGTAAAAACCGTTACACTTGAACTGAATTACAAAACAGAACAGAGTCACACATGCAGAAAACACACTATGGCTGCTTAACGGGAAAGGTGAGGTGGGGTGATACATAAAACAAGGGTATCAAATTAGCTCAGATACCGTTCCATAAACCCAATATGTAATAGACAAGACCTACTCCTTGCTCAGAGAACTGGACTCAACACGCCCTATTCACAGCACAAGAATATATCTGACTAGTAATAATCTTAAAACCTATGTATTGATATCTCTCTGTTAGTGTGTCAAGTGGGTGGAAAGCGGCATAAACACAGCCGTGAAAAGCAGCTAAACCCCATTATGAAAATAAATTACTTTGAAAAACCCATGAAACAACGACAGTGAAAGAGATAGAAATTCTTACACAATGAGTTCAGGGGCTGTGATGCAACCTGGATTGACCATATCTAGACCCACAGCTGGATGAGACATAAGGGTGGACACTCTTGGGGCTGAGAGGTTTGGTGAGGTTGGGTGAGCAAACGCAGACCCTTTAAAGTAATACTGCGTGGTACCCATCGCATGGGTCCCAAATCTCCAGCTTCAAGGACATCTTCCTACATCGAAAACATGCATGAGAAACCCAGAAGATGGTACACCGTGTGATGGGGAAAGGTTTCCAAAACGCACCTCATTTCTCATCTCCTTGTGCCCGGGTTCGCCATTCCAGCCACTTTACTAGCAATCTCCCTACTTGGAGCATCAGCACCTTTAACCTCCTGTTCCGTACAGGTTGCAATTTGTCCTGAGGATGAACGGGAAGACGGGGAACCAACGAGAGACTAGCTCTTGGTGTCGGGACAGGCACAGGTCACTGTATTTTCCCATCAGGAAGAAGAATTAACCACAGGCTCAGCCTGCCCCCCGGAACCAGAACAGGGCCTGAAGCCATCCTGCGCTTTTGCGGCCAGCTCCCAAAAAAGCGAGTTGTAAAATGGAGGTTCAGGGCACTGCAATTCACAAACCTGCAGAGTTATAAATGATAACTCTCGTCCACAAATATACTGAGGGAAGGCAAAGAAGAGGATTTGAAATCAAGGCAGAATTGCACGAAACAGATTTCAGGAGGTAGATACGAATCGCCTTTAAAGCACATGAAAAGCGGCAAAACGTTGACAATGATGCCCTTGGCCAAAAAGGGCGTATGCGTTTTTTCCTGAATATATTCAGGAAAAAACGCATACGCCGTTTTTGGCCAACCAAGCAACCTGGAAAGGCAAATCAGCGCTACAGAGAAGTCTCGCTTCCCATCGCTCAAAAGGGCCATGCTGAAAAAAGTGTCAAAACCAGAAATGCAGGACAGGCCATGGAGAAATGGGAGCCTTGCTACACTGATGGGCGGGATGTAAAATGCCAACAGCCACTCTGGAGAAGTGCACGGTGTTTCCTGAAACATCTGAAAAACACAGCTTAGAGAGCATAGGGCACTTCCACTCATGGGGGTATAAATTGGGAAAATTAAAAATCAGCAAGACACAAGCACCCCAAAGTTGAGGGCTGCTCTGTTGACAAGGACCTCCACTTCATTCCACCTTAAATATCCCAGGAAAGAGAAAAATGGATAAAGAAGTTGTGGTCCTTATGTACAATGGAATATCACTCAGCCATGAAATCAATGTCATAATGTTAGTAGCAGCATGATGAGTGGATTTAGGTACGACGATTCTAAGTGAAATAAGTCACACAGAAAAGGACACTTCTCATAAGGTATCACTTATGGAGGGAATGTAAAAACCGTTACACTTGAACTGAATTACAAAACAGAACAGAGTCACACATGCAGAAAACACACTATGGCTGCTTAACGGGAAAGGTGAGGTGGGGTGATACATAAAACAAGGGTATCAAATTAGCTCAGATACCGTTCCATAAACCCAATATGTAGTAGACAAGACCTACTCCTTGCTCAGAGAACTGGACTCAACACGCCCTATTCACCGCACAAGAATATATCTGACTAGTAATAATCTTAAAGCCTATGTATTGATATCTCTCTGTTAGTGTGTCAAGTGGGTGGAAAGCGGCATAAACACAGCCGTGAAAAGCAGCTAAACCCCATTATGAAAATAAATTACTTTGAAAAACCCATGAAACAACGACAGTGAAAGAGATAGAAATTCTTACACAATGAGTTCAGGGGCTGTGATGCAACCTGGATTGACCATATCTAGACCCACAGCTGGATGAGACATAAGGGTGGACACTCTTGGGGCTGAGAGGTTTGGTGAGGTTGGGTGAGCAAACGCAGACCCTTTAAAGTAATACTGCGTGGTACCCATCGCATGGGTCCCAAATCTCCAGCTTCAAGGGCATCTTCCTACATCGAAAACATGCATGAGAAACCCAGAAGATGGTACACCGTGTGATGGGGAAAGGTTTCTAAAACGCACCTCATTTCTCATCTCCTTGTGCCCGGGTTCGCCATTCCAGCCACTTTACTAGCAATCTCCCTACTTGGAGCATCAGCACCTTTAACCTCCTTTCTGTACAGGTTGCAATTTGTCCTGAGGATGAACGGGAAGACGGGGAACCAACGAGAGACTAGCTCTTGGTGTTGGGACAGGCACAGGTCACTCTATTTTCCCATCAGGAAGAATTAACCACAGGCTCAACCTGCCCCCCGGAACCAGAACAGGGCCTGAAGCCATCCTGCGCTTTTGCGGCCAGCTCCCAAAAAAGCGAGTTGTAAAATGGAGGTTCAGGGCACTGCAATTCACAAACCTGCAGAGTTATAAATGATAACTCTCGTCCACAAATATATTGAGGGAAGGCAAAGAAGAGGATTTGAAATCAAGGCAGAATTGCACGAAACAGATTTCAGGAGGTAGATACGAATCGCCTTTAAAGCACATGAAAAGTGGCAAAACGTTGACAATGATGCCCTTGGCCAAAAAGGGCATATGCGTTTTTTCCAGAATATATTCAGGAAAAAACGCATACGCCCTTTTTGGCTAACCAAGCAACCTGGAAAGGCAAATCAGCGCTACAGAGAAGTCTCGCTTCCCATCGGTCAAAAGGGCCATGCTGAAAAAAGTGTCAAAACCAGAAATGCAGGACAGGCCATGGAGAAATGGGAGCCTTGCTACACTGATGGGCGGGATGTAAATTGGCAACAGCCACTCTGGAGAAGTGCACGGTGTGTCCTGAAACATCTGAAAAACACAGCTTAGAGAGCATAGGGCACTTCCACTCATGGGGGTATAAATTGGGAAAATGAAAAATCAGCAAGACACAAGCACCCCAATGTTGAGGGCTGCTCTGTTGACAAGGACCTCCACTTCATTCCACCTTAAATATACCAGGAAAGAGAAAAATGGATAAAGAAGTTGTGGTCCTTATGTACAATGGAATATCACTCAGCCATGAAATCAATGTCATAATGTTAGTAGCAGCATGATGAGTGGATTTAGGTACGACGATTCTAAGTGAAATAAGTCACACAGAAAAGGACACTTCTCATAAGGTATCACTTATGGAGGGAATGTAAAAACCGTTACACTTGAACTGAATTACAAAACAGAACAGAGTCACACATGCAGAAAACACACTATGGCTGCTTAACGGGAAAGGTGAGGTGGGGTGATACATAAAACAAGGGTATCAAATTAGCTCAGATACCGTTCCATAAACCCAATATGTAATAGACAAGACCTACTCCTTGCTCAGAGAACTGGACTCAACACGCCCTATTCACAGCACAAGAATATATGTGACTAGTAATAATCTTAAAACCTATGTATTGATATCTCTCTGTTAGTGTGTCAAGTGGGTGTAAAGCGGCATAAACACAGCCGTGAAAAGCAGGTAAACCCCATTATGAAAATAAATTACTTTGAAAAACCCATGAAACAACGACAGTGAAAGAGATAGAAATTCTTACACAATGAGTTCAGGGGCTGTGATGCAACCTGGATTGACCATATCTAGACCCACAGCTGGATGAGACATAAGGGTGGACACTCTTGGGGCTGAGAGGTTTGGTGAGGTTGGGTGAGCAAACGCAGACCCTTTAAAGTAATACTGCGTGGTACCCATCGCATGGGTCCCAAATCTCCAGCTTCAAGGGCATCTTCCTACATCGAAAACATGCATGAGAAACCCAGAAGATGGTACACCGTGTGATGGGGAAAGGTTTCTAAAACGCACCTCATTTCTCATCTCCTTGTGCCCACGTTCGCCATTCCAGCCGCTTTACTAGCAATCTCCCTACTTGGAGCATCAGCACCTTTAACCTCCTGTTCCGTACAGGTTGCAATTTGTCCTGAGGATGAACGGGAAGACGGGGAACCAACGAGAGACTAGCTCTTGGTGTTGGGACAGGCACAGGTCACTCTATTTTCCCATCAGGAAGAAGAATTAACCACAGGCTCAGCCTGCCCCCCGGAACCAGAACAGGGCCTGAAGCCATCCTGCGCTTTTGCGGCCAGCTCCCAAAAAAGCGAGTTGTAAAATGGAGGTTCAGGGCACTGCAATTCACAAACCTGCAGAGTTATAAATGATAACTCTCGTCCACAAATATATTGAGGGAAGGCAAAGAAGAGGATTTGAAATCAAGGCAGAATTGCACGAAACAGATTTCAGGAGGTAGATACGAATCGCCTTTAAAGCACATGAAAAGTGGCAAAACGTTGACAATGATGCCCTTGGCCAAAAAGGGCGTATGCGTTTTTTCCTGAATATATTCAGGAAAAAACGCATACGCCCTTTTTGGCCAACCAAGCAACCTGGAAAGGCAAATCAGCGCTACAGAGAAGTCTAGCTTCCCATCGGTCAAAAGGGCCATGCTGAAAAAAGTGTCAAAACCAGAAATGCAGGACAGGCCATGGAGAAATGGGAGCCTTGCTACACTGATGGGCGGGATGTAAATTGGCAACAGCCACTCTGGAGAAGTGCACGGTGTGTCCTGAAACATCTGAAAAACACAGCTTAGAGAGCATAGGGCACTTCCACTCATGGGGGTATAAATTGGGAAAATGAAAAATCAGCAAGACACAAGCACCCCAATGTTGAGGGCTGCTCTGTTGACAAGGACCTCCACTTCATTCCACCTTAAATATACCAGGAAAGAGAAAAATGGATAAAGAAGTTGTGGTCCTTATGTACAATGGAATATCACTCAGCCATGAAATCAATGTCATAATGTTATTAGCAGCATGATGAGTGGATTTAGGTACGACGATTCTAAGTGAAATAAGTCACACAGAAAAGGACACTTCTCATAAGGTATCACTGATAGAGGGAATGTAAAAACCGTTACACTTGAACTGAATTACAAAACAGAACAGAGTCACACATGCAGAAAACACACTATGGCTGCTTAACGGGAAAGGTGAGGTGGGGTGATACATAAAACAAGGGTATCAAATTAGCTCAGATACCGTTCCATAAACCCAATATGTAATAGACAAGACCTACTCCTTGCTCAGAGAACTGGACTCAACACGCCCTATTCACAGCACAAGAATATATGTGACTAGTAATAATCTTAAAACCTATGTATTGATATCTCTCTGTTAATGTGTCAAGTGGGTGGAAAGCGGCATAAACACAGCCGTGAAAAGCAGCTAAACCCCATTATGAAAATAAATTACTTTGAAAAACCCATGAAACAACGACAGTGAAAGAGATAGAAATTCTTACACAATGAGTTCAGGGGCTGTGATGCAACCTGGATTGACCATATCTAGACCCACAGCTGGATGAGACATAAGGGTGGACACTCTTGGGGCTGAGAGGTTTGGTGAGGTTGGGTGAGCAAACGCAGACCCTTTAAAGTAATACTGCGTGGTACCCATCGCATGGGTCCCAAATCTCCAGGTTCAAGGGCATCTTCCTACATCGAACACATGCATGAGAAACCCAGAAGATGGTACACCGTGTGATGGGGAAAGGTTTCTAAAACGCACCTCATTTCTCATCTCCTTGTGCCCACGTTCGCCATTCCAGCCGCTTTACTAGCAATCTCCCTACTTGGAGCATCAGCACCTTTAACCTCCTGTTCCGTACAGGTTGCAATTTGTCCTGAGGATGAACGGGAAGACGGGGAACCAACGAGAGACTAGCTCTTGGTGTCGGGACAGGCACAGGTCACTCTATTTTCCCATCAGGAAGAAGAATTAACCACAGGCTCAGCCTGCCCCCCGGAACCAGAACAGGGCCTGAAGCCATCCTGCGCTTTTGCGGCCAGTTCCCAAAAAAGTGAGTTGTAAAATGGAGGTTCAGGGCACTGCAATTCACAAACCTGCAGAGTTATAAATGATAACTCTCGTCCACAAATATATTGAGGGAAGGCAAAGAAGAGGATTTGAAATCAAGGCAGAATTGCACGAAACAGATTTCAGGAGGTAGATACGAATCGCCTTTAAAGCACATGAAAAGCGGCAAAACGTTGACAATGATGCCCTTGGCCAAAAAGGGCGTATGCGTTTTTTCCTGAATATATTCAGGAAAAAACGCATACGCCCTTTTTGGCCAACCAAGCAACCTGGAAAGGCAAATCAGCGCTACAGAGAAGTCTCGCTTCCCATCGGTCAAAAGGGCCATGCTGAAAAAAGTGTCAAAACCAGAAATGCAGGACAGGCCATGGAGAAATGGGAGCCTTGCTACACTGATGGGCGGGATGTAAATTGGCAACAGCCACTCTGGAGAAGTGCACGGTGTGTCCTGAAACATCTGAAAAACACAGCTTAGAGAGCATAGGGCACTTCCACTCATGGGGGTATAAATTGGGAAAATGAAAAATCAGCAAGACACAAGCACCCCAATGTTGAGGGCTGCTCTGTTGACAAGGACCTCCACTTCATTCCACCTTAAATATCCCAGGAAAGAGAAAAATGGATAAAGAAGTTGTGGTCCTTATGTACAATGGAATATCACTCAGCCATGAAATCAATGTCATAAGGTTAGTAGCAGCATGATGAGTGGATTTAGGTACGACGATTCTAAGTGAAATAAGTCACACAGAAAAGGACACTTCTCATAAGGTATCACTGATAGAGGGAATGTAAAAACCGTTACACTTGAACTGAATTACAAAACAGAACAGAGTCACACATGCAGAAAACACACTATGGCTGCTTAACGGGAAAGGTGAGGTGGGGTGATACATAAAACAAGGGTATCAAATTAGCTCAGATACCGTTCCATAAACCCAATATGTAATAGACAAGACCTACTCCTTGCTCAGAGAACTGGACTCAACACGCCCTATTCACCGCACAAGAATATATCTGAATAGTAATAATCTTAAAGCCTATGTATTGATATCTCTCTGTTAGTGTGTCAAGTGGGTGGAAAGCGGCATAAACACAGCCGTGAAAAGCAGCTAAACCCCATTATGAAAATAAATTACTTTGAAAAACCCATGAAACAACGACACTGAAAGAGATAGAAATTCTTACACAATGAGTTCAGGGGCTGTGATGCAACCTGGATTGACCATATCTAGACCCACAGCTGGATGAGACATAAGGGTGGACACTCTTGGGGCTGAGAGGTTTGGTGAGGTTGGGTGAGCAAACGCAGACCCTTTAAAGTAATACTGCATGGTACCCATCGCATGGGTCCCAAATCTCCAGGTTCAAGGGCATCTTCCTACATCGAAAACATGCATGAGAAACCCAGAAGATGGTACACCGTGTGATGGGGAAAGGTTTCTAAAACGCACCTCATTTCTCATCTCCTTGTGCCCGGGTTCGCCATTCCAGCCGCTTTACTAGCAATCTCCCTACTTGGAGCATCAGCACCTTTAACCTCCTGTTCCGTACAGGTTGCAATTTGTCCTGAGGATGAACGGGAAGACGGGGAACCAACGAGAGACTAGCTCTTGGTGTCGGGACAGGCACAGGTCACTCTATTTTCCCATCAGGAAGAAGAATTAATCACAGGCTCAGCCTGCCCCCCGGAACCAGAACAGGGCCTGAAGCCATCCTGCGCTTTTGCGGCCAGCTCCCAAAAAAGCGAGTTGTAAAATGGAGGTTCAGGGCACTGCAATTCACAAACCTGCAGAGTTATAAATGATAACTCTCGTCCACAAATATATTGAGGGAAGGCAAAGAAGAGGATTTGAAATCAAGGCAGAATTGCACGAAACAGATTTCAGGAGGTAGATACGAATCGCCTTTAAAGCACATGAAAAGCGGCAAAACGTTGACAATGATGCCCTTGGCCAAAAAGGGCGTATGCGTTTTTTCCTGAATATATTCAGGAAAAAACGCATACGCCCTTTTTGGCCAACCAAGCAACCTGGAAAGGCAAATCAGCGCTACAGAGAAGTCTCGCTTCCCATCGGTCAAAAGGGCCATGCTGAAAAAAGTGTCAAAACCAGAAATGCAGGACAGGCCATGGAGAAATGGGAGCCTTGCTACACTGATGGGCGGGATGTAAATTGCCAACAGCCACTCTGGAGAAGTGTACGGTGTGTCCTGAAACATCTGTAAAACACAGCTTAGAGAGCATAGGGCACTTCCACTCATGGGGGTATAAATTGGGAAAATGAAAAATCAGCAAGACACAAGCACCCCAAAGTTGAGGGCTGCTCTGTTGACAAGGACCTCCACTTCATTCCACCTTAAATATCCCAGGAAAGAGAAAAATGGATAAAGAAGTTGTGGTCCTTATGTACAATGGAATATCACTCAGCCATGAAATCAATGTCATAATGTTAGTAGCAGCATGATGAGTGGATTTAGGTACGACGATTCTAAGTGAAATAAGTCACACAGAAAAGGACACTTCTCATAAGGTATCACTTATGGAGGGAATGTAAAAACCGTTACACTTGAACTGAATTACAAAACAGAACAGAGTCACACATGCAGAAAACACACTATGGCTGCTTAACGGGAAAGGTGAGGTGGGGTGATACATAAAACAAGGGTATCAAATTAGCTCAGATACCGTTCCATAAACCCAATATGTAGTAGACAAGACCTACTCCTTGCTCAGAGAACTGGACTCAACACGCCCTATTCACCGCACAAGAATATATCTGACTAGTAATAATCTTAAAGCCTATGTATTGATATCTCTCTGTTAGTGTGTCAAGTGGGTGGAAAGCGGCATAAACACAGCCGTGAAAAGCAGCTAAACCCCATTATGAAAATAAATTACTTTGAAAAACCCATGAAACAACGACAGTGAAAGAGATAGAAATTCTTACACAATGAGTTCAGGGGCTGTGATGCAACCTGGATTGACCATATCTAGACCCACAGCTGGATGAGACATAAGGGTGGACACTCTTGGGGCTGAGAGGTTTGGTGAGGTTGGGTGAGCAAACGCAGACCCTTTAAAGTAATACTGCGTGGTACCCATCGCATGGGTCCCAAATCTCCAGCTTCAAGGGCATCTTCCTACATCGAAAACATGCATGAGAAACCCAGAAGATGGTACACCGTGTGATGGGGAAAGGTTTCTAAAACGCACCTCATTTCTCATCTCCTTGTGCCCGGGTTCGCCATTCCAGCCGCTTTACTAGCAATCTCCCTACTTGGAGCATCAGCACCTTTAACCTCCTGTTCCGTACAGGTTGCAATTTGTCCTGAGGATGAACGGGAAGACGGGGAACCAACGAGAGACTAGCTCTTGGTGTCGGGACAGGCACAGGTCACTCTATTTTCCCATCAGGAAGAAGAATTAACCACAGGCTCAGCCTGCCCCCCGGAACCAGAACAGGGCCTGAAGCCATCCTGCGCTTTTGCGGCCAGCTCCCAAAAAAGCGAGTTGTAAAATGGAGGTTCAGGGCACTGCAATTCACAAACCTGCAGAGTTATAAATGATAACTCTCGTCCACAAATATATTGAGGGAAGGCAAAGAAGAGGATTTGAAATCAAGGCAGAATTGCACGAAACAGATTTCAGGAGGTAGATACGAATCACCTTTAAAGCACATGAAAAGCGGCAAAACGTTGACAATGATGCCCTTGGCCAAAAAGGGCGTATGCGTTTTTTCCTGAATATATTCAGGAAAAAACGCATACGCCCTTTTTGGCCAACCAAGCAACCTGGAAAGGCAAATCAGCACTACAGAGAAGTCTCGCTTCCCATCGGTCAAAAGGGCCATGCTGAAAAAAGTGTCAAAACCAGAAATGCAGGACAGGCCATGGAGAAATGGGAGCCTTGCTACACTGATGGGCGGGATGTAAATTGCCAACAGCCACTCTGGAGAAGTGCACGGTGTGTCCTGAAACATCTGAAAAACACAGCTTAGAGAGCATAGGGCACTTCCACTCATGGGGGTATAAATTGGGAAAATGAAAAATCAGCAAGACACAAGCACCCCAAAGTTGAGGGCTGCTCTGTTGACAAGGACCTCCACTTCATTCCACCTTAAATATCCCAGGAAAGAGAAAAATGGATAAAGAAGTTGTGGTCCTTATGTACAATGGAATATCACTCAGCCATGAAATCAATGTCATAATGTTATTAGCAGCATGATGAGTGGATTTAGGTACGACGATTCTAAGTGAAATAAGTCACACAGAAAAGGACACTTCTCATAAGGTATCACTGATAGAGGGAATGTAAAAACCGTTACACTTGAACTGAATTACAAAACAGAACAGAGTCACACATGCAGAAAACACACTATGGCTGCTTAACGGGAAAGGTGAGGTGGGGTGATACATAAAACAAGGGTATCAAATTAGCTCAGATACCGTTCCATAAACCCAATATGTAATAGACAAGACCTACTCCTTGCTCAGAGAACTGGACTCAACACGCCCTATTCACAGCACAAGAATATATGTGACTAGTAATAATCTTAAAACCTATGTATTGATATCTCTCTGTTAATGTGTCAAGTGGGTGGAAAGCGGCATAAACACAGCCGTGAAAAGCAGCTAAACCCCATTATGAAAATAAATTACTTTGAAAAACCCATGAAACAACGACAGTGAAAGAGATAGAAATTCTTACACAATGAGTTCAGGGGCTGTGATGCAACCTGGATTGACCATATCTAGACCCACAGCTGGATGAGACATAAGGGTGGACACTCTTGGGGCTGAGAGGTTTGGTGAGGTTGGGTGAGCAAACGCAGACCCTTTAAAGTAATACTGCGTGGTACCCATCGCATGGGTCCCAAATCTCCAGCTTCAAGGGCATCTTCCTACATCGAAAACATGCATGAGAAACCCAGAAGATGGTACACCGTGTGATGGGGAAAGGTTTCTAAAACGCACCTCATTTCTCATCTCCTTGTGCCCGGGTTCGCCATTCCAGCCGCTTTACTAGCAATCTCCCTACTTGGAGCATCAGCACCTTTAACCTCCTGTTCCGTACAGGTTGCAATTTGTCCTGAGGATGAACGGGAAGACGGGGAACCAACGAGAGACTAGCTCTTGGTGTCGGGACAGGCACAGGTCACTCTATTTTCCCATCAGGAAGAAGAATTAACCACAGGCTCAGCCTGCCCCCCGGAACCAGAACAGGGCCTGAAGCCATCCTGCGCTTTTGCGGCCAGCTCCCAAAAAAGCGAGTTGTAAAATGGAGGTTCAGGGCACTGCAATTCACAAACCTGCAGAGTTATAAATGATAACTCTCGTCCACAAATATATTGAGGGAAGGCAAAGAAGAGGATTTGAAATCAAGGCAGAATTGCACGAAACAGATTTCAGGAGGTAGATACGAATCGCCTTTAAAGCACATGAAAAGCGGCAAAACGTTGACAATGATGCCCTTGGCCAAAAAGGGCGTATGCGTTTTTTCCTGAATATATTCAGGAAAAAACGCATACGCCCTTTTTGGCCAACCAAGCAACCTGGAAAGGCAAATCAGCGCTACAGAGAAGTCTCGCTTCCCATCGGTCAAAAGGGCCATGCTGAAAAAAGTGTCAAAACCAGAAATGCAGGACAGGCCATGGAGAAATGGGAGCCTTGCTACACTGATGGGCGGGATGTAAATTGCCAACAGCCACTCTGGAGAAGTGTACGGTGTGTCCTGAAACATCTGTAAAACACAGCTTGGAGAGCATAGGGCACTTCCACTCATGGGGGTATAAATTGGGAAAATGAAAAATCAGCAAGACACAAGCACCCCAAAGTTGAGGGCTGCTCTGTTGACAAGGACCTCCACTTCATTCCACCTTAAATATCCCAGGAAAGAGAAAAATGGATAAAGAAGTTGTGGTCCTTATGTACAATGGAATATCACTCAGCCATGAAATCAATGTCATAATGTTAGTAGCAGCATGATGAGTGGATTTAGGTACGACGATTCTAAGTGAAATAAGTCACACAGAAAAGGACACTTCTCATAAGGTATCACTTATGGAGGGAATGTAAAAACCGTTACACTTGAACTGAATTACAAAACAGAACAGAGTCACACATGCAGAAAACACACTATGGCTGCTTAACGGGAAAGGTGAGGTGGGGTGATACATAAAACAAGGGTATCAAATTAGCTCAGATACCGTTCCATAAACCCAATATGTAGTAGACAAGACCTACTCCTTGCTCAGAGAACTGGACTCAACACGCCCTATTCACCGCACAAGAATATATCTGACTAGTAATAATCTTAAAGCCTATGTATTGATATCTCTCTGTTAGTGTGTCAAGTGGGTGGAAAGCGGCATAAACACAGCCGTGAAAAGCAGCTAAACCCCATTATGAAAATAAATTACTTTGAAAAACCCATGAAACAACGACAGTGAAAGAGATAGAAATTCTTACACAATGAGTTCAGGGGCTGTGATGCAACCTGGATTGACCATATCTAGACCCACAGCTGGATGAGACATAAGGGTGGACACTCTTGGGGCTGAGAGGTTTGGTGAGGTTGGGTGAGCAAACGCAGACCCTTTAAAGTAATACTGCGTGGTACCCATCGCATGGGTCCCAAATCTCCAGCTTCAAGGGCATCTTCCTACATCGAAAACATGCATGAGAAACCCAGAAGATGGTACACCGTGTGATGGGGAAAGGTTTCTAAAACGCACCTCATTTCTCATCTCCTTGTGCCCGGGTTCGCCATTCCAGCCGCTTTACTAGCAATCTCCCTACTTGGAGCATCAGCACCTTTAACCTCCTGTTCCGTACAGGTTGCAATTTGTCCTGAGGATGAACGGGAAGACGGGGAACCAACGGGAGACTAGCTCTTGGTGTCGGGACAGGCACAGGTCACTCTATTTTCCCATCAGGAAGAAGAATTAACCACAGGCTCAGCCTGCCCCCCGGAACCAGAACAGGGCCTGAAGCCATCCTGCGCTTTTGCGGCCAGCTCCCAAAAAAGCGAGTTGTAAAATGGAGGTTCAGGGCACTGCAATTCACAAACCTGCAGAGTTATAAATGATAACTCTCGTCCACAAATATATTGAGGGAAGGCAAAGAAGAGGATTTGAAATCAAGGCAGAATTGCACGAAACAGATTTCAGGAGGTAGATACGAATCACCTTTAAAGCACATGAAAAGCGGCAAAACGTTGACAATGATGCCCTTGGCCAAAAAGGGCGTATGCGTTTTTTCCTGAATATATTCAGGAAAAAACGCATACGCCCTTTTTGGCCAACCAAGCAACCTGGAAAGGCAAATCAGCACTACAGAGAAGTCTCGCTTCCCATCGGTCAAAAGGGCCATGCTGAAAAAAGTGTCAAAACCAGAAATGCAGGACAGGCCATGGAGAAATGGGAGCCTTGCTACACTGATGGGCGGGATGTAAATTGCCAACAGCCACTCTGGAGAAGTGCACGGTGTGTCCTGAAACATCTGAAAAACACAGCTTAGAGAGCATAGGGCACTTCCACTCATGGGGGTATAAATTGGGAAAATGAAAAATCAGCAAGACACAAGCACCACAAAGTTGAGGGCTGCTCTGTTGACAAGGACCTCCACTTCATTCCACCTTAAATATCCCAGGAAAGAGAAAAATGGATAAAGAAGTTGTGGTCCTTATGTACAATGGAATATCACTCAGCCATGAAATCAATGTCATAATGTTAGTAGCAGCATGATGAGTGGATTTAGGTACGACGATTCTAAGTGAAATAAGTCACACAGAAAAGGACACTTCTCCTAAGGTATCACTGATAGAGGGAATGTAAAAACCGTTACACTTGAACTGAATTACAAAACAGAACAGAGTCACACATGCAGAAAACACACTATGGCTGCTTAACGGGAAAGGTGAGGTGGGGTGATACATAAAACAAGGGTATCAAATTAGCTCAGATACCGTTCCATAAACCCAATATGTAGTAGAGAAGACCTACTCCTTGCTCAGAGAACTGGACTCAACACGCCCTATTCACCGCACAAGAATATATCTGACTAGTAATAATCTTAAAGCCTATGTATTGATATCTCTCTGTTAGTGTGTCAAGTGGGTGGAAAGCGGCATAAACACAGCAGTGAAAAGCAGCTAAACCCCATTATGAAAATAAATTACTTTGAAAAACCCATGAAACAACGACAGTGAAAGAGATAGAAATTCTTACACAATGAGTTCAGGGTCTGTGATGCAACCTGGATTGACCTTATCTAGACCCACAGCTGGATGAGACATAAGGGTGGACACTCTTGGGGCTGAGAGGTTTGGTGAGGTTGGGTGAGCAAACGCAGACCCTTTAAAGTAATACTGCGTGGTACCCATCGCATGGGTCCCAAATCTCCAGCTTCAAGGGCATCTTCCTACATCGAAAACATGCATGAGAAACCCAGAAGATGGTACACCGTGTGATGGGGAAAGGTTTCTAAAACGCACCTCATTTCTCATCTCCTTGTGCCCGGGTTCGCCATTCCAGCCGCTTTACTAGCAATCTCCCTACTTGGAGCATCAGCACCTTTAACCTCCTGTTCCGTACAGGTTGCAATTTGTCCTGAGGATGAACGGGAAGACGGGGAACCAACGAGAGACTAGCTCTTGGTGTCGGGACAGGCACAGGTCACTCTATTTTCCCATCAGGAAGAAGAATTAACCACAGGCTCAGCCTGCCCCCCGGAACCAGAACAGGGCCTGAAGCCATCCTGCGCTTTTGCGGCCAGCTCCCAAAAAAGCGAGTTGTAAAATGGAGGTTCAGGGCACTGCAATTCACAAACCTGCAGAGTTATAAATGATAACTCTCGTCCACAAATATATTGAGGGAAGGCAAAGAAGAGGATTTGAAATCAAGGCAGAATTGCACGAAACAGATTTCAGGAGGTAGATACGAATCGCCTTTAAAGCACATGAAAAGCGGCAAAACGTTGACAATGATGCCCTTGGCCAAAAAGGGCGTATGCGTTTTTTCCTGAATATATTCAGGAAAAAACGCATACGCCCTTTTTGGCCAACCAAGCAACCTGGAAAGGCAAATCAGCGCTACAGAGAAGTCTCGCTTCCCATCGGTCAAAAGGGCCATGCTGAAAAAAGTGTCAAAACCAGAAATGCAGGACAGGCCATGGAGAAATGGGAGCCTTGCTACACTGATGGGCGGGATGTAAATTGCCAACAGCCACTCTGGAGAAGTGTACGGTGTGTCCTGAAACATCTGTAAAACACAGCTTGGAGAGCATAGGGCACTTCCACTCATGGGGGTATAAATTGGGAAAATGAAAAATCAGCAAGACACAAGCACCCCAAAGTTGAGGGCTGCTCTGTTGACAAGGACCTCCACTTCATTCCACCTTAAATATCCCAGGAAAGAGAAAAATGGATAAAGAAGTTGTGGTCCTTATGTACAATGGAATATCACTCAGCCATGAAATCAATGTCATAATGTTAGTAGCAGCATGATGAGTGGATTTAGGTACGACGATTCTAAGTGAAATAAGTCACACAGAAAAGGACACTTCTCATAAGGTATCACTTATGGAGGGAATGTAAAAACCGTTACACTTGAACTGAATTACAAAACAGAACAGAGTCACACATGCAGAAAACACACTATGGCTGCTTAACGGGAAAGGTGAGGTGGGGTGATACATAAAACAAGGGTATCAAATTAGCTCAGATACCGTTCCATAAACCCAATATGTAGTAGACAAGACCTACTCCTTGCTCAGAGAACTGGACTCAACACGCCCTATTCACCGCACAAGAATATATCTGACTAGTAATAATCTTAAAGCCTATGTATTGATATCTCTCTGTTAGTGTGTCAAGTGGGTGGAAAGCGGCATAAA
This sequence comes from Balaenoptera borealis, assembly GCF_965194805.1. NCBI lineage: Eukaryota > Metazoa > Chordata > Mammalia > Artiodactyla > Balaenopteridae > Balaenoptera > Balaenoptera borealis. The sequence continues at coordinate 51,644 of NW_028123611.1, forward strand.
CACAGCCGTGAAAAGCAGCTAAACCCCATTATGAAAATAAATTACTTTGAAAAACCCATGAAACAACGACAGTGAAAGAGATAGAAATTCTTACACAATGAGTTCAGGGGCTGTGATGCAACCTGGATTGACCATATCTAGACCCACAGCTGGATGAGACATAAGGGTGGACACTCTTGGGGCTGAGAGGTTTGGTGAGGTTGGGTGAGCAAACGCAGACCCTTTAAAGTAATACTGCGTGGTACCCATCGCATGGGTCCCAAATCTCCAGCTTCAAGGGCATCTTCCTACATCGAAAACATGCATGAGAAACCCAGAAGATGGTACACCGTGTGATGGGGAAAGGTTTCTAAAACGCACCTCATTTCTCATCTCCTTGTGCCCGGGTTCGCCATTCCAGCCGCTTTACTAGCAATCTCCCTACTTGGAGCATCAGCACCTTTAACCTCCTGTTCCGTACAGGTTGCAATTTGTCCTGAGGATGAACGGGAAGACGGGGAACCAACGGGAGACTAGCTCTTGGTGTCGGGACAGGCACAGGTCACTCTATTTTCCCATCAGGAAGAAGAATTAACCACAGGCTCAGCCTGCCCCCCGGAACCAGAACAGGGCCTGAAGCCATCCTGCGCTTTTGCGGCCAGCTCCCAAAAAAGCGAGTTGTAAAATGGAGGTTCAGGGCACTGCAATTCACAAACCTGCAGAGTTATAAATGATAACTCTCGTCCACAAATATATTGAGGGAAGGCAAAGAAGAGGATTTGAAATCAAGGCAGAATTGCACGAAACAGATTTCAGGAGGTAGATACGAATCGCCTTTAAAGCACATGAAAAGCGGCAAAACGTTGACAATGATGCCCTTGGCCAAAAAGGGCGTATGCGTTTTTTCCTGAATATATTCAGGAAAAAACGCATACGCCCTTTTTGGCCAACCAAGCAACCTGGAAAGGCAAATCAGCGCTACAGAGAAGTCTCGCTTCCCATCGGTCAAAAGGGCCATGCTGAAAAAAGTGTCAAAACCAGAAATGCAGGACAGGCCATGGAGAAATGGGAGCCTTGCTACACTGATGGGCGGGATGTAAATTGCCAACAGCCACTCTGGAGAAGTGTACGGTGTGTCCTGAAACATCTGTAAAACACAGCTTAGAGAGCATAGGGCACTTCCACTCATGGGGGTATAAATTGGGAAAATGAAAAATCAGCAAGACACAAGCACCCCAAAGTTGAGGGCTGCTCTGTTGACAAGGACCTCCACTTCATTCCACCTTAAATATCCCAGGAAAGAGAAAAATGGATAAAGAAGTTGTGGTCCTTATGTACAATGGAATATCACTCAGCCATGAAATCAATGTCATAATGTTAGTAGCAGCATGATGAGTGGATTTAGGTACGACGATTCTAAGTGAAATAAGTCACACAGAAAAGGACACTTCTCATAAGGTATCACTTATGGAGGGAATGTAAAAACCGTTACACTTGAACTGAATTACAAAACAGAACAGAGTCACACATGCAGAAAACACACTATGGCTGCTTAACGGGAAAGGTGAGGTGGGGTGATACATAAAACAAGGGTATCAAATTAGCTCAGATACCGTTCCATAAACCCAATATGTAGTAGACAAGACCTACTCCTTGCTCAGAGAACTGGACTCAACACGCCCTATTCACCGCACAAGAATATATCTGACTAGTAATAATCTTAAAGCCTATGTATTGATATCTCTCTGTTAGTGTGTCAAGTGGGTGGAAAGCGGCATAAACACAGCCGTGAAAAGCAGCTAAACCCCATTATGAAAATAAATTACTTTGAAAAACCCATGAAACAACGACAGTGAAAGAGATAGAAATTCTTACACAATGAGTTCAGGGGCTGTGATGCAACCTGGATTGACCATATCTAGACCCACAGCTGGATGAGACATAAGGGTGGACACTCTTGGGGCTGAGAGGTTTGGTGAGGTTGGGTGAGCAAACGCAGACCCTTTAAAGTAATACTGCGTGGTACCCATCGCATGGGTCCCAAATCTCCAGCTTCAAGGGCATCTTCCTACATCGAAAACATGCATGAGAAACCCAGAAGATGGTACACCGTGTGATGGGGAAAGGTTTCTAAAACGCACCTCATTTCTCATCTCCTTGTGCCCGGGTTCGCCATTCCAGCCGCTTTACTAGCAATCTCCCTACTTGGAGCATCAGCACCTTTAACCTCCTGTTCCGTACAGGTTGCAATTTGTCCTGAGGATGAACGGGAAGACGGGGAACCAACGAGAGACTAGCTCTTGGTGTCGGGACAGGCACAGGTCACTCTATTTTCCCATCAGGAAGAAGAATTAACCACAGGCTCAGCCTGCCCCCCGGAACCAGAACAGGGCCTGAAGCCATCCTGCGCTTTTGCGGCCAGCTCCCAAAAAAGCGAGTTGTAAAATGGAGGTTCAGGGCACTGCAATTCACAAACCTGCAGAGTTATAAATGATAACTCTCGTCCACAAATATATTGAGGGAAGGCAAAGAAGAGGATTTGAAATCAAGGCAGAATTGCACGAAACAGATTTCAGGAGGTAGATACGAATCGCCTTTAAAGCACATGAAAAGCGGCAAAACGTTGACAATGATGCCCTTGGCCAAAAAGGGCGTATGCGTTTTTTCCTGAATATATTCAGGAAAAAACGCATACGCCCTTTTTGGCCAACCAAGCAACCTGGAAAGGCAAATCAGCGCTACAGAGAAGTCTCGCTTCCCATCGGTCAAAAGGGCCATGCTGAAAAAAGTGTCAAAACCAGAAATGCAGGACAGGCCATGGAGAAATGGGAGCCTTGCTACACTGATGGGCGGGATGTAAATTGCCAACAGCCACTCTGGAGAAGTGTACGGTGTGTCCTGAAACATCTGAAAAACACAGCTTGGAGAGCATAGGGCACTTCCACTCATGGGGGTATAAATTGGGAAAATGAAAAATCAGCAAGACACAAGCACCCCAAAGTTGAGGGCTGCTCTGTTGACAAGGACCTCCACTTCATTCCACCTTAAATATCCCAGGAAAGAGAAAAATGGATAAAGAAGTTGTGGTCCTTATGTACAATGGAATATCACTCAGCCATGAAATCAATGTCATAATGTTAGTAGCAGCATGATGAGTGGATTTAGGTACGACGATTCTAAGTGAAATAAGTCACACAGAAAAGGACACTTCTCATAAGGTATCACTTATGGAGGGAATGTAAAAACCGTTACACTTGAACTGAATTACAAAACAGAACAGAGTCACACATGCAGAAAACACACTATGGCTGCTTAACGGGAAAGGTGAGGTGGGGTGATACATAAAACAAGGGTATCAAATTAGCTCAGATACCGTTCCATAAACCCAATATGTAGTAGACAAGACCTACTCCTTGCTCAGAGAACTGGACTCAACACGCCCTATTCACCGCACAAGAATATATCTGACTAGTAATAATCTTAAAGCCTATGTATTGATATCTCTCTGTTAGTGTGTCAAGTGGGTGGAAAGCGGCATAAACACAGCCGTGAAAAGCAGCTAAACCCCATTATGAAAATAAATTACTTTGAAAAACCCATGAAACAACGACAGTGAAAGAGATAGAAATTCTTACACAATGAGTTCAGGGGCTGTGATGCAACCTGGATTGACCATATCTAGACCCACAGCTGGATGAGACATAAGGGTGGACACTCTTGGGGCTGAGAGGTTTGGTGAGGTTGGGTGAGCAAACGCAGACCCTTTAAAGTAATACTGCGTGGTACCCATCGCATGGGTCCCAAATCTCCAGCTTCAAGGGCATCTTCCTACATCGAAAACATGCATGAGAAACCCAGAAGATGGTACACCGTGTGATGGGGAAAGGTTTCTAAAACGCACCTCATTTCTCATCTCCTTGTGCCCGGGTTCGCCATTCCAGCCGCTTTACTAGCAATCTCCCTACTTGGAGCATCAGCACCTTTAACCTCCTGTTCCGTACAGGTTGCAATTTGTCCTGAGGATGAACGGGAAGACGGGGAACCAACGGGAGACTAGCTCTTGGTGTCGGGACAGGCACAGGTCACTCTATTTTCCCATCAGGAAGAAGAATTAACCACAGGCTCAGCCTGCCCCCCGGAACCAGAACAGGGCCTGAAGCCATCCTGCGCTTTTGCGGCCAGCTCCCAAAAAAGCGAGTTGTAAAATGGAGGTTCAGGGCACTGCAATTCACAAACCTGCAGAGTTATAAATGATAACTCTCGTCCACAAATATATTGAGGGAAGGCAAAGAAGAGGATTTGAAATCAAGGCAGAATTGCACGAAACAGATTTCAGGAGGTAGATACGAATCGCCTTTAAAGCACATGAAAAGCGGCAAAACGTTGACAATGATGCCCTTGGCCAAAAAGGGCGTATGCGTTTTTTCCTGAATATATTCAGGAAAAAACGCATACGCCCTTTTTGGCCAACCAAGCAACCTGGAAAGGCAAATCAGCGCTACAGAGAAGTCTCGCTTCCCATCGGTCAAAAGGGCCATGCTGAAAAAAGTGTCAAAACCAGAAATGCAGGACAGGCCATGGAGAAATGGGAGCCTTGCTACACTGATGGGCGGGATGTAAATTGCCAACAGCCACTCTGGAGAAGTGTACGGTGTGTCCTGAAACATCTGTAAAACACAGCTTAGAGAGCATAGGGCACTTCCACTCATGGGGGTATAAATTGGGAAAATGAAAAATCAGCAAGACACAAGCACCCCAAAGTTGAGGGCTGCTCTGTTGACAAGGACCTCCACTTCATTCCACCTTAAATATCCCAGGAAAGAGAAAAATGGATAAAGAAGTTGTGGTCCTTATGTACAATGGAATATCATTCAGCCATGAAATCAATGTCATAATGTTAGTAGCAGCATGATGAGTGGATTTAGGTACGACGATTCTAAGTGAAATAAGTCACACAGAAAAGGACACTTCTCATAAGGTATCACTTATGGAGGGAATGTAAAAACCGTTACACTTGAACTGAATTACAAAACAGAACAGAGTCACACATGCAGAAAACACACTATGGCTGCTTAACGGGAAAGGTGAGGTGGGGTGATACATAAAACAAGGGTATCAAATTAGCTCAGATACCGTTCCATAAACCCAATATGTAGTAGACAAGACCTACTCCTTGCTCAGAGAACTGGACTCAACACGCCCTATTCACCGCACAAGAATATATCTGACTAGTAATAATCTTAAAGCCTATGTATTGATATCTCTCTGTTAGTGTGTCAAGTGGGTGGAAAGCGGCATAAACACAGCCGTGAAAAGCAGCTAAACCCCATTATGAAAATAAATTACTTTGAAAAACCCATGAAACAACGACAGTGAAAGAGATAGAAATTCTTACACAATGAGTTCAGGGGCTGTGATGCAACCTGGATTGACCATATCTAGACCCACAGCTGGATGAGACATAAGGGTGGACACTCTTGGGGCTGAGAGGTTTGGTGAGGTTGGGTGAGCAAACGCAGACCCTTTAAAGTAATACTGCGTGGTACCCATCGCATGGGTCCCAAATCTCCAGCTTCAAGGGCATCTTCCTACATCGAAAACATGCATGAGAAACCCAGAAGATGGTACACCGTGTGATGGGGAAAGGTTTCTAAAACGCACCTCATTTCTCATCTCCTTGTGCCCGGGTTCGCCATTCCAGCCGCTTTACTAGCAATCTCCCTACTTGGAGCATCAGCACCTTTAACCTCCTGTTCCGTACAGGTTGCAATTTGTCCTGAGGATGAACGGGAAGACGGGGAACCAACGAGAGACTAGCTCTTGGTGTCGGGACAGGCACAGGTCACTCTATTTTCCCATCAGGAAGAAGAATTAACCACAGGCTCAGCCTGCCCCCCGGAACCAGAACAGGGCCTGAAGCCATCCTGCGCTTTTGCGGCCAGCTCCCAAAAAAGCGAGTTGTAAAATGGAGGTTCAGGGCACTGCAATTCACAAACCTGCAGAGTTATAAATGATAACTCTCGTCCACAAATATATTGAGGGAAGGCAAAGAAGAGGATTTGAAATCAAGGCAGAATTGCACGAAACAGATTTCAGGAGGTAGATACGAATCACCTTTAAAGCACATGAAAAGCGGCAAAACGTTGACAATGATGCCCTTGACCAAAAAGGGCGTATGCGTTTTTTCCTGAATATATTCAGGAAAAAACGCATACGCCCTTTTTGGCCAACCAAGCAACCTGGAAAGGCAAATCAGCACTACAGAGAAGTCTCGCTTCCCATCGGTCAAAAGGGCCATGCTGAAAAAAGTGTCAAAACCAGAAATGCAGGACAGGCCATGGAGAAATGGGAGCCTTGCTACACTGATGGGCGGGATGTAAATTGCCAACAGCCACTCTGGAGAAGTGCACGGTGTGTCCTGAAACATCTGAAAAACACAGCTTAGAGAGCATAGGGCACTTCCACTCATGGGGGTATAAATTGGGAAAATGAAAAATCAGCAAGACACAAGCACCCCAAAGTTGAGGGCTGCTCTGTTGACAAGGACCTCCACTTCATTCCACCTTAAATATCCCAGGAAAGAGAAAAATGGATAAAGAAGTTGTGGTCCTTATGTACAATGGAATATCACTCAGCCATGAAATCAATGTCATAATGTTAGTAGCAGCATGATGAGTGGATTTAGGTACGACGATTCTAAGTGAAATAAGTCACACAGAAAAGGACACTTCTCATAAGGTATCACTGAAAGAGGGAATGTAAAAACCGTTACACTTGAACTGAATTACAAAACAGAACAGAGTCACACATGCAGAAAACACACTATGGCTGCTTAACGGGAAAGGTGAGGTGGGGTGATACATAAAACAAGGGTATCAAATTAGCTCAGATACCGTTCCATAAACCCAATATGTAGTAGACAAGACCTACTCCTTGCTCAGAGAACTGGACTCAACACGCCCTATTCACCGCACAAGAATATATCTGACTAGTAATAATCTTAAAGCCTATGTATTGATATCTCTCTGTTAGTGTGTCAAGTGGGTGGAAAGCGGCATAAACACAGCAGTGAAAAGCAGCTAAACCCCATTATGAAAATAAATTACTTTGAAAAACCCATGAAACAACGACAGTGAAAGAGATAGAAATTCTTACACAATGAGTTCAGGGGCTGTGATGCAACCTGGATTGACCATATCTAGACCCACAGCTGGATGAGACATAAGGGTGGACACTCTTGGGGCTGAGAGGTTTGGTGAGGTTGGGTGAGCAAACGCAGACCCTTTAAAGTAATACTGCGTGGTACCCATCGCATGGGTCCCAAATCTCCAGCTTCAAGGGCATCTTCCTACATCGAAAACATGCATGAGAAACCCAGAAGATGGTACACCGTGTGATGGGGAAAGGTTTCTAAAACGCACCTCATTTCTCATCTCCTTGTGCCCGGGTTCGCCATTCCAGCCGCTTTACTAGCAATCTCCCTACTTGGAGCATCAGCACCTTTAACCTCCTGTTCCGTACAGGTTGCAATTTGTCCTGAGGATGAACGGGAAGACGGGGAACCAACGAGAGACTAGCTCTTGGTGTCGGGACAGGCACAGGTCACTCTATTTTCCCATCAGGAAGAAGAATTAACCACAGGCTCAGCCTGCCCCCCGGAACCAGAACAGGGCCTGAAGCCATCCTGCACTTTTGCGGCCAGCTCCCAAAAAAGCGAGTTGTAAAATGGAGGTTCAGGGCACTGCAATTCACAAACCTGCAGAGTTATAAATGATAACTCTCGTCCACAAATATATTGAGGGAAGGTAAAGAAGAGGATTTGAAATCAAGGCAGAATTGCACGAAACAGATTTCAGGAGGTAGATACGAATCGCCTTTAAAGCACATGAAAAGCGGCAAAACGTTGACAATGATGCCCTTGGCCAAAAAGGGCGTATGCGTTTTTTCCTGAATATATTCAGGAAAAAACGCATACGCCCTTTTTGGCCAACCAAGCAACCTGGAAAGGCAAATCAGCGCTACAGAGAAGTCTCGCTTCCCATCGGTCAAAAGGGCCATGCTGAAAAAAGTGTCAAAACCAGAAATGCAGGACAGGCCATGGAGAAATGGGAGCCTTGCTACACTGATGGGCGGGATGTAAATTGCCAACAGCCACTCTGGAGAAGTGCACGGTGTGTCCTGAAACATCTGTAAAACACAGCTTGGAGAGCATAGGGCACTTCCACTCATGGGGGTATAAATTGGGAAAATGAAAAATCAGCAAGACACAAGCACCCCAAAGTTGAGGGCTGCTCTGTTGACAAGGACCTCCACTTCATTCCACCTTAAATATCCCAGGAAAGAGAAAAATGGATAAAGAAGTTGTGGTCCTTATGTACAATGGAATATCACTCAGCCATGAAATCAATGTCATAATGTTAGTAGCAGCATGATGAGTGGATTTAGGTACGACGATTCTAAGTGAAATAAGTCACACAGAAAAGGACACTTCTCATAAGGTATCACTTATGGAGGGAATGTAAAAACCGTTACACTTGAACTGAATTACAAAACAGAACAGAGTCACACATGCAGAAAACACACTATGGCTGCTTAACGGGAAAGGTGAGGTGGGGTGATACATAAAACAAGGGTATCAAATTAGCTCAGATACCGTTCCATAAACCCAATATGTAGTAGACAAGACCTACTCCTTGCTCAGAGAACTGGACTCAACACGCCCTATTCACCGCACAAGAATATATCTGACTAGTAATAATCTTAAAGCCTATGTATTGATATCTCTCTGTTAGTGTGTCAAGTGGGTGGAAAGCGGCATAAACACAGCCGTGAAAAGCAGCTAAACCCCATTATGAAAATAAATTACTTTGAAAAACCCATGAAACAACGACAGTGAAAGAGATAGAAATTCTTACACAATGAGTTCAGGGGCTGTGATGCAACCTGGATTGACCATATCTAGACCCACAGCTGGATGAGACATAAGGGTGGACACTCTTGGGGCTGAGAGGTTTGGTGAGGTTGGGTGAGCAAACGCAGACCCTTTAAAGTAATACTGCGTGGTACCCATCGCATGGGTCCCAAATCTCCAGCTTCAAGGGCATCTTCCTACATCGAAAACATGCATGAGAAACCCAGAAGATGGTACACCGTGTGATGGGGAAAGGTTTCTAAAACGCACCTCATTTCTCATCTCCTTGTGCCCGGGTTCGCCATTCCAGCCGCTTTACTAGCAATCTCCCTACTTGGAGCATCAGCACCTTTAACCTCCTGTTCCGTACAGTTTGCAAATTGTCCTGAGGATGAACGGGAAGACGGGGAACCAACGAGAGACTAGCTCTTGGTGTCGGGACAGGCACAGGTCACTCTATTTTCCCATCAGGAAGAAGAATTAACCACAGGCTCAGCCTGCCCCCCGGAACCAGAACAGGGCCTGAAGCCATCCTGCGCTTTTGCGGCCAGCTCCCAAAAAAGCGAGTTGTAAAATGGAGGTTCAGGGCACTGCAATTCACAAACCTGCAGAGTTATAAATGATAACTCTCGTCCACAAATATATTGAGGGAAGGCAAAGAAGAGGATTTGAAATCAAGGCAGAATTGCACGAAACAGATTTCAGGAGGTAGATACGAATCGCCTTTAAAGCACATGAAAAGCGGCAAAACGTTGACAATGATGCCCTTGGCCAAAAAGGGCGTATGCGTTTTTTCCTGAATATATTCAGGAAAAAACGCATACGCCCTTTTTGGCCAACCAAGCAACCTGGAAAGGCAAATCAGCACTACAGAGAAGTCTCGCTTCCCATCGGTCAAAAGGGTCATGCTGAAAAAAGTGTCAAAACCAGAAATGCAGGACAGGCCATGGAGAAATGGGAGCCTTGCTACACTGATGGGCGGGATGTAAATTGCCAACAGCCACTCTGGAGAAGTGCACGGTGTGTCCTGAAACATCTGAAAAACACAGCTTAGAGAGCATAGGGCACTTCCACTCATGGGGGTATAAATTGGGAAAATGAAAAATCAGCAAGACACAAGCACCCCAAAGTTGAGGGCTGCTCTGTTGACAAGGACCTCCACTTCATTCCACCTTAAATATCCCAGGAAAGAGAAAAATGGATAAAGAAGTTGTGGTCCTTATGTACAATGGAATATCACTCAGCCATGAAATCAATGTCATAATGTTAGTAGCAGCATGATGAGTGGATTTAGGTACGACGATTCTAAGTGAAATAAGTCACACAGAAAAGGACACTTCTCATAAGGTATCACTGATAGAGGGAATGTAAAAACCGTTACACTTGAACTGAATTACAAAACAGAACAGAGTCACACATGCAGAAAACACACTATGGCTGCTTAACGGGAAAGGTGAGGTGGGGTGATACATAAAACAAGGGTATCAAATTAGCTCAGATACCGTTCCATAAACCCAATATGTAGTAGACAAGACCTACTCCTTGCTCAGAGAACTGGACTCAACACGCCCTATTCACCGCACAAGAATATATCTGACTAGTAATAATCTTAAAGCCTATGTATTGATATCTCTCTGTTAGTGTGTCAAGTGGGTGGAAAGCGGCATAAACACAGCAGTGAAAAGCAGCTAAACCCCATTATGAAAATAAATTACTTTGAAAAACCCATGAAACAACGACAGTGAAAGAGATAGAAATTCTTACACAATGAGTTCAGGGGCTGTGATGCAACCTGGATTGACCATATCTAGACCCACAGCTGGATGAGACATAAGGGTGGACACTCTTGGGGCTGAGAGGTTTGGTGAGGTTGGGTGAGCAAACGCAGACCCTTTAAAGTAATACTGCGTGGTACCCATCGCATGGGTCCCAAATCTCCAGCTTCAAGGGCATCTTCCTACATCGAAAACATGCATGAGAAACCCAGAAGATGGTACACCGTGTGATGGGGAAAGGTTTCTAAAACGCACCTCATTTCTCATCTCCTTGTGCCCGGGTTCGCCATTCCAGCCGCTTTACTAGCAATCTCCCTACTTGGAGCATCAGCACCTTTAACCTCCTGTTCCGTACAGGTTGCAATTTGTCCTGAGGATGAACGGGAAGACGGGGAACCAACGAGAGACTAGCTCTTGGTGTCGGGACAGGCACAGGTCACTCTATTTTCCCATCAGGAAGAAGAATTAACCACAGGCTCAGCCTGCCCCCCGGAACCAGAACAGGGCCTGAAGCCATCCTGCGCTTTTGCGGCCAGCTCCCAAAAAAGCGAGTTGTAAAATGGAGGTTCAGGGCACTGCAATTCACAAACCTGCAGAGTTATAAATGATAACTCTCGTCCACAAATATATTGAGGGAAGGCAAAGAAGAGGATTTGAAATCAAGGCAGAATTGCACGAAACAGATTTCAGGAGGTAGATACGAATCACCTTTAAAGCACATGAAAAGCGGCAAAACGTTGACAATGATGCCCTTGGCCAAAAAGGGCGTATGCGTTTTTTCCTGAATATATTCAGGAAAAAACGCATACGCCCTTTTTGGCCAACCAAGCAACCTGGAAAGGCAAATCAGCACTACAGAGAAGTCTCGCTTCCCATCGGTCAAAAGGGCCATGCTGAAAAAAGTGTCAAAACCAGAAATGCAGGACAGGCCATGGAGAAATGGGAGCCTTGCTACACTGATGGGCGGGATGTAAATTGCCAACAGCCACTCTGGAGAAGTGCACGGTGTGTCCTGAAACATCTGAAAAACACAGCTTAGAGAGCATAGGGCACTTCCACTCATGGGGGTATAAATTGGGAAAATGAAAAATCAGCAAGACACAAGCACCCCAAAGTTGAGGGCTGCTCTGTTGACAAGGACCTCCACTTCATTCCACCTTAAATATCCCAGGAAAGAGAAAAATGGATAAAGAAGTTGTGGTCCTTATGTACAATGGAATATCACTCAGCCATGAAATCAATGTCATAATGTTAGTAGCAGCATGATGAGTGGATTTAGGTACGACGATTCTAAGTGAAATAAGTCACACAGAAAAGGACACTTCTCATAAGGTATCACTGATAGAGGGAATGTAAAAACCGTTACACTTGAACTGAATTACAAAACAGAACAGAGTCACACATGCAGAAAACACACTATGGCTGCTTAACGGGAAAGGTGAGGTGGGGTGATACATAAAACAAGGGTATCAAATTAGCTCAGATACCATTCCATAAACCCAATATGTAGTAGACAAGACCTACTCCTTGCTCAGAGAACTGGACTCAACACGCCCTATTCACCGCACAAGAATATATCTGACTAGTAATAATCTTAAAGCCTATGTATTGATATCTCTCTGTTAGTGTGTCAAGTGGGTGGAAAGCGGCATAAACACAGCCGTGAAAAGCAGCTAAACCCCATTATGAAAATAAATTACTTTGAAAAACCCATGAAACTACGACAGTGAAAGAGATAGAAATTGTTACACAATGAGTTCAGGGGCTGTGATGCAACCTGGATTGACCATATCTAGACCCACAGCTGGATGAGACATAAGGGTGGACACTCTTGGGGCTGAGAGGTTTGGTGAGGTTGGATGAGCAAACGCAGACCCTTTAAAGTAATACTGCGTGGTACCCATCGCATGGGTCCCAAATCTCCAGGTTCAAGGGCATCTTCCTACATCGAAAACATGCATGAGAAACCCAGAAGATGGTACACCGTGTGATGGGGAAAGGTTTCTAAAACGCACCTGATTTCTCATCTCCTTGTGCCCGGGTTCGCCATTCCAGCCACTTTACTAGCAATCTCCCTACTTGGAGCATCAGCACCTTTAACCTCCTGTTCCGTACAGGTTGCAATTTGTCCTGAGGATGAACGGGAAGACGGGGAACCAACGAGAGACTAGCTCTTGGTGTTGGGACAGGCACAGGTCACTCTATTTTCCCATCAGGAAGAAGAATTAACCACAGGCTCAGCCTGCCCCCCGGAACCAGAACAGGGCCTGAAGCCATCCTGCGCTTTTGCGGCCAGCTCCCAAAAAAGCGAGTTGTAAAATGGAGGTTCAGGGCACTGCAATTCACAAACCTGCAGAGTTATAAATGATAACTCTCGTCCACAAATATATTGAGGGAAGGCAAAGAAGAGGATTTGAAATCAAGGCAGAATTGCACGAAACAGATTTCAGGAGGTAGATACGAATCGCCTTTAAAGCACATGAAAAGCGGCAAAACGTTGACAATGATGCCCTTGGCCAAAAAGGGCGTATGCGTTTTTTCCTGAATATATTCAGGAAAAAACGCATACGCCCTTTTTGGCCAACCAAGCAACCTGGAAAGGCAAATCAGCACTACAGAGAAGTCTCGCTTCCCATCGGTCAAAAGGGCCATGCTGAAAAAAGTGTCAAAACCAGAAATGCAGGACAGGCCATGGAGAAATGGGAGCCTTGCTACACTGATGGGCGGGATGTAAATTGCCAACAGCCACTCTGGAGAAGTGCACGGTGTGTCCTGAAACATCTGAAAAACACAGCTTAGAGAGCATAGGGCATTTCCACTCATGGGGGTATAAATTGGGAAAATGAAAAATCAGCAAGACACAAGCACCCCAAAGTTGAGGGCTGCTCTGTTGACAAGGACCTCCACTTCATTCCACCTTAAATATCCCAGGAAAGAGAAAAATGGATAAAGAAGTTGTGGTCCTTATGTACAATGGAATATCACTCAGCCATGAAATCAATGTCATAATGTTAGTAGCAGCATGATGAGTGGATTTAGGTACGACGATTCTAAGTGAAATAAGTCACACAGAAAAGGACACTTCTCATAAGGTATCACTGATAGAGGGAATGTAAAAACCGTTACACTTGAACTGAATTACAAAACAGAACAGAGTCACACATGCAGAAAACACACTATGGCTGCTTAACGGGAAAGGTGAGGTGGGGTGATACATAAAACAAGGGTATCAAATTAGCTCAGATACCATTCCATAAACCCAATATGTAGTAGACAAGACCTACTCCTTGCTCAGAGAACTGGACTCAACACGCCCTATTCACCGCACAAGAATATATCTGACTAGTAATAATCTTAAAGCCTATGTATTGATATCTCTCTGTTAGTGTGTCAAGTGGGTGGAAAGCGGCATAAACACAGCCGTGAAAAGCAGCTAAACCCCATTATGAAAATAAATTACTTTGAAAAACCCATGAAACTACGACAGTGAAAGAGATAGAAATTGTTACACAATGAGTTCAGGGGCTGTGATGCAACCTGGATTGACCATATCTAGACCCACAGCTGGATGAGACATAAGGGTGGACACTCTTGGGGCTGAGAGGTTTGGTGAGGTTGGATGAGCAAACGCACACCCTTTAAAGTAATACTGCGTGGTACCCATCGCATGGGTCCCAAATCTCCAGGTTCAAGGGCATCTTCCTACATCGAAAACATGCATGAGAAACCCAGAAGATGGTACACCGTGTGATGGGGAAAGGTTTCTAAAACGCACCTCATTTCTCATCTCCTTGTGCCCGGGTTCGCCATTCCAGCCACTTTACTAGCAATCTCCCTACTTGGAGCATCAGCACCTTTAACCTCCTGTTCCGTACAGGTTGCAATTTGTCCTGAGGATGAACGGGAAGACGGGGAACCAACGAGAGACTAGCTCTTGGTGTTGGGACAGGCACAGGTCACTCTATTTTCCCATCAGGAAGAAGAATTAACCACAGGCTCAGCCTGCCCCCCGGAACCAGAACAGGGCCTGAAGCCATCCTGCGCTTTTGCGGCCAGCTCCCAAAAAAGCGAGTTGTAAAATGGAGGTTCAGGGCACTGCAATTCACAAACCTGCAGAGTTATAAATGATAACTCTCGTCCACAAATATATTGAGGGAAGGCAAAGAAGAGGATTTGAAATCAAGGCAGAATTGCACGAAACAGATTTCAGGAGGTAGATACGAATCGCCTTTAAAGCACATGAAAAGCGGCAAAACGTTGACAATGATGCCCTTGGCCAAAAAGGGCGTATGCGTTTTTTCCTGAATATATTCAGGAAAAAACGCATACGCCCTTTTTGGCCAACCAAGCAACCTGGAAAGGCAAATCAGCGCTACACAGAAGTCTCGCTTCCCATCGGTCAAAAGGGCCATGCTGAAAAAAGTGTCAAAACCAGAAATGCAGGACAGGCCATGGAGAAATGGGAGCCTTGCTACACTGATGGGCGGGATGTAAATTGCCAACAGCCACTCTGGAGAAGTGTACGGTGTGTCCTGAAACATCTGAAAAACACAGCTTAGAGAGCATAGGGCACTTCCACTCATGGGGGTATAAATTGGGAAAATGAAAAATCAGCAAGACACAAGCACCCCAAAGTTCAGGGCTGCTCTGTTGACAAGGACCTCCACTTCATTCCACCTTAAATATCCCAGGAAAGAGAAAAATGGATAAAGAAGTTGTGGTCCTTATGTACAATGGAATATCACTCAGCCATGAAATCAATGTCATAAGGTTAGTAGCAGCATGATGAGTGGATTTAGGTACGACGATTCTAAGTGAAATAAGTCACACAGAAAAGGACACTTCTCATAAGGTATCACTGATAGAGGGAATGTAAAAACCGTTACACTTGAACTGAATTACAAAACAGAACAGAGTCACACATGCAGAAAACACACTATGGCTGCTTAACGGGAAAGGTGAGGTGGGGTGATACATAAAACAAGGGTATCAAATTAGCTCAGATACCGTTCCATAAACCCAATATGTAGTAGACAAGACCTACTCCTTGCTCAGAGAACTGGACTCAACACGCCCTATTCACCGCACAAGAATATATCTGACTAGTAATAATCTTAAAGCCTATGTATTGATATCTCTCTGTTAGTGTGTCAAGTGGGTGGAAAGCGGCATAAACACAGCCGTGAAAAGCAGCTAAACCCCATTATGAAAATAAATTACTTTGAAAAACCCATGAAACAACGACAGTGAAAGAGATAGAAATTCTTACACAATGAGTTCAGGGGCTGTGATGCAACCTGGATTGACCATATCTAGACCCACAGCTGGATGAGACATAAGGGTGGACACTCTTGGGGCTGAGAGGTTTGGTGAGGTTGGGTGAGCAAACGCAGACCCTTTAAAGTAATACTGCGTGGTACCCATCCCATGGGTCCCAAATCTCCAGCTTCAAGGGCATCTTCCTACATCGAAAACATGCATGAGAAACCCAGAAGATGGTACACCGTGTGATGGGGAAAGGTTTCTAAAACGCACCTCATTTCTCATCTCCTTGTGCCCGGGTTCGCCATTCCAGCCACTTTACTAGCAATCTCCCTACTTGGAGCATCAGCACCTTTAACCTCCTGTTCCGTACAGGTTGCAATTTGTCCTGAGGATGAACGGGAAGACGGGGAACCAACGAGAGACTAGCTCTTGGTGTTGGGACAGGCACAGGTCACTCTATTTTCCCATCAGGAAGAAGAATTAACCACAGGCTCAGCCTGCCCCCCGGAACCAGAACAGGGCCTGAAGCCATCCTGCGCTTTTGCGGCCAGCTCCCAAAAAAGCGAGGTGTAAAATGGAGGTTCAGGGCACTGCAATTCACAAACCTGCAGAGTTATAAATGATAACTCTCGTCCACAAATATATTGAGGGAAGGCAAAGAAGAGGATTTGAAATCAAGGCAGAATTGCACGAAACAGATTTCAGGAGGTAGATACGAATCGCCCTTAAAGCACATGAAAAGCGGCAAAACGTTGACAATGATGCCCTTGGCCAAAAAGGGCGTATGCGTTTTTTCCTGAATATATTCAGGAAAAAACGCATACGCCCTTTTTGGCCAACCAAGCAACCTGGAAAGGCAAATCAGCGCTACACAGAAGTCTCGCTTCCCATCGGTCAAAAGGGCCATGCTGAAAAAAGTGTCAAAACCAGAAATGCAGGACAGGCCATGGAGAAATGGGAGCCTTGCTACACTGATGGGCGGGATGTAAATTGCCAACAGCCACTCTGGAGAAGTGTACGGTGTGTCCTGAAACATCTGAAAAACACAGCTTAGAGAGCATAGGGCACTTCCACTCATGGGGGTATAAATTGGGAAAATGAAAAATCAGCAAGACACAAGCACCCCAAAGTTGAGGGCTGCTCTGTTGACAAGGACCTCCACTTCATTCCACCTTAAATATCCAAGGAAAGAGAAAAATGGATAAAAAGTTGTGGTCCTTATGTACAATGGAATATCACTCAGCCATGAAATCAATGTCATAAGGTTAGTAGCAGCATGATGAGTGGATTTAGGTACGACGATTCTAAGTGAAATAAGTCACACAGAAAAGGACACTTCTCATAAGGTATCACTGATAGAGGGAATGTAAAAACCGTTACACTTGAACTGAATTACAAAACAGAACAGAGTCACACATGCAGAAAACACACTATGGCTGCTTAACGGGAAAGGTGAGGTGGGGTGATACATAAAACAAGGGTATCAAATTAGCTCAGATACCGTTCCATAAACCCAGTATGTAATAGACAAGACCTACTCCTTGCTCAGAGAACTGGACTCAACACGCCCTATTCACAGCACAAGAATATATCTGACTAGTAATAATCTTAAAGCCTATGTATTGATATCTCTCTGTTAGTGTGTCAAGTGGGTGGAAAGCGGCATAAACACAGCCGTGAAAAGCAGCTAAACCCCATTATGAAAATAAATTACTTTGAAAAACCCATGAAACAACGACAGTGAAAGAGATAGAAATTCTTACACAATGAGTTCAGGGGCTGTGATGCAACCTGGATTGACCATATCTAGACCCACAGCTGGATGAGACATAAGGGTGGACACTCTTGGGGCTGAGAGGTTTGGTGAGGTTGGGTGAGCAAACGCAGACCCTTTAAAGTAATACTGCGTGGTACCCATCGCATGGGTCCCAAATCTCCAGCTTCAAGGGCATCTTCCTACATCGAAAACATGCATGAGAAACCCAGAAGATGGTACACCGTGTGATGGGGAAAGGTTTCTAAAACGCACCTCATTTCTCATCTCCTTGTGCCCGGGTTCGCCATTCCAGCCGCTTTACTAGCAATCTCCCTACTTGGAGCATCAGCACCTTTAACCTCCTGTTCCGTACAGGTTGCAATTTGTCCTGAGGATGAACGGGAAGACGGGGAACCAACGAGAGACTAGCTCTTGGTGTTGGGACAGGCACAGGTCACTCTATTTTCCCATCAGGAAGAAGAATTAACCACAGGCTCAGCCTGCCCCCCGGAACCAGAACAGGGCCTGAAGCCATCCTGCGCTTTTGCGGCCAGCTCCCAAAAAAGCGAGTTGTAAAATGGAGGTTCAGGGCACTGCAATTCACAAACCTGCAGAGTTATAAATGATAACTCTCGTCCACAAATATATTGAGGGAAGGCAAAGAAGAGGATTTGAAATCAAGGCAGAATTGCACGAAACAGATTTCAGGAGGTAGATACGAATCGCCTTTAAAGCACATGAAAAGTGGCAAAACGTTGACAATGATGCCCTTGGCCAAAAAGGGCGTATGCGTTTTTTCCTGAATATATTCAGGAAAAAACGCATACGCCCTTTTTGGCCAACCAAGCAACCTGGAAAGGCAAATCAGCGCTACACAGAAGTCTCGCTTCCCATCGGTCAAAAGGGCCATGCTGAAAAAAGTGTCAAAACCAGAAATGCAGGACAGGCCATGGAGAAATGGGAGCCTTGCTACACTGATGGGCGGGATGTAAATTGCCAACAGCCACTCTGGAGAAGTGTACGGTGTGTCCTGAAACATCTGAAAAACACAGCTTAGAGAGCATAGGGCACTTCCACTCATGGGGGTATAAATTGGGAAAATGAAAAATCAGCAAGACACAAGCACCCCAAAGTTGAGGGCTGCTCTGTTGACAAGGAACTCCACTTCATTCCACCTTAAATATCCAAGGAAAGAGAAAAATGGATAAAAAGTTGTGGTCCTTATGTACAATGGAATATCACTCAGCCATGAAATCAATGTCATAAGGTTAGTAGCAGCATGATGAGTGGATTTAGGTACGACGATTCTAAGTGAAATAAGTCACACAGAAAAGGACACTTCTCATAAGGTATCACTGATAGAGGGAATGTAAAAACCGTTACACTTGAACTGAATTACAAAACAGAACAGAGTCACACATGCAGAAAACACACTATGGCTGCTTAACGGGAAAGGTGAGGTGGGGTGATACATAAAACAAGGTTATCAAATTAGCTCAGATACCGTTCCATATACCCAATATGTAGTAGACAAGACCTACTCCTTGCTCAGAGAACTGGACTCAACACGCCCTATTCACCGCACAAGAATATATCTGACTAGTAATAATCTTAAAGCCTATGTATTGATATCTCTCTGTTAGTGTGTCAAGTGGGTGGAAAGCGGCATAAACACAGCCGTGAAAAGCAGCTAAACCCCATTATGAAAATAAATTACTTTGAAAAACCCATGAAACAACGACAGTGAAAGAGATAGAAATTCTTACACAATGAGTTCAGGGGCTGTGATGCAACCTGGATTGACCATATCTAGACCCACAGCTGGATGAGACATAAGGGTGGACACTCTTGGGGCTGAGAGGTTTGATGAGGTTGGGTGAGCAAACGCAGACCCTTTAAAGTAATACTGCGTGGTACCCATCGCATGGGTCCCAAATCTCCAGCTTCAAGGGCATCTTCCTACATCGAAAACATGCATGAGAAACCCAGAAGATGGTACACCGTGTGATGGGGAAAGGTTTCTAAAACGCACCTCATTTCTCATCTCCTTGTGCCCGGGTTCGCCATTCCAGCCACTTTACTAGCAATCTCCCTACTTGGAGCATCAGCACCTTTAACCTCCTGTTCTGTACAGGTTGCAATTTGTCCTGAGGATGAACGGGAAGACGGGGAACCAACGAGAGACTAGCTCTTGGTGTTGGGACAGGCACAGGTCACTCTATTTTCCCATCAGGAAGAAGAATTAACCACAGGCTCAGCCTGCCCCCCGGAACCAGAACAGGGCCTGAAGCCATCCTGCGCTTTTGCGGCCAGCTCCCAAAAAAGCGAGTTGTAAAATGGAGGTTCAGGGCACTGCAATTCACAAACCTGCAGAGTTATAAATGATAACTCTCGTCCACAAATATATTGAGGGAAGGCAAAGAAGAGGATTTGAAATCAAGGCAGAATTGCACGAAACAGATTTCAGGAGGTAGATACGAATCGCCTTTAAAGCACATGAAAAGCGGCAAAACGTTGACAATGATGCCCTTGGCCAAAAAGGGCGTATGCGTTTTTTCCTGAATATATTCAGGAAAAAACGCATACGCCCTTTTTGGCGAACCAAGCAACCTGGAAAGGCAAATCAGCGCTACAGAGAAGTCTCGCTTCCCATCGCTCAAAAGGGCCATGCTGAAAATAGTGTCAAAACCAGAAATGCAGGACAGGCCATGGAGAAATGGGAGCCTTGCTACACTGATGGGCGGGATGTAAATTGCCAACAGCCACTCTGGAGAAGTGCACGGTGTGTCCTGAAACATCTGAAAAACACAGCTTAGAGAGCATAGGGCACTTCCACTCATGGGGGTATAAATTGGGAAAATGAAAAATCAGCAAGACACAAGCACCCCAATGTTGAGGGCTGCTCTGTTGACAAGGACCTCCACTTCATTCCACCTTAAATATCCCAGGAAAGAGAAAAATGGATAAAGAAGTTGTGGTCCTTATGTACAATGGAATATCACTCAGCCATGAAATCAATGTCATAATGTTAGTAGCAGCATGATGAGTGGATTTAGGTACGACGATTCTAAGTGAAATAAGTCACACAGAAAAGGACACTTCTCATAAGGTATCACTTATGGAGGGAATGTAAAAACCGTTACACTTGAACTGAATTACAAAACAGAACAGAGTCACACATGCAGAAAACACACTATGGCTGCTTAACGGGAAAGGTGAGGTGGGGTGATACATAAAACAAGGGTATCAAATTAGCTCAGATACCGTTCCATAAACCCAATATGTAATAGACAAGACCTACTCCTTGCTCAGAGAACTGGACTCAACACGCCCTATTCACAGCACAAGAATATATCTGACTAGTAATAATCTTAAAGCCTATGTATTGATATCTCTCTGTTAGTGTGTCAAGTGGGTGGAAAGCGGCATAAACACAGCCGTGAAAAGCAGCTAAACCCCATTATGAAAATAAATTACTTTGAAAAACCCATGAAACAACGACAGTGAAAGAGATAGAAATTCTTACACAATGAGTTCAGGGGCTGTGATGCAACCTGGATTGACCATATCTAGACCCACAGCTGGATGAGACATAAGGGTGGACACTCTTGGGGCTGAGAGGTTTGGTGAGGTTGGGTGAGCAAACGCAGACCCTTTAAAGTAATACTGCGTGGTACCCATCGCATGGGTCCCAAATCTCCAGCTTCAAGGGCATCTTCCTACATCGAAAACATGCATGAGAAACCCAGAAGATGGTACACCGTGTGATGGGGAAAGGTTTCTAAAACGCACCTCATTTCTCATCTCCTTGTGCCCGGGTTCACCATTCCAGCCGCTTTACTAGCAATCTCCCTACTTGGAGCATCAGCACCTTTAACCTCCTGTTCCGTACAGGTTGCAATTTGTCCTGAGGATGAACGGGAAGACGGGGAACCAACGAGAGACTAGCTCTTGGTGTCGGGACAGGCACAGGTCACTCTATTTTCCCATCAGGAAGAAGAATTAACCACAGGCTCAGCCTGCCCCCCGGAACCAGAACAGGGCCTGAAGCCATCCTGCGCTTTTGCGGCCAGCTCCCAAAAAAGCGAGTTGTAAAATGGAGGTTCAGGGCACTGCAATTCACAAACCTGCAGAGTTATAAATGATAACTCTCGTCCACAAATATATTGAGGGAAGGCAAAGAAGAGGATTTGAAATCAAGGCAGAATTGCACGAAACAGATTTCAGGAGGTAGATACGAATCGCCTTTAAAGCACATGAAAAGCGGCAAAACGATGACAATGATGCCCTTGGCCAAAAAGGGCGTATGCGTTTTTTCCTGAATATATTCAGGAAAAAACGCATACGCCCTTTTTGGCCAACCAAGCAACCTGGAAAGGCAAATCAGCGCTACAGAGAAGTCTCGCTTCCCATCGGTCAAAAGGGCCATGCTGAAAAAAGTGTCAAAACCAGAAATGCAGGACAGGCCATGGAGAAATGGGAGCCTTGCTACTCTGATGGGCGGGATGTAAATTGCCAACAGCCACTCTGGAGAAGTGTACGGTGTGTCCTGAAACATCTGAAAAACACAGCTTAGAGAGCATAGGGCACTTCCACTCATGGGGGTATAAATTGGGAAAATGAAAAATCAGCAAGACACAAGCACCCCAAAGTTGAGGGCTGCTCTGTTGACAAGGACCTCCACTTCATTCCACCTTAAATATCCCAGGAAAGAGAAAAATGGATAAAGAAGTTGTGGTCCTTATGTACAATGGAATATCACTCAGCCATGAAATCAATGTCATAATGTTAGTAGCAGCATGATGAGTGGATTTAGGTACGACGATTCTAAGTGAAATAAGTCACACAGAAAAGGACACTTCTCCTAAGGTATCACTGATAGAGGGAATGTAAAAACCGTTACACTTGAACTGAATTACAAAACAGAACAGAGTCACACATGCAGAAAACACACTATGGCTGCTTAACGGGAAAGGTGAGGTGGGGTGATACATAAAACAAGGGTATCAAATTAGCTCAGATACCGTTCCATAAACCCAATATGTAGTAGACAAGACCTACTCCTTGCTCAGAGAACTGGACTCAACACGCCCTATTCACCGCACAAGAATATATCTGACTAGTAATAATCTTAAAGCCTATGTATTGATATCTCTCTGTTAGTGTGTCAAGTGGGTGGAAAGCGGCATAAACACAGCCGTGAAAAGCAGCTAAACCCCATTATGAAAATAAATTACTTTGAAAAACCCATGAAACAACGACAGTGAAAGAGATAGAAATTCTTACACAATGAGTTCAGGGGCTGTGATGCAACCTGGATTGACCATATCTAGACCCACAGCTGGATGAGACATAAGGGTGGACACTCTTGGGGCTGAGAGGTTTGGTGAGGTTGGGTGAGCAAACGCAGACCCTTTAAAGTAATACTGCGTGGTACCCATCGCATGGGTCCCAAATCTCCAGCTTCAAGG
This sequence comes from Balaenoptera borealis, assembly GCF_965194805.1. Classification (NCBI taxonomy): domain Eukaryota; kingdom Metazoa; phylum Chordata; class Mammalia; order Artiodactyla; family Balaenopteridae; genus Balaenoptera; species Balaenoptera borealis. Next base: position 74,801 of record NW_028123611.1, read on the forward strand.
GCATCTTCCTACATCGAAAACATGCATGAGAAACCCAGAAGATGGTACACCGTGTGATGGGGAAAGGTTTCTAAAACGCACCTCATTTCTCATCTCCTTGTGCCCGGGTTCGCCATTCCAGCCACTTTACTAGCAATCTCCCTACTTGGAGCATCAGCACCTTTAACCTCCTGTTCCGTACAGGTTGCAATTTGTCCTGAGGATGAACGGGAAGACGGGGAACCAACGAGAGACTAGCTCTTGGTGTCGGGACAGGCACAGGTCACTCTATTTTCCCATCAGGAAGAAGAATTAACCACAGGCTCAGCCTGCCCCCCGGAACCAGAACAGGGCCTGAAGCCATCCTGCGCTTTTGCGGCCAGCTCCCAAAAAAGCGAGGTGTAAAATGGAGGTTCAGGGCACTGCAATTCACAAACCTGCAGAGTTATAAATGATAACTCTCGTCCACAAATATATTGAGGGAAGGCAAAGAAGAGGATTTGAAATCAAGGCAGAATTGCACGAAACAGATTTCAGGAGGTAGATACGAATCGCCTTTAAAGCACATGAAAAGCGGCAAAACGTTGACAATGATGCCCTTGGCCAAAAAGGGCGTATGCGTTTTTTCCTGAATATATTCAGGAAAAAACGCATACGCCCTTTTTGGCCAACCAAGCAACCTGGAAAGGCAAATCAGCGCTACAGAGAAGTCTCGCTTCCCATCGGTCAAAAGGGCCATGCTGAAAAAAGTGTCAAAACCAGAAATGCAGGACAGGCCATGGAGAAATGGGAGCCTTGCTACACTGATGGGCGGGATGTAAATTGCCAACAGCCACTCTGGAGAAGTGTACGGTGTGTCCTGAAACATCTGAAAAACACAGCTTAGAGAGCATAGGGCACTTCCACTCATGGGGGTATAAATTGGGAAAATGAAAAATCAGCAAGACACAAGCACCCCAAAGTTGAGGGCTGCTCTGTTGACAAGGACCTCCACTTCATTCCACCTTAAATATCCCAGGAAAGAGAAAAATGGATAAAGAAGTTGTGGTCCTTATGTACAATGGAATATCACTCAGCCATGAAATCAATGTCATAATGTTAGTAGCAGCATGATGAGTGGATTTAGGTACGACGATTCTAAGTGAAAGAAGTCACACAGAAAAGGACACTTCTCATAAGGTATCACTGATAGAGGGAATGTAAAAACCGTTACACTTGAACTGAATTACAAAACAGAACAGAGTCACACATGCAGAAAACACACTATGGCTGCTTAACGGGAAAGGTGAGGTGGGGTGATACATAAAACAAGGGTATCAAATTAGCTCAGATACCGTTCCATAAACCCAATATGTAGTAGACAAGACCTACTCCTTGCTCAGAGAACTGGACTCAACACGCCCTATTCACCGCACAAGAATATATCTGACTAGTAATAATCTTAAAGCCTATGTATTGATATCTCTCTGTTAGTGTGTCAAGTGGGTGGAAAGCGGCATAAACACAGCCGTGAAAAGCAGCTAAACCCCATTATGAAAATAAATTACTTTGAAAAACCCATGAAACAACGACAGTGAAAGAGATAGAAATTCTTACACAATGAGTTCAGGGGCTGTGATGCAACCTGGATTGACCATATCTAGACCCACAGCTGGATGAGACATAAGGGTGGACACTCTTGGGGCTGAGAGGTTTGGTGAGGTTGGGTGAGCAAACGCAGACCCTTTAAAGTAATACTGCGTGGTACCCATCGCATGGGTCCCAAATCTCCAGCTTCAAGGGCATCTTCCTACATCGAAAACATGCATGAGAAACCCAGAAGATGGTACACCGTGTGATGGGGAAAGGTTTCTAAAACGCACCTCATTTCTCATCTCCTTGTGCCCGGGTTCGCCATTCCAGCCACTTTACTAGCAATCTCCCTACTTGGAGCATCAGCACCTTTAACCTCCTGTTCCGTACAGGTTGCAATTTGTCCTGAGGATGAACGGGAAGACGGGGAACCAACGAGAGACTAGCTCTTGGTGTTGGGACAGGCACAGGTCACTCTATTTTCCCATTAGGAAGAAGAATTAACCACAGGCTCAGCCTGCCCCCCGGAACCAGAACAGGGCCTGAAGCCATCCTGCGCTTTTGCGGCCAGCTCCCAAAAAAGCGAGTTGTAAAATGGAGGTTCAGGGCACTGCAATTCACAAACCTGCAGAGTTATAAATGATAACTCTCGTCCACAAATATATTGAGGGAAGGCAAAGAAGAGGATTTGAAATCAAGGCAGAATTGCACGAAACAGATTTCAGGAGGTAGATACGAATCGCCCTTAAAGCACATGAAAAGCGGCAAAACGTTGACAATGATGCCCTTGGCCAAAAAGGGCGTATGCGTTTTTTCCAGAATATATTCAGGAAAAAACGCATACGCCCTTTTTGGCCAACCAAGCAACCTGGAAAGGCAAATCAGCGCTACAGAGAAGTCTCGCTTCCCATCGGTCAAAAGGGCCATGCTGAAAAAAGTGTCAAAACCAGAAATGCAGGACAGGCCATGGAGAAATGGGAGCCTTGCTACACTGATGGGCGGGATGTAAATTGCCAACAGCCACTCTGGAGAAGTGCACGGTGTGTCCTGAAACATCTGAAAAACACAGCTTAGAGAGCATAGGGCATTTCCACTCATGGGGGTATAAATTGGGAAAATGAAAAATCAGCAAGACACAAGCACCCCAAAGTTGAGGGCTGCTCTGTTGACAAGGACCTCCACTTCATTCCACCTTAAATATCCCAGGAAAGAGAAAAATGGATAAAGAAGTTGTGGTCCTTATGTACAATGGAATATCACTCAGCCATGAAATCAATGTCATAAGGTTAGTAGCAGCATGATGAGTGGATTTAGGTACGACGATTCTAAGTGAAATAAGTCACACAGAAAAGGACACTTCTCATAAGGTATCACTGATAGAGGGAATGTAAAAACCGTTACACTTGAACTGAATTACAAAACAGAACAGAGTCACACATGCAGAAAACACACTATGGCTGCTTAACGGGAAAGGTGAGGTGGGGTGTTACATAAAACAAGGGTATCAAATTAGCTCAGATACCGTTCCATAAACCCAATATGTAGTAGACAAGACCTACTTCTTGCTCAGAGAACTGGACTCAACACGCCCTATTCACCGCACAAGAATATATCTGACTAGTAATAATCTTATAGCCTATGTATTGATATCTCTCTGTTAGTGTGTCAAGTGGGTGGAAAGCGGCATAAACACAGCCGTGAAAAGCAGCTAAACCCCATTATGAAAATAAATTACTTTGAAAAACCCATGAAACAATGACAGTGAAAGAGATAGAAATTCTTACACAATGAGTTCAGGGGCTGTGATGCAACCTGGATTGACCATATCTAGACCCACAGCTGGATGAGACATAAGGGTGGACACTCTTGGGGCTGAGAGGTTTGGTGAGGTTGGGTGAGCAAACGCAGACCCTTTAAAGTAATACTGTGTGGTACCCATCGCATGGGTCCCAAATCTCCAGCTTCAAGGGCATCTTCCTACATCGAAAACATGCATGAGAAACCCAGAAAATGGTACACCGTGTGATGGGGAAAGGTTTCTAAAACGCACCTCATTTCTCATCTCCTTGTGCCCGGGTTCGCCATTCCAGCCACTTTACTAGCAATCTCCCTACTTGGAGCATCAGCACCTTTAACCTCCTGTTCCGTACAGGTTGCAATTTGTCCTGAGGATGAACGGGAAGACGGGGAACCAACGAGAGACTAGCTCTTGGTGTTGGGACAGGCACAGGTCACTCTATTTTCCCATCAGGAAGAAGAATTAACCACAGGCTCAGCCTGCCCCCCGGAACCACAACAGGGCCTGAAGCCATCCTGCGCTTTTGCGGCCAGCTCCCAAAAAAGCGAGTTGTAAAATGGAGGTTCAGGGCACTGCAATTCACAAACCTGCAGAGTTATAAATGATAACTCTCGTCCACAAATATATTGAGGGAAGGCAAAGAAGAGGATTTGAAATCAAGGCAGAATTGCACGAAACAGATTTCAGGAGGTAGATACGAATCGCCCTTAAAGCACATGAAAAGCGGCAAAACGTTGACAATGATGCCCTTGGCCAAAAAGGGTGTATGCGTTTTTTCCAGAATATATTCAGGAAAAAACGCATACGCCCTTTTTGGCCAACCAAGCAACCTGGAAAGGCAAATCAGCGCTACAGAGAAGTCTCGCTTCCCATCGGTCAAAAGGGCCATGCTGAAAAAAGTGTCAAAACCAGAAATGCAGGACAGGCCATGGAGAAATGGGAGCCTTGCTACACTGATGGGCGGGATGTAAATTGCCAACAGCCACTCTGGAGAAGTGCACGGTGTGTCCTGAAACATCTGAAAAACACAGCTTAGAGAGCATAGGGCATTTCCACTCATGGGGGTATAAATTGGGAAAATGAAAAATCAGCAAGACACAAGCACCCCAAAGTTGAGGGCTGCTCTGTTGACAAGGACCTCCACTTCATTCCACCTTAAATATCCCAGGAAAGAGAAAAATGGATAAAGAAGTTGTGGTCCTTATGTACAATGGAATATCACTCAGCCATGAAATCAATGTCATAATGTTAGTAGCAGCATGATGAGTGGATTTAGGTACGACGATTCTAAGTGAAATAAGTCACACAGAAAAGGACACTTCTCCTAAGGTATCACTGATAGAGGGAATGTAAAAACCGTTACACTTGAACTGAATTACAAAACAGAACAGAGTCACACATGCAGAAAACACACTATGGCTGCTTAACGGGAAAGGTGAGGTGGGGTGATACATAAAACAAGGGTATCAAATTAGCTCAGATACCGTTCCATAAACCCAATATGTAGTAGACAAGACCTACTCCTTGCTCAGAGAACTGGACTCAACACGCCCTATTCACCGCACAAGAATATATCTGACTAGTAATAATCTTAAAGCCTATGTATTGATATCTCTCTGTTAGTGTGTCAAGTGGGTGGAAAGCGGCATAAACACAGCCGTGAAAAGCAGCTAAACCCCATTATGAAAATAAATTACTTTGAAAAACCCATGAAACAACGACAGTGAAAGAGATAGAAATTCTTACACAATGAGTTCAGGGGCTGTGATGCGACCTGGATTGACCATATCTAGACCCACAGCTGGATGAGACATAAGGGTGGACACTCTTGGGGCTGAGAGGTTTGGTGAGGTTGGGTGAGCAAACGCAGACCCTTTAAAGTAATACTGCGTGGTACCCATCGCATGGGTCCCAAATCTCCAGCTTCAAGGGAATCTTCCTACATCGAAAACATGCATGAGAAACCCAGAAGATGGTACACCGTGTGATGGGGAAACGTTTCTAAAACACACCTCATTTCTCATCTCCTTGTGCCCGGGTTCGCCATTCCAGCCACTTTACTAGCAATCTCCCTACTTGGAGCATCAGCACCTTTAACCTCCTGTTCTGTACAGGTTGCAATTTGTCCTGAGGATGAACGGGAAGACGGGGAACCAACGAGAGACTAGCTCTTGGTGTTGGGACAGGCACAGGTCACTCTATTTTCCCATCAGGAAGAAGAATTAACCACAGGCTCAGCCTGCCCCCCGGAACCAGAACAGGGCCTGAAGCCATCCTGCGCTTTTGCGGCCAGCTCCCAAAAAAGCGAGTTGTAAAATGGAGGTTCAGGGCACTGCAATTCACAAACCTGCAGAGTTATAAATGATAACTCTCGTCCACAAATATATAGAGGGAAGGCAAAGAAGAGGATTTGAAATCAAGGCAGAATTGCACGAAACAGATTTCAGGAGGTAGATACGAATCGCCTTTAAAGCACATGAAAAGCGGCAAAATGTTGACAATGATGCCCTTGGCCAAAAAGGGCGTATGCGTTTTTTCCTGAATATATTCAGGAAAAAACGCATACGCCCTTTTTGGCCAACCAAGCAACCTGGAAAGGCAAATCAGCGCTACAGAGAAGTCTCGCTTCCCATCGGTCAAAAGGGCCATGCTGAAAAAAGTGTCAAAACCAGAAATGCAGGACAGGCCATGGAGAAATGGGAGCCTTGCTACACTGATGGGCGGGATGTAAATTGCCAACAGCCACTCTGGAGAAGTGTACGGTGTGTCCTGAAACATCTGAAAAACACAGCTTAGAGAGCATAGGGCACTTCCACTCATGGGGGTATAAATTGGGAAAATGAAAAATCAGCAAGACACAAGCACCCCAAAGTTGAGGGCTGCTCTGTTGACAAGGACCTCCACTTCATTCCACCTTAAATATCCCAGGAAAGAGAAAAATGGATAAAGAAGTTGTGGTCCTTATGTACAATGGAATATCACTCAGCCATGAAATCAATGTCATAATGTTAGTAGCAGCATGATGAGTGGATTTAGGTACGACGATTCTAAGTGAAATAAGTCACACAGAAAAGGACACTTCTCCTAAGGTATCACTGATAGAGGGAATGTAAAAACCGTTACACTTGAACTGAATTACAAAACAGAACAGAGTCACACATGCAGAAAACACACTATGGCTGCTTAACGGGAAAGGTGAGGTGGGGTGATACATAAAACAAGGGTATCAAATTAGCTCAGATACCGTTCCATAAACCCAATATGTAGTAGACAAGACCTACTCCTTGCTCAGAGAACTGGACTCAACACGCCCTATTCACCGCACAAGAATATATCTGACTAGTAATAATCTTAAAGCCTATGTATTGATATCTCTCTGTTAGTGTGTCAAGTGGGTGGAAAGCGGCATAAACACAGCCGTGAAAAGCAGCTAAACCCCATTATGAAAATAAATTACTTTGAAAAACCCATGAAACAACGACAGTGAAAGAGATAGAAATTCTTACACAATGAGTTCAGGGGCTGTGATGCAACCTGGATTGACCATATCTAGACCCACAGCTGGATGAGACATAAGGGTGGACACTCTTGGGGCTGAGAGGTTTGGTGAGGTTGGGTGAGCAAACGCAGACCCTTTAAAGTAATACTGCGTGGTACCCATCGCATGGGTCCCAAATCTCCAGCTTCAAGGGCATCTTCCTACATCGAAAACATGCATGAGAAACCCAGAAGATGGTACACCGTGTGATGGGGAAAGGTTTCTAAAACGCACCTCATTTCTCATCTCCTTGTGCCCGGGTTCGCCATTCCAGCCACTTTACTAGCAATCTCCCTACTTGGAGCATCAGCACCTTTAACCTCCTGTTCCGTACAGGTTGCAATTTGTCCTGAGGATGAACGGGAAGACGGGGAACCAACGAGAGACTAGCTCTTGGTGTTGGGACAGGCACAGGTCACTCTATTTTCCCATCAGGAAGAAGAATTAACCACAGGCTCAGCCTGCCCCCCGGAACCAGAACAGGGCCTGAAGCCATCCTGCACTTTTGCGGCCAGCTCCCAAAAAAGCGAGTTGTAAAATGGAGGTTCAGGGCACTGCAATTCACAAACCTGCAGAGTTATAAATGATAACTCTCGTCCACAAATATATTGAGGGAAGGCAAAGAAGAGGATTTGAAATCAAGGCAGAATTGAACGAAACAGATTTCAGGAGGTAGATACGAATCGCCCTTAAAGCACATGAAAAGCGGCAAAACGTTGACAATGATGCCCTTGGCCAAAAAGGGCGTATGCGTTTTTTCCAGAATATATTCAGGAAAAAACGCATACGCCCTTTTTGGCCAACCAAGCAACCTGGAAAGGCAAATCAGCGCTACAGAGAAGTCTCGCTTCCCATCGGTCAAAAGGGCCATGCTGAAAAAAGTGTCAAAACCAGAAATGCAGGACAGGCCATGGAGAAATGGGAGCCTTGCTACACTGATGGGCGGGATGTAAATTGCCAACAGCCACTCTGGAGAAGTGCACGGTGTGTCCTGAAACATCTGAAAAACACAGCTTAGAGAGCATAGGGCATTTCCACTCATGGGGGTATAAATTGGGAAAATGAAAAATCAGCAAGACACAAGCACCCCAAAGTTGAGGGCTGCTCTGTTGACAAGGACCTCCACTTCATTCCACCTTAAATATCCCAGGAAAGAGAAAAATGGATAAAGAAGTTGTGGTCCTTATGTACAATGGAATATCACTCAGCCATGAAATCAATGTCATAATGTTAGTAGCAGCATGATGAGTGGATTTAGGTACGACGATTCTAAGTGAAATAAGTCACACAGAAAAGGACACTTCTCCTAAGGTATCACTGATAGAGGGAATGTAAAAACCGTTACACTTGAACTGAATTACAAAACAGAACAGAGTCACACATGCAGAAAACACACTATGGCTGCTTAACGGGAAAGGTGAGGTGGGGTGATACATAAAACAAGGGTATCAAATTAGCTCAGATACCGTTCCATAAACCCAATATGTAGTAGACAAGACCTACTCCTTGCTCAGAGAACTGGACTCAACACGCCCTATTCACCGCACAAGAATATATCTGACTAGTAATAATCTTAAAGCCTATGTATTGATATCTCTCTGTTAGTGTGTCAAGTGGGTGGAAAGCGGCATAAACACAGCCGTGAAAAGCAGCTAAACCCCATTATGAAAATAAATTACTTTGAAAAACCCATGAAACAACGACAGTGAAAGAGATAGAAATTCTTACACAATGAGTTCAGGGGCTGTGATGCAACCTGGATTGACCATATCTAGACCCACAGGTGGATGAGACATAAGGGTGGACACTCTTGGGGCTGAGAGGTTTGGTGAGGTTGGGTGAGCAAACGCAGACCCTTTAAAGTAATACTGCGTGGTACCCATCGCATGGGTCCCAAATCTCCAGGTTCAAGGGCATGTTCCTACATCGAAAACATGCATGAGAAACCCAGAAGATGGTACACCGTGTGATGGGGAAAGGTTTCTAAAACGCACCTCATTTCTCATCTCCTTGTGCCCGGGTTCGCCATTCCAGCCGCTTTACTAGCAATCTCCCTACTTGGAGCATCAGCACCTTTAACCTCCTGTTCCGTACAGGTTGCAATTTGTCCTGAGGATGAACGGGAAGACGGGGAACCAACGAGAGACTAGCTCTTGGTGTTGGGACAGGCACAGGTCACTCTATTTTCCCATTAGGAAGAAGAATTAACCACAGGCTCAGCCTGCCCCCCGGAACCAGAACAGGGCCTGAAGCCATCCTGCGCTTTTGCGGCCAGCTCCCAAAAAAGCGAGTTGTAAAATGGAGGTTCAGGGCACTGCAATTCACAAACCTGCAGAGTTATAAATGATAACTCTCGTCCACAAATATATTGAGGGAAGGCAAAGAAGAGGATTTGAAATCAAGGCAGAATTGCACGAAACAGATTTCAGGAGGTAGATACGAATCGCCCTTAAAGCACATGAAAAGCGGCAAAACGTTGACAATGATGCCCTTGGCCAAAAAGGGCGTATGCGTTTTTTCCTGAATATATTCAGGAAAAAACGCATACGCCCTTTTTGGCCAACCAAGCAACCTGGAAAGGCAAATCGGCGCTACAGAGAAGTCTCGCTTCCCATCGGTCAAAAGGGCCATGCTGAAAAAAGTGTCAAAACCAGAAATGCAGGACAGGCCATGGAGAAATGGGAGCCTTGCTACACTGATGGGCGGGATGTAAATTGCCAACAGCCACTCTGGAGAAGTGCACGGTGTGTCCTGAAACATCTGAAAAACACAGCTTAGAGAGCATAGGGCATTTCCACTCATGGGGGTATAAATTGGGAAAATGAAAAATCAGCAAGACACAAGCACCCCAAAGTTGAGGGCTGCTCTGTTGACAAGGACCTCCACTTCATTCCACCTTAAATATCCCAGGAAAGAGAAAAATGGATAAAGAAGTTGTGGTCCTTATGTACAATGGAATATCACTCAGCCATGAAATCAATGTCATAAGGTTAGTAGCAGCATGATGAGTGGATTTAGGTACGACGATTCTAAGTGAAATAAGTCACACAGAAAAGGACACTTCTCCTAAGGTATCACTGATAGAGGGAATGTAAAAACCGTTACACTTGAACTGAATTACAAAACAGAACAGAGTCACACATGCAGAAAACACACTATGGCTGCTTAACGGGAAAGGTGAGGTGGGGTGATACATAAAACAAGGGTATCAAATTAGCTCAGATACCGTTCCATAAACCCAATATGTAGTAGACAAGACCTACTCCTTGCTCAGAGAACTGGACTCAACACGCCCTATTCACCGCACAAGAATATATCTGACTAGTAATAATCTTAAAGCCTATGTATTGATATCTCTCTGTTAGTGTGTCAAGTGGGTGGAAAGCGGCATAAACACAGCCGTGAAAAGCAGCTAAACCCCATTATGAAAATAAATTACTTTGAAAAACCCATGAAACAACGACAGTGAAAGAGATAGAAATTCTTACACAATGAGTTCAGGGGCTGTGATGCAACCTGGATTGACCATATCTAGACCCACAGCTGGATGAGACATAAGGGTGGACACTCTTGGGGCTGAGAGGTTTGGTGAGGTTGGGTGAGCAAACGCAGACCCTTTAAAGTAATACTGCGTGGTACCCATCGCATGGGTCCCAAATCTCCAGCTTCAAGGGCATCTTCCTACATCGAAAACATGCATGAGAAACCCAGAAGATGGTACACCGTGTGATGGGGAAAGGTTTCTAAAACGCACCTCATTTCTCATCTCCTTGTGCCCGGGTTCGCCATTCCAGCCACTTTACTAGCAATCTCCCTACTTGGAGCATCAGCACCTTTAACCTCCTGTTCTGTACAGGTTGCAATTTGTCCTGAGGATGAACGGGAAGACGGGGAACCAACGAGAGACTAGCTCTTGGTGTTGGGACAGGCACAGGTCACTCTATTTTCCCATCAGGAAGAAGAATTAACCACAGGCTCAGCCTGCCCCCCGGAACCAGAACAGGGCCTGAAGCCATCCTGCGCTTTTGCGGCCAGCTCCCAAAAAAGCGAGTTGTAAAATGGAGGTTCAGGGCACTGCAATTCACAAACCTGCAGAGTTATAAATGATAACTCTCGTCCACAAATATATAGAGGGAAGGCAAAGAAGAGGATTTGAATTCAAGGCAGAATTGCACGAAACAGATTTCAGGAGGTAGATACGAATCGCCTTTAAAGCACATGAAAAGCGGCAAAACGTTGACAATGATGCCCTTGGCCAAAAAGGGCGTATGCGTTTTTTCCTGAATATATTCAGGAAAAAACGCATACGCCCTTTTTGGCCAACCAAGCAACCTGGAAAGGCAAATCAGCGCTACAGAGAAGTCTCGCTTCCCATCAGTCAAAAGGGCCATGCTGAAAAAAGTGTCAAAACCAGAAATGCAGGACAGGCCATGGAGAAATGAGAGCCTTGCTACACTGATGGGCGGGATGTAAATTGCCAACAGCCACTCGGGAGAAGTGCACGGTGTGTCCTGAAACATCTGAAAAACACAGCTTAGAGAGCATAGGGCACTTCCACTCATGGGGGTATAAATTGGGAAAATGAAAAATCAGCAAGACACAAGCACCCCAATGTTGAGGGCTGCTCTGTTGACAAGGACCTCCACTTCATTCCACCTTAAATATCCCAGGAAAGAGAAAAATGGATAAAGAAGTTGTGGTCCTTATGTACAATGGAATATCACTCAGCCATGAAATCAATGTCATAATGTTAGTAGCAGCATGATGAGTGGATTTAGGTACGACGATTCTAAGTGAAATAAGTCACACAGAAAAGGACACTTCTCCTAAGGTATCACTGATAGAGGGAATGTAAAAACCGTTACACTTGAACTGAATTACAAAACAGAACAGAGTCACACATGCAGAAAACACACTATGGCTGCTTAACGGGAAAGGTGAGGTGGGGTGATACATAAAACAAGGGTATCAAATTAGCTCAGATACCGTTCCATAAACCCAATATGTAGTAGACAAGACCTACTCCTTGCTCAGAGAACTGGACTCAACACGCCCTATTCACCGCACAAGAATATATCTGACTAGTAATAATCTTAAAGCCTATGTATTGATATCTCTCTGTTAGTGTGTCAAGTGGGTGGAAAGCGGCATAAACACAGCCGTGAAAAGCAGCTAAACCCCATTATGAAAATAAATTACTTTGAAAAACCCATGAAACAACGACAGTGAAAGAGATAGAAATTCTTACACAATGAGTTCAGGGGCTGTGATGCAACCTGGATTGACCATATCTAGACCCACAGCTGGATGAGACATAAGGGTGGACACTCTTGGGGCTGAGAGGTTTGGTGAGGTTGGGTGAGCAAACGCAGACCCTTTAAAGTAATACTGCGTGGTACCCATCGCATGGGTCCCAAATCTCCAGCTTCAAGGGCATCTTCCTACATCGAAAACATGCATGAGAAACCCAGAAGATGGTACACCGTGTGATGGGGAAAGGTTTCTAAAACGCACCTCATTTCTCATCTCCTTGTGCCCGGGTTCGCCATTCCAGCCACTTTACTAGCAATCTCCCTACTTGGAGCATCAGCACCTTTAACCTCCTGTTCCGTACAGGTTGCAATTTGTCCTGAGGATGAACGGGAAGACGGGGAACCAACGAGAGACTAGCTCTTGGTGTTGGGACAGGCACAGGTCACTCTATTTTCCCATCAGGAAGAAGAATTAACCACAGGCTCAGCCTGCCCCCCGGAACCAGAACAGGGCCTGAAGCCATCCTGCGCTTTTGCGGCCAGCTCCCAAAAAAGCGAGTTGTAAAATGGAGGTTCAGGGCACTGCAATTCACAAACCTGCAGAGTTATAAATGATAACTCTCGTCCACAAATATATTGAGGGAAGGCAAAGAAGAGGATTTGAAATCAAGGCAGAATTGCACGAAACAGATTTCAGGAGGTAGATACGAATCGCCCTTAAAGCACATGAAAAGCGGCAAAACGTTGACAATGATGCCCTTGGCCAAAAAGGGCGTATGCGTTTTTTCCTGAATATATTCAGGAAAAAACGCATACGCCCTTTTTGGCCAACCAAGCAACCTGGAAAGGCAAATCGGCGCTACAGAGAAGTCTCGCTTCCCATCGGTCAAAAGGGCCATGCTGAAAAAAGTGTCAAAACCAGAAATGCAGGACAGGCCATGGAGAAATGGGAGCCTTGCTACACTGATGGGCGGGATGTAAATTGCCAACAGCCACTCTGGAGAAGTGCACGGTGTGTCCTGAAACATCTGAAAAACACAGCTTAGAGAGCATAGGGCATTTCCACTCATGGGGGTATAAATTGGGAAAATGAAAAATCAGCAAGACACAAGCACCCCAAAGTTGAGGGCTGCTCTGTTGACAAGGACCTCCACTTCATTCCACCTTAAATATCCCAGGAAAGAGAAAAATGGATAAAGAAGTTGTGGTCCTTATGTACAATGGAATATCACTCAGCCATGAAATCAATGTCATAAGGTTAGTAGCAGCATGATGAGTGGATTTAGGTACGACGATTCTAAGTGAAATAAGTCACACAGAAAAGGACACTTCTCATAAGGTATCACTGATAGAGGGAATGTAAAAACCGTTACACTTGAACTGAATTACAAAACAGAACAGAGTCACACATGCAGAAAACACACTATGGCTGCTTAACGGGAAAGGTGAGGTGGGGTGATACATAAAACAAGGGTATCAAATTAGCTCAGATACCGTTCCATAAACCCAATATGTAGTAGACAAGACCTACTCCTTGCTCAGAGAACTGGACTCAACACGCCCTATTCACCGCACAAGAATATATCTGACTAGTAATAATCTTAAAGCCTATGTATTGATATCTCTCTGTTAGTGTGTCAAGTGGGTGGAAAGCGGCATAAACACAGCCGTGAAAAGCAGCTAAACCCCATTATGAAAATAAATTACTTTGAAAAACCCATGAAACAACGACAGTGAAAGAGATAGAAATTCTTACACAATGAGTTCAGGGGCTGTGATGCAACCTGGATTGACCATATCTAGACCCACAGCTGGATGAGACATAAGGGTGGACACTCTTGGGGCTGAGAGGTTTGGTGAGGTTGGGTGAGCAAACGCAGACCCTTTAAAGTAATACTGCGTGGTACCCATCGCATGGGTCCCAAATCTCCAGCTTCAAGGGCATCTTCCTACATCGAAAACATGCATGAGAAACCCAGAAGATGGTACACCGTGTGATGGGGAAAGGTTTCTAAAACGCACCTCATTTCTCATCTCCTTGTGCCCGGGTTCGCCATTCCAGCCACTTTACTAGCAATCTCCCTACTTGGAGCATCAGCACCTTTAACCTCCTGTTCTGTACAGGTTGCAATTTGTCCTGAGGATGAACGGGAAGACGGGGAACCAACGAGAGACTAGCTCTTGGTGTTGGGACAGGCACAGGTCACTCTATTTTCCCATCAGGAAGAAGAATTAACCACAGGCTCAGCCTGCCCCCCGGAACCAGAACAGGGCCTGAAGCCATCCTGCGCTTTTGCGGCCAGCTCCCAAAAAAGCGAGTTGTAAAATGGAGGTTCAGGGCACTGCAATTCACAAACCTGCAGAGTTATAAATGATAACTCTCGTCCACAAATATATAGAGGGAAGGCAAAGAAGAGGATTTGAATTCAAGGCAGAATTGCACGAAACAGATTTCAGGAGGTAGATACGAATCGCCTTTAAAGCACATGAAAAGCGGCAAAACGTTGACAATGATGCCCTTGGCCAAAAAGGGCGTATGCGTTTTTTCCTGAATATATTCAGGAAAAAACGCATACGCCCTTTTTGGCCAACCAAGCAACCTGGAAAGGCAAATCAGCGCTACAGAGAAGTCTCGCTTCCCATCAGTCAAAAGGGCCATGCTGAAAAAAGTGTCAAAACCAGAAATGCAGGACAGGCCATGGAGAAATGAGAGCCTTGCTACACTGATGGGCGGGATGTAAATTGCCAACAGCCACTCGGGAGAAGTGCACGGTGTGTCCTGAAACATCTGAAAAACACAGCTTAGAGAGCATAGGGCACTTCCACTCATGGGGGTATAAATTGGGAAAATGAAAAATCAGCAAGACACAAGCACCCCAATGTTGAGGGCTGCTCTGTTGACAAGGACCTCCACTTCATTCCACCTTAAATATCCCAGGAAAGAGAAAAATGGATAAAGAAGTTGTGGTCCTTATGTACAATGGAATATCACTCAGCCATGAAATCAATGTCATAATGTTAGTAGCAGCATGATGAGTGGATTTAGGTACGACGATTCTAAGTGAAATAAGTCACACAGAAAAGGACACTTCTCATAAGGTATCACTGATAGAGGGAATGTAAAAACCGTTACACTTGAACTGAATTACAAAACAGAACAGAGTCACACATGCAGAAAACACACTATGGCTGCTTAACGGGAAAGGTGAGGTGGGGTGATACATAAAACAAGGGTATCAAATTAGCTCAGATACCGTTCCATAAACCCAATATGTAGTAGACAAGACCTACTCCTTGCTCAGAGAACTGGACTCAACACGCCCTATTCACCGCACAAGAATATATCTGACTAGTAATAATCTTAAAGCCTATGTATTGATATCTCTCTGTTAGTGTGTCAAGTGGGTGGAAAGCGGCATAAACACAGCCGTGAAAAGCAGCTAAACCCCATTATGAAAATAAATTACTTTGAAAAACCCATGAAACAACGACAGTGAAAGAGATAGAAATTCTTACACAATGAGTTCAGGGGCTGTGATGCAACCTGGATTGACCATATCTAGACCCACAGCTGGATGAGACATAAGGGTGGACACTCTTGGGGCTGAGAGGTTTGGTGAGGTTGGGTGAGCAAACGCAGACCCTTTAAAGTAATACTGCGTGGTACCCATCGCATGGGTCCCAAATCTCCAGCTTCAAGGGCATCTTCCTACATCGAAAACATGCATGAGAAACCCAGAAGATGGTACACCGTGTGATGGGGAAAGGTTTCTAAAACGCACCTCATTTCTCATCTCCTTGTGCCCGGGTTCGCCATTCCAGCCACTTTACTAGCAATCTCCCTACTTGGAGCATCAGCACCTTTAACCTCCTGTTCCGTACAGGTTGCAATTTGTCCTGAGGATGAACGGGAAGACGGGGAACCAACGAGAGACTAGCTCTTGGTGTTGGGACAGGCACAGGTCACTCTATTTTCCCATTAGGAAGAAGAATTAACCACAGGCTCAGCCTGCCCCCCGGAACCAGAACAGGGCCTGAAGCCATCCTGCGCTTTTGCGGCCAGCTCCCAAAAAAGCGAGTTGTAAAATGGAGGTTCAGGGCACTGCAATTCACAAACCTGCAGAGTTATAAATGATAACTCTCGTCCACAAATATATTGAGGGAAGGCAAAGAAGAGGATTTGAAATCAAGGCAGAATTGCACGAAACAGATTTCAGGAGGTAGATACGAATCGCCCTTAAAGCACATGAAAAGCGGCAAAACGTTGACAATGATGCCCTTGGCCAAAAAGGGCGTATGCGTTTTTTCCTGAATATATTCAGGAAAAAACGCATACGCCCTTTTTGGCCAACCAAGCAACCTGGAAAGGCAAATCGGCGCTACAGAGAAGTCTCGCTTCCCATCGGTCAAAAGGGCCATGCTGAAAAAAGTGTCAAAACCAGAAATGCAGGACAGGCCATGGAGAAATGGGAGCCTTGCTACACTGATGGGCGGGATGTAAATTGCCAACAGCCACTCTGGAGAAGTGTACGGTGTGTCCTGAAACATCTGAAAAACACAGCTTAGAGAGCATAGGGCACTTCCACTCATGGGGGTATAAATTGGGAAAATGAAAAATCAGCAAGACACAAGCACCCCAAAGTTGAGGGCTGCTCTGTTGACAAGGACCTCCACTTCATTCCACCTTAAATATCCCAGGAAAGAGAAAAATGGATAAAGAAGTTGTGGTCCTTATGTACAATGGAATATCACTCAGCCATGAAATCAATGTCATAATGTTAGTAGCAGCATGATGAGTGGATTTAGGTACGACGATTCTAAGTGAAATAAGTCACACAGAAAAGGACACTTCTCATAAGGTATCACTTATGGAGGGAATGTAAAAACCGTTACACTTGAACTGAATTACAAAACAGAACAGAGTCACACATGCAGAAAACACACTATGGCTGCTTAACGGGAAAGGTGAGGTGGGGTGATACATAAAACAAGGGTATCAAATTAGCTCAGATACCGTTCCATAAACCCAATATGTAGTAGACAAGACCTACTCCTTGCTCAGAGAACTGGACTCAACACGCCCTATTCACCGCACAAGAATATATCTGACTAGTAATAATCTTAAAGCCTATGTATTGATATCTCTCTGTTAGTGTGTCAAGTGGGTGGAAAGCGGCATAAACACAGCCGTGAAAAGCAGCTAAACCCCATTATGAAAATAAATTACTTTGAAAAACCCATGAAACAACGACAGTGAAAGAGATAGAAATTCTTACACAATGAGTTCAGGGGCTGTGATGCAACCTGGATTGACCATATCTAGACCCACAGCTGGATGAGACATAAGGGTGGACACTCTTGGGGCTGAGAGGTTTGGTGAGGTTGGGTGAGCAAACGCAGACCCTTTAAAGTAATACTGCGTGGTACCCATCGCATGGGTCCCAAATCTCCAGCTTCAAGGGCATCTTCCTACATCGAAAACATGCATGAGAAACCCAGAAGATGGTACACCGTGTGATGGGGAAAGGTTTCTAAAACGCACCTCATTTCTCATCTCCTTGTGCCCGGGTTCGCCATTCCAGCCACTTTACTAGCAATCTCCCTACTTGGAGCATCAGCACCTTTAACCTCCTGTTCCGTACAGGTTGCAATTTGTCCTGAGGATGAACGGGAAGACGGGGAACCAACGAGAGACTAGCTCTTGGTGTTGGGACAGGCACAGGTCACTCTATTTTCCCATTAGGAAGAAGAATTAACCACAGGCTCAGCCTGCCCCCCGGAACCAGAACAGGGCCTGAAGCCATCCTGCGCTTTTGCGGCCAGCTCCCAAAAAAGCGAGTTGTAAAATGGAGGTTCAGGGCACTGCAATTCACAAACCTGCAGAGTTATAAATGATAACTCTCGTCCACAAATATATTGAGGGAAGGCAAAGAAGAGGATTTGAAATCAAGGCAGAATTGCACGAAACAGATTTCAGGAGGTAGATACGAATCGCCCTTAAAGCACATGAAAAGCGGCAAAACGTTGACAATGATGCCCTTGGCCAAAAAGGGCGTATGCGTTTTTTCCTGAATATATTCAGGAAAAAACGCATACGCCCTTTTTGGCCAACCAAGCAACCTGGAAAGGCAAATCGGCGCTACAGAGAAGTCTCGCTTCCCATCGGTCAAAAGGGCCATGCTGAAAAAAGTGTCAAAACCAGAAATGCAGGACAGGCCATGGAGAAATGGGAGCCTTGCTACACTGATGGGCGGGATGTAAATTGCCAACAGCCACTCTGGAGAAGTGCACGGTGTGTCCTGAAACATCTGAAAAACACAGCTTAGAGAGCATAGGGCATTTCCACTCATGGGGGTATAAATTGGGAAAATGAAAAATCAGCAAGACACAAGCACCCCAAAGTTGAGGGCTGCTCTGTTGACAAGGACCTCCACTTCATTCCACCTTAAATATCCCAGGAAAGAGAAAAATGGATAAAGAAGTTGTGGTCCTTATGTACAATGGAATATCACTCAGCCATGAAATCAATGTCATAAGGTTAGTAGCAGCATGATGAGTGGATTTAGGTACGACGATTCTAAGTGAAATAAGTCACACAGAAAAGGACACTTCTCATAAGGTATCACTGATAGAGGGAATGTAAAAACCGTTACACTTGAACTGAATTACAAAACAGAACAGAGTCACACATGCAGAAAACACACTATGGCTGCTTAACGGGAAAGGTGAGGTGGGGTGATACATAAAACAAGGGTATCAAATTAGCTCAGATACCGTTCCATAAACCCAATATGTAGTAGACAAGACCTACTCCTTGCTCAGAGAACTGGACTCAACACGCCCTATTCACCGCACAAGAATATATCTGACTAGTAATAATCTTAAAGCCTATGTATTGATATCTCTCTGTTAGTGTGTCAAGTGGGTGGAAAGCGGCATAAACACAGCCGTGAAAAGCAGCTAAACCCCATTATGAAAATAAATTACTTTGAAAAACCCATGAAACAACGACAGTGAAAGAGATAGAAATTCTTACACAATGAGTTCAGGGGCTGTGATGCAACCTGGATTGACCATATCTAGACCCACAGCTGGATGAGACATAAGGGTGGACACTCTTGGGGCTGAGAGGTTTGGTGAGGTTGGGTGAGCAAACGCAGACCCTTTAAAGTAATACTGCGTGGTACCCATCGCATGGGTCCCAAATCTCCAGCTTCAAGGGCATCTTCCTACATCGAAAACATGCATGAGAAACCCAGAAGATGGTACACCGTGTGATGGGGAAAGGTTTCTAAAACGCACCTCATTTCTCATCTCCTTGTGCCCGGGTTCGCCATTCCAGCCACTTTACTAGCAATCTCCCTACTTGGAGCATCAGCACCTTTAACCTCCTGTTCTGTACAGGTTGCAATTTGTCCTGAGGATGAACGGGAAGACGGGGAACCAACGAGAGACTAGCTCTTGGTGTTGGGACAGGCACAGGTCACTCTATTTTCCCATCAGGAAGAAGAATTAACCACAGGCTCAGCCTGCCCCCCGGAACCAGAACAGGGCCTGAAGCCATCCTGCGCTTTTGCGGCCAGCTCCCAAAAAAGCGAGTTGTAAAATGGAGGTTCAGGGCACTGCAATTCACAAACCTGCAGAGTTATAAATGATAACTCTCGTCCACAAATATATAGAGGGAAGGCAAAGAAGAGGATTTGAATTCAAGGCAGAATTGCACGAAACAGATTTCAGGAGGTAGATACGAATCGCCTTTAAAGCACATGAAAAGCGGCAAAACGTTGACAATGATGCCCTTGGCCAAAAAGGGCGTATGCGTTTTTTCCTGAATATATTCAGGAAAAAACGCATACGCCCTTTTTGGCCAACCAAGCAACCTGGAAAGGCAAATCAGCGCTACAGAGAAGTCTCGCTTCCCATCAGTCAAAAGGGCCATGCTGAAAAAAGTGTCAAAACCAGAAATGCAGGACAGGCCATGGAGAAATGAGAGCCTTGCTACACTGATGGGCGGGATGTAAATTGCCAACAGCCACTCGGGAGAAGTGCACGGTGTGTCCTGAAACATCTGAAAAACACAGCTTAGAGAGCATAGGGCACTTCCACTCATGGGGGTATAAATTGGGAAAATGAAAAATCAGCAAGACACAAGCACCCCAATGTTGAGGGCTGCTCTGTTGACAAGGACCTCCACTTCATTCCACCTTAAATATCCCAGGAAAGAGAAAAATGGATAAAGAAGTTGTGGTCCTTATGTACAATGGAATATCACTCAGCCATGAAATCAATGTCATAATGTTAGTAGCAGCATGATGAGTGGATTTAGGTACGACGATTCTAAGTGAAATAAGTCACACAGAAAAGGGCACTTCTCATAAGGTATCACTGATAGAGGGAATGTAAAAACCGTTACACTTGAACTGAATTACAAAACAGAACAGAGTCACACATGCAGAAAACACACTATGGCTGCTTAACGGGAAAGGTGAGGTGGGGTGATACATAAAACAAGGGTATCAAATTAGCTCAGATACCGTTCCATAAACCCAATATGTAGTAGACAAAACCTACTCCTTGCTCAGAGAACTGGACTCAACACGCCCTATTCACCGCACAAGAATATATCTGACTAGTAATAATCTTAAAGCCTATGTATTGAAATCTCTCTGTTAGTGTGTCAAGTGGGTGGAAAGCGGCATAAACACAGCCGTGAAAAGCAGCTAAACCCCATTATGAAAATAAATTACTTTGAAAAACCCATGAAACAACGACAGTGAAAGAGATAGAAATTCTTACACAATGAGTTCAGGGGCTGTGATGCAACCTGGATTGACCATATCTAGACCCACAGCTGGATGAGACATAAGGGTGGACACTCTTGGGGCTGAGAGGTTTGGTGAGGTTGGGTGAGCAAACGCAGACCCTTTAAAGTAATACTGCGTGGTACCCATCGCATGGGTCCCAAATCTCCAGCTTCAAGGGCATCTTCCTACATCGAAAACATGCATGAGAAACCCAGAAGATGGTACACCGTGTGATGGGGAAAGGTTTCTAAAACGCACCTCATTTCTCATCTCCTTGTGCCCGGGTTCGCCATTCCAGCCACTTTACTAGCAATCTCCCTACTTGGAGCATCAGCACCTTTAACCTCCTGTTCCGTACAGGTTGCAATTTGTCCTGAGGATGAACGGGAAGACGGGGAACCAACGAGAGACTAGCTCTTGGTGTTGGGACAGGCACAGGTCACTCTATTTTCCCATTAGGAAGAAGAATTAACCACAGGCTCAGCCTGCCCCCCGGAACCAGAACAGGGCCTGAAGCCATCCTGCGCTTTTGCGGCCAGCTCCCAAAAAAGCGAGTTGTAAAATGGAGGTTCAGGGCACTGCAATTCACAAACCTGCAGAGTTATAAATGATAACTCTCGTCCACAAATATATTGAGGGAAGGCAAAGAAGAGGATTTGAAATCAAGGCAGAATTGCACGAAACAGATTTCAGGAGGTAGATACGAATCGCCCTTAAAGCACATGAAAAGCGGCAAAACGTTGACAATGATGCCCTTGGCCAAAAAGGGCGTATGCGTTTTTTCCTGAATATATTCAGGAAAAAACGCATACGCCCTTTTTGGCCAACCAAGCAACCTGGAAAGGCAAATCGGCGCTACAGAGAAGTCTCGCTTCCCATCGGTCAAAAGGGCCATGCTGAAAAAAGTGTCAAAACCAGAAATGCAGGACAGGCCATGGAGAAATGGGAGCCTTGCTACACTGATGGGCGGGATGTAAATTGCCAACAGCCACTCTGGAGAAGTGTACGGTGTGTCCTGAAACATCTGAAAAACACAGCTTAGAGAGCATAGGGCACTTCCACTCATGGGGGTATAAATTGGGAAAATGAAAAATCAGCAAGACACAAGCACCCCAAAGTTGAGGGCTGCTCTGTTGACAAGGACCTCCACTTCATTCCACCTTCAATATCCCAGGAAAGAGAAAAATGGATAAAGAAGTTGTGGTCCTTATGTACAATGGAATATCACTCAGCCATGAAATCAATGTCATAATGTTAGTAGCAGCATGATGAGTGGATTTAGGTACGACGATTCTAAGTGAAATAAGTCACACAGAAAAGGACACTTCTCATAAGGTATCACTTATGGAGGGAATGTAAAAACCGTTACACTTGAACTGAATTACAAAACAGAACAGAGTCACACATGCAGAAAACACACTATGGCTGCTTAACGGGAAAGGTGAGGTGGGGTGATACATAAAACAAGGGTATCAAATTAGCTCAGATACCGTTCCATAAACCCAATATGTAGTAGACAAGACCTACTCCTTGCTCAGAGAACTGGACTCAACACGCCCTATTCACCGCACAAGAATATATCTGACTAGTAATAATCTTAAAGCCTATGTATTGATATCTCTCTGTTAGTGTGTCAAGTGGGTGGAAAGCGGCATAAACACAGCCGTGAAAAGCAGCTAAACCCCATTATGAAAATAAATTACTTTGAAAAACCCATGAAACAACGACAGTGAAAGAGATAGAAATTCTTACACAATGAGTTCAGGGGCTGTGATGCAACCTGGATTGACCATATCTAGACCCACAGCTGGATGAGACATAAGGGTGGACACTCTTGGGGCTGAGAGGTTTGGTGAGGTTGGGTGAGCAAACGCAGACCCTTTAAAGTAATACTGCGTGGTACCCATCGCATGGGTCCCAAATCTCCAGCTTCAAGGGCATCTTCCTACATTGAAAACATGCATGAGAAACCCAGAAGATGGTACACCGTGTGATGGGGAAAGGTTTCTAAAACGCACCTCATTTCTCATCTCCTTGTGCCCGGGTTCGCCATTCCAGCCACTTTACTAGCAATCTCCCTACTTGGAGCATCAGCACCTTTAACCTCCTGTTCCGTACAGGTTGCAATTTGTCCTGAGGATGAACGGGAAGACGGGGAACCAACGAGAGACTAGCTCTTGGTGTTGGGACAGGCACAGGTCACTCTATTTTCCCATCAGGAAGAAGAATTAACCACAGGCTCAGCCTGCCCCCCGGAACCAGAACAGGGCCTGAAGCCATCCTGCGCTTTTGCGGCCAGCTCCCAAAAAAGCGAGTTGTAAAATGGAGGTTCAGGGCACTGCAATTCACAAACCTGCAGAGTTATAAATGATAACTCTCGTCCACAAATATATTGAGGGAAGGCAAAGAAGAGGATTTGAAATCAAGGCAGAATTGCACGAAACAGATTTCAGGAGGTAGATACGAATCGCCCTTAAAGCACATGAAAAGCGGCAAAACGTTGACAATGATGCCCTTGGCCAAAAAGGGCGTATGCGTTTTTTCCTGAATATATTCAGGAAAAAACGCATACGCCCTTTTTGGCCAACCAAGCAACCTGGAAAGGCAAATCGGCGCTACAGAGAAGTCTCGCTTCCCATCGGTCAAAAGGGCCATGCTGAAAAAAGTGTCAAAACCAGAAATGCAGGACAGGCCATGGAGAAATGGGAGCCTTGCTACACTGATGGGCGGGATGTAAATTGCCAACAGCCACTCTGGAGAAGTGCACGGTGTGTCCTGAAACATCTGAAAAACACAGCTTAGAGAGCATAGGGCATTTCCACTCATGGGGGTATAAATTGGGAAAATGAAAAATCAGCAAGACACAAGCACCCCAAAGTTGAGGGCTGCTCTGTTGACAAGGACCTCCACTTCATTCCACCTTAAATATCCCAGGAAAGAGAAAAATGGATAAAGAAGTTGTGGTCCTTATGTACAATGGAATATCACTCAGCCATGAAATCAATGTCATAAGGTTAGTAGCAGCATGATGAGTGGATTTAGGTACGACGATTCTAAGTGAAATAAGTCACACAGAAAAGGACACTTCTCATAAGGTATCACTGATAGAGGGAATGTAAAAACCGTTACACTTGAACTGAATTACAAAACAGAACAGAGTCACACATGCAGAAAACACACTATGGCTGCTTAACGGGAAAGGTGAGGTGGGGTGATACATAAAACAAGGGTATCAAATTAGCTCAGATACCGTTCCATAAACCCAATATGTAGTAGACAAGACCTACTCCTTGCTCAGAGAACTGGACTCAACACGCCCTATTCACCGCACAAGAATATATCTGACTAGTAATAATCTTAAAGCCTATGTATTGATATCTCTCTGTTAGTGTGTCAAGTGGGTGGAAAGCGGCATAAACACAGCCGTGAAAAGCAGCTAAACCCCATTATGAAAATAAATTACTTTGAAAAACCCATGAAACAACGACAGTGAAAGAGATAGAAATTCTTACACAATGAGTTCAGGGGCTGTGATGCAACCTGGATTGACCATATCTAGACCCACAGCTGGATGAGACATAAGGGTGGACACTCTTGGGGCTGAGAGGTTTGGTGAGGTTGGGTGAGCAAACGCAGACCCTTTAAAGTAATACTGCGTGGTACCCATCGCATGGGTCCCAAATCTCCAGCTTCAAGGGCATCTTCCTACATCGAAAACATGCATGAGAAACCCAGAAGATGGTACACCGTGTGATGGGGAAAGGTTTCTAAAACGCACCTCATTTCTCATCTCCTTGTGCCCGGGTTCGCCATTCCAGCCACTTTACTAGCAATCTCCCTACTTGGAGCATCAGCACCTTTAACCTCCTGTTCCGTACAGGTTGCAATTTGTCCTGAGGATGAACGGGAAGACGGGGAACCAACGAGAGACTAGCTCTTGGTGTCGGGACAGGCACAGGTCACTCTATTTTCCCATCAGGAAGAAGAATTAACCACAGGCTCAGCCTGCCCCCCGGAACCAGAACAGGGCCTGAAGCCATCCTGAGCTTTTGCGGCCAGCTCCCAAAAAAGCGAGTTGTAAAATGGAGGTTCAGGGCACTGCAATTCACAAACCTGCAGAGTTATAAATGATAACTCTCGTCCACAAATATATTGAGGGAAGGCAAAGAAGAGGATTTGAAATCAAGGCAGAATTGCATGAAACAGATTTCAGGAGGTAGATACGAATCGCCTTTAAAGCACATGAAAAGCGGCAAAACGTTGACAATGATGCCCTTGGCCAAAAAGGGCGTATGCGTTTTTTCCTGAATATATTCAGGAAAAAACGCATACGCCCTTTTTGGCCAACCAAGCAACCTGGAAAGGCAAATCAGCGCTACAGAGAAGTCTCGCTTCCCATCGGTCAAAAGGGCCATGCTGAAAAAAGTGTCAAAACCAGAAATGCAGGACAGGCCATGGAGAAATGGGAGCCTTGCTACACTGATGGGCGGGATGTAAATTGCCAACAGCCACTCTGGAGAAGTGTACGGTGTGTCCTGAAACATCTGAAAAACACAGCTTAGAGAGCATAGGGCACTTCCACTCATGGGGGTATAAATTGGGAAAATGAAAAATCAGCAAGACACAAGCACCCCAAAGTTGAGGGCTGCTCTGTTGACAAGGACCTCCACTTCATTCCACCTTAAATATCCCAGGAAAGAGAAAAATGGATAAAGAAGTTGTGGTCCTTATGTACAATGGAATATCACTCAGCCATGAAATCAATGTCATAATGTTAGTAGCAGCATGATGAGTGGATTTAGGTACGACGATTCTAAGTGAAATAAGTCACACAGAAAAGGACACTTCTCATAAGGTATCACTGATAGAGGGAATGTAAAAACCGTTACACTTGAACTGAATTACAAAACAGAACAGAGTCACACATGCAGAAAACACACTATGGCTGCTTAACGGGAAAGGTGAGGTGGGGTGATACATAAAACAAGGGTATCAAATTAGCTCAGATACCGTTCCATAAACCCAATATGTAGTAGACAAGACCTACTCCTTGCTCAGAGAACTGGGCTCAACACGCCCTATTCACCGCACAAGAATATATCTGACTAGTAATAATCTTAAAGCCTATGTATTGATATCTCTCTGTTAGTGTGTCAAGTGGGTGGAAAGTGGCATAAACACAGCCGTGAAAAGCAGCTAAACCCCATTATGAAAATAAATTACTTTGAAAAACCCATGAAACAACGACAGTGAAAGAGATAGAAATTCTTACACAATGAGTTCAGGGGCTGTGATGCAACCTGGATTGACCATATCTAGACCCACAGCTGGATGAGACATAAGGGTGGACACTCTTGGGGCTGAGAGGTTTGGTGAGGTTGGGTGAGCAAACGCAGACCCTTTAAAGTAATACTGCGTGGTACCCATCGCATGGGTCCCAAATCTCCAGCTTCAAGGGCATCTTCCTACATCGAAAACATGCATGAGAAACCCAGAAGATGGTACACCGTGTGATGGGGAAAGGTTTCTAAAACGCACCTCATTTCTCATCTCCTTGTGCCCGGGTTCGCCATTCCAGCCACTTTACTAGCAATCTCCCTACTTGGAGCATCAGCACCTTTAACCTCCTGTTCCGTACAGGTTGCAATTTGTCCTGAGGACGAACGGGAAGACGGGGAACCAACGAGAGACTAGCTCTTGGTGTTGGGACAGGCACAGGTCACTCTATTTTCCCATCAGGAAGAAGAATTAACCACAGGCTCAGCCTGCCCCCCGGAACCACAACAGGGCCTGAAGCCATCCTGCGCTTTTGCGGCCAGCTCCCAAAAAAGCGAGTTGTAAAATGGAGGTTCAGGGCACTGCAATTCACAAACCTGCAGAGTTATAAATGATAACTCTCGTCCACAAATATATTGAGGGAAGGCAAAGAAGAGGATTTGAAATCAAGGCAGAATTGCACGAAACAGATTTCAGGAGGTAGATACGAATCGCCCTTAAAGCACATGAAAAGCGGCAAAACGTTGACAATGATGCCCTTGGCCAAAAAGGGCGTATGCGTTTTTTCCTGAATATATTCAGGAAAAAACGCATACGCCCTTTTTGGCCAACCAAGCAACCTGGAAAGGCAAATCAGCGCTACAGAGAAGTCTCGCTTCCCATCGGTCAAAAGGGCCATGCTGAAAAAAGTGTCAAAACCAGAAATGCAGGACAGGCCATGGAGAAATGGGAGCCTTGCTACACTGATGGGCGGGATGTAAATTGCCAACAGCCACTCTGGAGAAGTGTACGGTGTGTCCTGAAACATCTGAAAAACACAGCTTAGAGAGCATAGGGCACTTCCACTCATGGGGGTATAAATTGGGAAAATGAAAAATCAGCAAGACACAAGCACCCCAAAGTTGAGGGCTGCTCTGTTGACAAGGACCTCCACTTCATTCCACCTTAAATATCCCAGGAAAGAGAAAAATGGATAAAGAAGTTGTGGTCCTTATGTACAATGGAATATCACTCAGCCATGAAATCAATGTCATAATGTTAGTAGCAGCATGATGAGTGGATTTAGGTACGACGATTCTAAGTGAAATAAGTCACACAGAAAAGGACACTTCTCCTAAGGTATCACTGATAGAGGGAATGTAAAAACCGTTACACTTGAACTGAATTACAAAACAGAACAGAGTCACACATGCAGAAAACACACTATGGCTGCTTAACGGGAAAGGTGAGGTGGGGTGATACATAAAACAAGGGTATCAAATTAGCTCAGATACCGTTCCATAAACCCAATATGTAGTAGACAAGACCTACTCCTTGCTCAGAGAACTGGACTCAACACGCCCTATTCACCGCACAAGAATATATCTGACTAGTAATAATCTTAAAGCCTATGTATTGATATCTCTCTGTTAGTGTGTCAAGTGGGTGGAAAGCGGCATAAACACAGCCGTGAAAAGCAGCTAAACCCCATTATGAAAATAAATTACTTTGAAAAACCCATGAAACAACGACAGTGAAAGAGATAGAAATTCTTACACAATGAGTTCAGGGGCTGTGATGCAACCTGGATTGACCATATCTAGACCCACAGCTGGATGAGACATAAGGGTGGACACTCTTGGGGCTGAGAGGTTTGGTGAGGTTGGGTGAGCAAACGCAGACCCTTTAAAGTAATACTGCGTGGTACCCATCGCATGGGTCCCAAATCTCCAGGTTCAAGGGCATCTTCCTACATCGAAAACATGCATGAGAAACCCAGAAGATGGTACACCGTGTGATGGGGAAAGGTTTCTAAAACGCACCTCATTTCTCATCTCCTTGTGCCCGGGTTCGCCATTCCAGCCACTTTACTAGCAATCTCCCTACTTGGAGCATCAGCACCTTTAACCTCCTGTTCTGTACAGGTTGCAATTTGTCCTGAGGATGAACGGGAAGACGGGGAACCAACGAGAGACTAGCTCTTGGTGTTGGGACAGGCACAGGTCACTCTATTTTCCCATCAGGAAGAAGAATTAACCACAGGCTCAGCCTGCCCCCCGGAACCAGAACAGGGCCTGAAGCCATCCTGCGCTTTTGCGGCCAGCTCCCAAAAAAGCGAGTTGTAAAATGGAGGTTCAGGGCACTGCAATTCACAAACCTGCAGAGTTATAAATGATAACTCTCGTCCACAAATATATAGAGGGAAGGCAAAGAAGAGGATTTGAATTCAAGGCAGAATTGCACGAAACAGATTTCAGGAGGTAGATACGAATCGCCTTTAAAGCACATGAAAAGCGGCAAAACGTTGACAATGATGCCCTTGGCCAAAAAGGGCGTATGCGTTTTTTCCTGAATATATTCAGGAAAAAACGCATACGCCCTTTTTGGCCAACCAAGCAACCTGGAAAGGCAAATCAGCGCTACAGAGAAGTCTCGCTTCCCATCAGTCAAAAGGGCCATGCTGAAAAAAGTGTCAAAACCAGAAATGCAGGACAGGCCATGGAGAAATGAGAGCCTTGCTACACTGATGGGCGGGATGTAAATTGCCAACAGCCACTCGGGAGAAGTGCACGGTGTGTCCTGAAACATCTGAAAAACACAGCTTAGAGAGCATAGGGCACTTCCACTCATGGGGGTATAAATTGGGAAAATGAAAAATCAGCAAGACACAAGCACCCCAATGTTGAGGGCTGCTCTGTTGACAAGGACCTCCACTTCATTCCACCTTAAATATCCCAGGAAAGAGAAAAATGGATAAAGAAGTTGTGGTCCTTATGTACAATGGAATATCACTCAGCCATGAAATCAATGTCATAATGTTAGTAGCAGCATGATGAGTGGATTTAGGTACGACGATTCTAAGTGAAATAAGTCACACAGAAAAGGACACTTCTCCTAAGGTATCACTGATAGAGGGAATGTAAAAACCGTTACACTTGAACTGAATTACAAAACAGAACAGAGTCACACATGCAGAAAACACACTATGGCTGCTTAACGGGAAAGGTGAGGTGGGGTGATACATAAAACAAGGGTATCAAATTAGCTCAGATACCGTTCCATAAACCCAATATGTAGTAGACAAAACCTACTCCTTGCTCAGAGAACTGGACTCAACACGCCCTATTCACCGCACAAGAATATATCTGACTAGTAATAATCTTAAAGCCTATGTATTGAAATCTCTCTGTTAGTGTGTCAAGTGGGTGGAAAGCGGCATAAACACAGCCGTGAAAAGCAGCTAAACCCCATTATGAAAATAAATTACTTTGAAAAACCCATGAAACAACGACAGTGAAAGAGATAGAAATTCTTACACAATGAGTTCAGGGGCTGTGATGCAACCTGGATTGACCATATCTAGACCCACAGCTGGATGAGACATAAGGGTGGACACTCTTGGGGCTGAGAGGTTTGGTGAGGTTGGGTGAGCAAACGCAGACCCTTTAAAGTAATACTGCGTGGTACCCATCGCATGGGTCCCAAATCTCCAGCTTCAAGGGCATCTTCCTACATCGAAAACATGCATGAGAAACCCAGAAGATGGTACACCGTGTGATGGGGAAAGGTTTCTAAAACGCACCTCATTTCTCATCTCCTTGTGCCCGGGTTCGCCATTCCAGCCACTTTACTAGCAATCTCCCTACTTGGAGCATCAGCACCTTTAACCTCCTGTTCCGTACAGGTTGCAATTTGTCCTGAGGATGAACGGGAAGACGGGGAACCAACGAGAGACTAGCTCTTGGTGTTGGGACAGGCACAGGTCACTCTATTTTCCCATTAGGAAGAAGAATTAACCACAGGCTCAGCCTGCCCCCCGGAACCAGAACAGGGCCTGAAGCCATCCTGCGCTTTTGCGGCCAGCTCCCAAAAAAGCGAGTTGTAAAATGGAGGTTCAGGGCACTGCAATTCACAAACCTGCAGAGTTATAAATGATAACTCTCGTCCACAAATATATTGAGGGAAGGCAAAGAAGAGGATTTGAAATCAAGGCAGAATTGCACGAAACAGATTTCAGGAGGTAGATACGAATCGCCCTTAAAGCACATGAAAAGCGGCAAAACGTTGACAATGATGCCCTTGGCCAAAAAGGGCGTATGCGTTTTTTCCTGAATATATTCAGGAAAAAACGCATACGCCCTTTTTGGCCAACCAAGCAACCTGGAAAGGCAAATCGGCGCTACAGAGAAGTCTCGCTTCCCATCGGTCAAAAGGGCCATGCTGAAAAAAGTGTCAAAACCAGAAATGCAGGACAGGCCATGGAGAAATGGGAGCCTTGCTACACTGATGGGCGGGATGTAAATTGCCAACAGCCACTCTGGAGAAGTGTACGGTGTGTCCTGAAACATCTGAAAAACACAGCTTAGAGAGCATAGGGCACTTCCACTCATGGGGGTATAAATTGGGAAAATGAAAAATCAGCAAGACACAAGCACCCCAAAGTTGAGGGCTGCTCTGTTGACAAGGACCTCCACTTCATTCCACCTTCAATATCCCAGGAAAGAGAAAAATGGATAAAGAAGTTGTGGTCCTTATGTACAATGGAATATCACTCAGCCATGAAATCAATGTCATAATGTTAGTAGCAGCATGATGAGTGGATTTAGGTACGACGATTCTAAGTGAAATAAGTCACACAGAAAAGGACACTTCTCATAAGGTATCACTTATGGAGGGAATGTAAAAACCGTTACACTTGAACTGAATTACAAAACAGAACAGAGTCACACATGCAGAAAACACACTATGGCTGCTTAACGGGAAAGGTGAGGTGGGGTGATACATAAAACAAGGGTATCAAATTAGCTCAGATACCGTTCCATAAACCCAATATGTAGTAGACAAGACCTACTCCTTGCTCAGAGAACTGGACTCAACACGCCCTATTCACCGCACAAGAATATATCTGACTAGTAATAATCTTAAAGCCTATGTATTGATATCTCTCTGTTAGTGTGTCAAGTGGGTGGAAAGCGGCATAAACACAGCCGTGAAAAGCAGCTAAACCCCATTATGAAAATAAATTACTTTGAAAAACCCATGAAACAACGACAGTGAAAGAGATAGAAATTCTTACACAATGAGTTCAGGGGCTGTGATGCAACCTGGATTGACCATATCTAGACCCACAGCTGGATGAGACATAAGGGTGGACACTCTTGGGGCTGAGAGGTTTGGTGAGGTTGGGTGAGCAAACGCAGACCCTTTAAAGTAATACTGCGTGGTACCCATCGCATGGGTCCCAAATCTCCAGCTTCAAGGGCATCTTCCTACATCGAAAACATGCATGAGAAACCCAGAAGATGGTACACCGTGTGATGGGGAAAGGTTTCTAAAACGCACCTCATTTCTCATCTCCTTGTGCCCGGGTTCGCCATTCCAGCCACTTTACTAGCAATCTCCCTACTTGGAGCATCAGCACCTTTAACCTCCTGTTCCGTACAGGTTGCAATTTGTCCTGAGGATGAACGGGAAGACGGGGAACCAACGAGAGACTAGCTCTTGGTGTTGGGACAGGCACAGGTCACTCTATTTTCCCATCAGGAAGAAGAATTAACCACAGGCTCAGCCTGCCCCCCGGAACCAGAACAGGGCCTGAAGCCATCCTGCGCTTTTGCGGCCAGCTCCCAAAAAAGCGAGTTGTAAAATGGAGGTTCAGGGCACTGCAATTCACAAACCTGCAGAGTTATAAATGATAACTCTCGTCCACAAATATATTGAGGGAAGGCAAAGAAGAGGATTTGAAATCAAGGCAGAATTGCACGAAACAGATTTCAGGAGGTAGATACGAATCGCCCTTAAAGCACATGAAAAGCGGCAAAACGTTGACAATGATGCCCTTGGCCAAAAAGGGCGTATGCGTTTTTTCCTGAATATATTCAGGAAAAAACGCATACGCCCTTTTTGGCCAACCAAGCAACCTGGAAAGGCAAATCGGCGCTACAGAGAAGTCTCGCTTCCCATCGGTCAAAAGGGCCATGCTGAAAAAAGTGTCAAAACCAGAAATGCAGGACAGGCCATGGAGAAATGGGAGCCTTGCTACACTGATGGGCGGGATGTAAATTGCCAACAGCCACTCTGGAGAAGTGTACGGTGTGTCCTGAAACATCTGAAAAACACAGCTTAGAGAGCATAGGGCACTTCCACTCATGGGGGTATAAATTGGGAAAATGAAAAATCAGCAAGACACAAGCACCCCAAAGTTGAGGGCTGCTCTGTTGACAAGGACCTCCACTTCATTCCACCTTAAATATCCCAGGAAAGAGAAAAATGGATAAAGAAGTTGTGGTCCTTATGTACAATGGAATATCACTCAGCCATGAAATCAATGTCATAATGTTAGTAGCAGCATGATGAGTGGATTTAGGTACGACGATTCTAAGTGAAATAAGTCACACAGAAAAGGACACTTCTCCTAAGGTATCACTGATAGAGGGAATGTAAAAACCGTTACACTTGAACTGAATTACAAAACAGAACAGAGTCACACATGCAGAAAACACACTATGGCTGCTTAACGGGAAAGGTGAGGTGGGGTGATACATAAAACAAGGGTATCAAATTAGCTCAGATACCGTTCCATAAACCCAATATGTAGTAGACAAGACCTACTCCTTGCTCAGAGAACTGGACTCAACACGCCCTATTCACCGCACAAGAATATATCTGACTAGTAATAATCTTAAAGCCTATGTATTGATATCTCTCTGTTAGTGTGTCAAGTGGGTGGAAAGCGGCATAAACACAGCCGTGAAAAGCAGCTAAACCCCATTATGAAAATAAATTACTTTGAAAAACCCATGAAACAACGACAGTGAAAGAGATAGAAATTCTTACACAATGAGTTCAGGGGCTGTGATGCAACCTGGATTGACCATATCTAGACCCACAGCTGGATGAGACATAAGGGTGGACACTCTTGGGGCTGAGAGGTTTGGTGAGGTTGGGTGAGCAAACGCAGACCCTTTAAAGTAATACTGCGTGGTACCCATCGCATGGGTCCCAAATCTCCAGGTTCAAGGGCATCTTCCTACATCGAAAACATGCATGAGAAACCCAGAAGATGGTACACCGTGTGATGGGGAAAGGTTTCTAAAACGCACCTCATTTCTCATCTCCTTGTGCCCGGGTTCGCCATTCCAGCCACTTTACTAGCAATCTCCCTACTTGGAGCATCAGCACCTTTAACCTCCTGTTCTGTACAGGTTGCAATTTGTCCTGAGGATGAACGGGAAGACGGGGAACCAACGAGAGACTAGCTCTTGGTGTTGGGACAGGCACAGGTCACTCTATTTTCCCATCAGGAAGAAGAATTAACCACAGGCTCAGCCTGCCCCCCGGAACCAGAACAGGGCCTGAAGCCATCCTGCGCTTTTGCGGCCAGCTCCCAAAAAAGCGAGTTGTAAAATGGAGGTTCAGGGCACTGCAATTCACAAACCTGCAGAGTTATAAATGATAACTCTCGTCCACAAATATATAGAGGGAAGGCAAAGAAGAGGATTTGAATTCAAGGCAGAATTGCACGAAACAGATTTCAGGAGGTAGATACGAATCGCCTTTAAAGCACATGAAAAGCGGCAAAACGTTGACAATGATGCCCTTGGCCAAAAAGGGCGTATGCGTTTTTTCCTGAATATATTCAGGAAAAAACGCATACGCCCTTTTTGGCCAACCAAGCAACCTGGAAAGGCAAATCAGCGCTACAGAGAAGTCTCGCTTCCCATCAGTCAAAAGGGCCATGCTGAAAAAAGTGTCAAAACCAGAAATGCAGGACAGGCCATGGAGAAATGAGAGCCTTGCTACACTGATGGGCGGGATGTAAATTGCCAACAGCCACTCGGGAGAAGTGCACGGTGTGTCCTGAAACATCTGAAAAACACAGCTTAGAGAGCATAGGGCACTTCCACTCATGGGGGTATAAATTGGGAAAATGAAAAATCAGCAAGACACAAGCACCCCAATGTTGAGGGCTGCTCTGTTGACAAGGACCTCCACTTCATTCCACCTTAAATATCCCAGGAAAGAGAAAAATGGATAAAGAAGTTGTGGTCCTTATGTACAATGGAATATCACTCAGCCATGAAATCAATGTCATAATGTTAGTAGCAGCATGATGAGTGGATTTAGGTACGACGATTCTAAGTGAAATAAGTCACACAGAAAAGGACACTTCTCCTAAGGTATCACTGATAGAGGGAATGTAAAAACCGTTACACTTGAACTGAATTACAAAACAGAACAGAGTCACACATGCAGAAAACACACTATGGCTGCTTAACGGGAAAGGTGAGGTGGGGTGATACATAAAACAAGGGTATCAAATTAGCTCAGATACCGTTCCATAAACCCAATATGTAGTAGACAAAACCTACTCCTTGCTCAGAGAACTGGACTCAACACGCCCTATTCACCGCACAAGAATATATCTGACTAGTAATAATCTTAAAGCCTATGTATTGAAATCTCTCTGTTAGTGTGTCAAGTGGGTGGAAAGCGGCATAAACACAGCCGTGAAAAGCAGCTAAACCCCATTATGAAAATAAATTACTTTGAAAAACCCATGAAACAACGACAGTGAAAGAGATAGAAATTCTTACACAATGAGTTCAGGGGCTGTGATGCAACCTGGATTGACCATATCTAGACCCACAGCTGGATGAGACATAAGGGTGGACACTCTTGGGGCTGAGAGGTTTGGTGAGGTTGGGTGAGCAAACGCAGACCCTTTAAAGTAATACTGCGTGGTACCCATCGCATGGGTCCCAAATCTCCAGCTTCAAGGGCATCTTCCTACATCGAAAACATGCATGAGAAACCCAGAAGATGGTACACCGTGTGATGGGGAAAGGTTTCTAAAACGCACCTCATTTCTCATCTCCTTGTGCCCGGGTTCGCCATTCCAGCCACTTTACTAGCAATCTCCCTACTTGGAGCATCAGCACCTTTAACCTCCTGTTCCGTACAGGTTGCAATTTGTCCTGAGGATGAACGGGAAGACGGGGAACCAACGAGAGACTAGCTCTTGGTGTTGGGACAGGCACAGGTCACTCTATTTTCCCATTAGGAAGAAGAATTAACCACAGGCTCAGCCTGCCCCCCGGAACCAGAACAGGGCCTGAAGCCATCCTGCGCTTTTGCGGCCAGCTCCCAAAAAAGCGAGTTGTAAAATGGAGGTTCAGGGCACTGCAATTCACAAACCTGCAGAGTTATAAATGATAACTCTCGTCCACAAATATATTGAGGGAAGGCAAAGAAGAGGATTTGAAATCAAGGCAGAATTGCACGAAACAGATTTCAGGAGGTAGATACGAATCGCCCTTAAAGCACATGAAAAGCGGCAAAACGTTGACAATGATGCCCTTGGCCAAAAAGGGCGTATGCGTTTTTTCCTGAATATATTCAGGAAAAAACGCATACGCACTTTTTGGCCAACCAAGCAACCTGGAAAGGCAAATCGGCGCTACAGAGAAGTCTCGCTTCCCATCGGTCAAAAGGGCCATGCTGAAAAAAGTGTCAAAACCAGAAATGCAGGACAGGCCATGGAGAAATGGGAGCCTTGCTACACTGATGGGCGGGATGTAAATTGCCAACAGCCACTCTGGAGAAGTGTACGGTGTGTCCTGAAACATCTGAAAAACACAGCTTAGAGAGCATAGGGCACTTCCACTCATGGGGGTATAAATTGGGAAAATGAAAAATCAGCAAGACACAAGCACCCCAAAGTTGAGGGCTGCTCTGTTGACAAGGACCTCCACTTCATTCCACCTTCAATATCCCAGGAAAGAGAAAAATGGATAAAGAAGTTGTGGTCCTTATGTACAATGGAATATCACTCAGCCATGAAATCAATGTCATAATGTTAGTAGCAGCATGATGAGTGGATTTAGGTACGACGATTCTAAGTGAAATAAGTCACACAGAAAAGGACACTTCTCATAAGGTATCACTTATGGAGGGAATGTAAAAACCGTTACACTTGAACTGAATTACAAAACAGAACAGAGTCACACATGCAGAAAACACACTATGGCTGCTTAACGGGAAAGGTGAGGTGGGGTGATACATAAAACAAGGGTATCAAATTAGCTCAGATACCGTTCCATAAACCCAATATGTAGTAGACAAGACCTACTCCTTGCTCAGAGAACTGGACTCAACACGCCCTATTCACCGCACAAGAATATATCTGACTAGTAATAATCTTAAAGCCTATGTATTGATATCTCTCTGTTAGTGTGTCAAGTGGGTGGAAAGCGGCATAAACACAGCCGTGAAAAGCAGCTAAACCCCATTATGAAAATAAATTACTTTGAAAAACCCATGAAACAACGACAGTGAAAGAGATAGAAATTCTTACACAATGAGTTCAGGGGCTGTGATGCAACCTGGATTGACCATATCTAGACCCACAGCTGGATGAGACATAAGGGTGGACACTCTTGGGGCTGAGAGGTTTGGTGAGGTTGGGTGAGCAAACGCAGACCCTTTAAAGTAATACTGCGTGGTACCCATCGCATGGGTCCCAAATCTCCAGCTTCAAGGGCATCTTCCTACATCGAAAACATGCATGAGAAACCCAGAAGATGGTACACCGTGTGATGGGGAAAGGTTTCTAAAACGCACCTCATTTCTCATCTCCTTGTGCCCGGGTTCGCCATTCCAGCCACTTTACTAGCAATCTCCCTACTTGGAGCATCAGCACCTTTAACCTCCTGTTCCGTACAGGTTGCAATTTGTCCTGAGGATGAACGGGAAGACGGGGAACCAACGAGAGACTAGCTCTTGGTGTTGGGACAGGCACAGGTCACTCTATTTTCCCATCAGGAAGAAGAATTAACCACAGGCTCAGCCTGCCCCCCGGAACCAGAACAGGGCCTGAAGCCATCCTGCGCTTTTGCGGCCAGCTCCCAAAAAAGCGAGTTGTAAAATGGAGGTTCAGGGCACTGCAATTCACAAACCTGCAGAGTTATAAATGATAACTCTCGTCCACAAATATATTGAGGGAAGGCAAAGAAGAGGATTTGAAATCAAGGCAGAATTGCACGAAACAGATTTCAGGAGGTAGATACGAATCGCCCTTAAAGCACATGAAAAGCGGCAAAACGTTGACAATGATGCCCTTGGCCAAAAAGGGCGTATGCGTTTTTTCCTGAATATATTCAGGAAAAAACGCATACGCCCTTTTTGGCCAACCAAGCAACCTGGAAAGGCAAATCGGCGCTACAGAGAAGTCTCGCTTCCCATCGGTCAAAAGGGCCATGCTGAAAAAAGTGTCAAAACCAGAAATGCAGGACAGGCCATGGAGAAATGGGAGCCTTGCTACACTGATGGGCGGGATGTAAATTGCCAACAGCCACTCTGGAGAAGTGCACGGTGTGTCCTGAAACATCTGAAAAACACAGCTTAGAGAGCATAGGGCATTTCCACTCATGGGGGTATAAATTGGGAAAATGAAAAATCAGCAAGACACAAGCACCCCAAAGTTGAGGGCTGCTCTGTTGACAAGGACCTCCACTTCATTCCACCTTAAATATCCCAGGAAAGAGAAAAATGGATAAAGAAGTTGTGGTCCTTATGTACAATGGAATATCACTCAGCCATGAAATCAATGTCATAAGGTTAGTAGCAGCATGATGAGTGGATTTAGGTACGACGATTCTAAGTGAAATAAGTCACACAGAAAAGGACACTTCTCATAAGGTATCACTGATAGAGGGAATGTAAAAACCGTTACACTTGAACTGAATTACAAAACAGAACAGAGTCACACATGCAGAAAACACACTATGGCTGCTTAACGGGAAAGGTGAGGTGGGGTGATACATAAAACAAGGGTATCAAATTAGCTCAGATACCGTTCCATAAACCCAATATGTAGTAGACAAGACCTACTCCTTGCTCAGAGAACTGGACTCAACACGCCCTATTCACCGCACAAGAATATATCTGACTAGTAATAATCTTAAAGCCTATGTATTGATATCTCTCTGTTAGTGTGTCAAGTGGGTGGAAAGCGGCATAAACACAGCCGTGAAAAGCAGCTAAACCCCATTATGAAAATAAATTACTTTGAAAAACCCATGAAACAACGACAGTGAAAGAGATAGAAATTCTTACACAATGAGTTCAGGGGCTGTGATGCAACCTGGATTGACCATATCTAGACCCACAGCTGGATGAGACATAAGGGTGGACACTCTTGGGGCTGAGAGGTTTGGTGAGGTTGGGTGAGCAAACGCAGACCCTTTAAAGTAATACTGCGTGGTACCCATCGCATGGGTCCCAAATCTCCAGCTTCAAGGGCATCTTCCTACATCGAAAACATGCATGAGAAACCCAGAAGATGGTACACCGTGTGATGGGGAAAGGTTTCTAAAACGCACCTCATTTCTCATCTCCTTGTGCCCAGGTTCGCCATTCCAGCCACTTTACTAGCAATCTCCCTACTTGGAGCATCAGCACCTTTAACCTCCTGTTCCGTACAGGTTGCAATTTGTCCTGAGGATGAACGGGAAGACGGGGAACCAACGAGAGACTAGCTCTTGGTGTCGGGACAGGCACAGGTCACTCTATTTTCCCATCAGGAAGAAGAATTAACCACAGGCTCAGCCTGCCCCCCGGAACCAGAACAGGGCCTGAAGCCATCCTGA
The DNA here is from genome assembly GCF_965194805.1 of Balaenoptera borealis. Classification (NCBI taxonomy): domain Eukaryota; kingdom Metazoa; phylum Chordata; class Mammalia; order Artiodactyla; family Balaenopteridae; genus Balaenoptera; species Balaenoptera borealis. Next base: position 113,869 of record NW_028123611.1, read on the forward strand.
GCTTTTGCGGCCAGCTCCCAAAAAAGCGAGTTGTAAAATGGAGGTTCAGGGCACTGCAATTCACAAACCTGCAGAGTTATAAATGATAACTCTCGTCCACAAATATATTGAGGGAAGGCAAAGAAGAGGATTTGAAATCAAGGCAGAATTGCACGAAACAGATTTCAGGAGGTAGATACGAATCGCCTTTAAAGCACATGAAAAGCGGCAAAACGTTGACAATGATGCCCTTGGCCAAAAAGGGCGTATGCGTTTTTTCCTGAATATATTCAGGAAAAAACGCATACGCCCTTTTTGGCCAACCAAGCAACCTGGAAAGGCAAATCAGCGCTACAGAGAAGTCTCGCTTCCCATCGGTCAAAAGGGCCATGCTGAAAAAAGTGTCAAAACCAGAAATGCAGGACAGGCCATGGAGAAATGGGAGCCTTGCTACACTGATGGGCGGGATGTAAATTGCCAACAGCCACTCTGGAGAAGTGTACGGTGTGTCCTGAAACATCTGAAAAACACAGCTTAGAGAGCATAGGGCACTTCCACTCATGGGGGTATAAATTGGGAAAATGAAAAATCAGCAAGACACAAGCACCCCAAAGTTGAGGGCTGCTCTGTTGACAAGGACCTCCACTTCATTCCACCTTAAATATCCCAGGAAAGAGAAAAATGGATAAAGAAGTTGTGGTCCTTATGTACAATGGAATATCACTCAGCCATGAAATCAATGTCATAATGTTAGTAGCAGCATGATGAGTGGATTTAGGTACGACGATTCTAAGTGAAATAAGTCACACAGAAAAGGACACTTCTCATAAGGTATCACTGATAGAGGGAATGTAAAAACCGTTACACTTGAACTGAATTACAAAACAGAACAGAGTCACACATGCAGAAAACACACTATGGCTGCTTAACGGGAAAGGTGAGGTGGGGTGATACATAAAACAAGGGTATCAAATTAGCTCAGATACCGTTCCATAAACCCAATATGTAGTAGACAAGACCTACTCCTTGCTCAGAGAACTGGGCTCAACACGCCCTATTCACCGCACAAGAATATATCTGACTAGTAATAATCTTAAAGCCTATGTATTGATATCTCTCTGTTAGTGTGTCAAGTGGGTGGAAAGTGGCATAAACACAGCCGTGAAAAGCAGCTAAACCCCATTATGAAAATAAATTACTTTGAAAAACCCATGAAACAACGACAGTGAAAGAGATAGAAATTCTTACACAATGAGTTCAGGGGCTGTGATGCAACCTGGATTGACCATATCTAGACCCACAGCTGGATGAGACATAAGGGTGGACACTCTTGGGGCTGAGAGGTTTGGTGAGGTTGGGTGAGCAAACGCAGACCCTTTAAAGTAATACTGCGTGGTACCCATCGCATGGGTCCCAAATCTCCAGCTTCAAGGGCATCTTCCTACATCGAAAACATGCATGAGAAACCCAGAAGATGGTACACCGTGTGATGGGGAAAGGTTTCTAAAACGCACCTCATTTCTCATCTCCTTGTGCCCGGGTTCGCCATTCCAGCCACTTTACTAGCAATCTCCCTACTTGGAGCATCAGCACCTTTAACCTCCTGTTCCGTACAGGTTGCAATTTGTCCTGAGGACGAACGGGAAGACGGGGAACCAACGAGAGACTAGCTCTTGGTGTTGGGACAGGCACAGGTCACTCTATTTTCCCATCAGGAAGAAGAATTAACCACAGGCTCAGCCTGCCCCCCGGAACCACAACAGGGCCTGAAGCCATCCTGCGCTTTTGCGGCCAGCTCCCAAAAAAGCGAGTTGTAAAATGGAGGTTCAGGGCACTGCAATTCACAAACCTGCAGAGTTATAAATGATAACTCTCGTCCACAAATATATTGAGGGAAGGCAAAGAAGAGGATTTGAAATCAAGGCAGAATTGCACGAAACAGATTTCAGGAGGTAGATACGAATCGCCCTTAAAGCACATGAAAAGCGGCAAAACGTTGACAATGATGCCCTTGGCCAAAAAGGGCGTATGCGTTTTTTCCTGAATATATTCAGGAAAAAACGCATACGCCCTTTTTGGCCAACCAAGCAACCTGGAAAGGCAAATCAGCGCTACAGAGAAGTCTCGCTTCCCATCGGTCAAAAGGGCCATGCTGAAAAAAGTGTCAAAACCAGAAATGCAGGACAGGCCATGGAGAAATGGGAGCCTTGCTACACTGATGGGCGGGATGTAAATTGCCAACAGCCACTCTGGAGAAGTGTACGGTGTGTCCTGAAACATCTGAAAAACACAGCTTAGAGAGCATAGGGCACTTCCACTCATGGGGGTATAAATTGGGAAAATGAAAAATCAGCAAGACACAAGCACCCCAAAGTTGAGGGCTGCTCTGTTGACAAGGACCTCCACTTCATTCCACCTTAAATATCCCAGGAAAGAGAAAAATGGATAAAGAAGTTGTGGTCCTTATGTACAATGGAATATCACTCAGCCATGAAATCAATGTCATAATGTTAGTAGCAGCATGATGAGTGGATTTAGGTACGACGATTCTAAGTGAAATAAGTCACACAGAAAAGGACACTTCTCCTAAGGTATCACTGATAGAGGGAATGTAAAAACCGTTACACTTGAACTGAATTACAAAACAGAACAGAGTCACACATGCAGAAAACACACTATGGCTGCTTAACGGGAAAGGTGAGGTGGGGTGATACATAAAACAAGGGTATCAAATTAGCTCAGATACCGTTCCATAAACCCAATATGTAGTAGACAAGACCTACTCCTTGCTCAGAGAACTGGACTCAACACGCCCTATTCACCGCACAAGAATATATCTGACTAGTAATAATCTTAAAGCCTATGTATTGATATCTCTCTGTTAGTGTGTCAAGTGGGTGGAAAGCGGCATAAACACAGCCGTGAAAAGCAGCTAAACCCCATTATGAAAATAAATTACTTTGAAAAACCCATGAAACAACGACAGTGAAAGAGATAGAAATTCTTACACAATGAGTTCAGGGGCTGTGATGCAACCTGGATTGACCATATCTAGACCCACAGCTGGATGAGACATAAGGGTGGACACTCTTGGGGCTGAGAGGTTTGGTGAGGTTGGGTGAGCAAACGCAGACCCTTTAAAGTAATACTGCGTGGTACCCATCGCATGGGTCCCAAATCTCCAGCTTCAAGGGCATCTTCCTACATCGAAAACATGCATGAGAAACCCAGAAGATGGTACACCGTGTGATGGGGAAAGGTTTCTAAAACGCACCTCATTTCTCATCTCCTTGTGCCCGGGTTCGCCATTCCAGCCACTTTACTAGCAATCTCCCTACTTGGAGCATCAGCACCTTTAACCTCCTGTTCCGTACAGGTTGCAATTTGTCCTGAGGATGAACGGGAAGACGGGGAACCAACGAGAGACTAGCTCTTGGTGTTGGGACAGGCACAGGTCACTCTATTTTCCCATTAGGAAGAAGAATTAACCACAGGCTCAGCCTGCCCCCCGGAACCAGAACAGGGCCTGAAGCCATCCTGCGCTTTTGCGGCCAGCTCCCAAAAAAGCGAGTTGTAAAATGGAGGTTCAGGGCACTGCAATTCACAAACCTGCAGAGTTATAAATGATAACTCTCGTCCACAAATATATTGAGGGAAGGCAAAGAAGAGGATTTGAAATCAAGGCAGAATTGCACGAAACAGATTTCAGGAGGTAGATACGAATCGCCCTTAAAGCACATGAAAAGCGGCAAAACGTTGACAATGATGCCCTTGGCCAAAAAGGGCGTATGCGTTTTTTCCTGAATATATTCAGGAAAAAACGCATACGCCCTTTTTGGCCAACCAAGCAACCTGGAAAGGCAAATCGGCGCTACAGAGAAGTCTCGCTTCCCATCGGTCAAAAGGGCCATGCTGAAAAAAGTGTCAAAACCAGAAATGCAGGACAGGCCATGGAGAAATGGGAGCCTTGCTACACTGATGGGCGGGATGTAAATTGCCAACAGCCACTCTGGAGAAGTGCACGGTGTGTCCTGAAACATCTGAAAAACACAGCTTAGAGAGCATAGGGCATTTCCACTCATGGGGGTATAAATTGGGAAAATGAAAAATCAGCAAGACACAAGCACCCCAAAGTTCAGGGCTGCTCTGTTGACAAGGACCTCCACTTCATTCCACCTTCAATATCCCAGGAAAGAGAAAAATGGATAAAGAAGTTGTGGTCCTTATGTACAATGGAATATCACTCAGCCATGAAATCAATGTCATAATGTTAGTAGCAGCATGATGAGTGGATTTAGGTACGACGATTCTAAGTGAAATAAGTCACACAGAAAAGGACACTTCTCATAAGGTATCACTGATAGAGGGAATGTAAAAACCGTTACACTTGAACTGAATTACAAAACAGAACAGAGTCACACATGCAGAAAACACACTATGGCTGCTTAACGGGAAAGGTGAGGTGGGGTGATACATAAAACAAGGGTATCAAATTAGCTCAGATACCGTTCCATAAACCCAATATGTAGTAGACAAGACCTACTCCTTGCTCAGAGAACTGGGCTCAACACGCCCTATTCACCGCACAAGAATATATCTGAGTAGTAATAATCTTAAAGCCTATGTATTGATATCTCTCTGTTAGTGTGTCAAGTGGGTGGAAAGCGGCATAAACACAGCCGTGAAAAGCAGCTAAACCCCATTATGAAAATAAATTACTTTGAAAAACCCATGAAATAACGACAGTGAAAGAGATAGAAATTCTTACACAATGAGTTCAGGGGCTGTGATGCAACCTGGATTGACCATATCTAGACCCACAGCTGGATGAGACATAAGGGTGGACACTCTTGGGGCTGAGAGGTTTGGTGAGGTTGGGTGAGCAAACGCAGACCCTTTAAAGTAATACTGCGTGGTACCCATCGCATGGGTCCCAAATCTCCAGCTTCAAGGGCATCTTCCTACATCGAAAACATGCATGAGAAACCCAGAAGATGGTACACCGTGTGATGGGGAAAGGTTTCTAAAACGCACCTCATTTCTCATCTCCTTGTGCCCGGGTTCGCCATTCCAGCCACTTTACTAGCAATCTCCCTACTTGGAGCATCAGCACCTTTAACCTCCTGTTCCGTACAGGTTGCAATTTGTCCTGAGGATGAACGGGAAGACGGGGAACCAACGAGAGACTAGCTCTTGGTGTTGGGACAGGCACAGGTCACTCTATTTTCCCATCAGGAAGAAGAATTAACCACAGGCTCAGCCTGCCCCCCGGAACCAGAACAGGGCCTGAAGCCATCCTGCGCTTTTGCGGCCAGCTCCCAAAAAAGCGAGTTGTAAAATGGAGGTTCAGGGCACTGCAATTCACAAACCTGCAGAGTTATAAATGATAACTCTCGTCCACAAATATATAGAGGGAAGGCAAAGAAGAGGATTTGAATTCAAGGCAGAATTGCACGAAACAGATTTCAGGAGGTAGATACGAATCGCCTTTAAAGCACATGAAAAGCGGCAAAACGTTGACAATGATGCCCTTGGCCAAAAAGGGCGTATGCGTTTTTTCCTGAATATATTCAGGAAAAAACGCATACGCCCTTTTTGGCCAACCAAGCAACCTGGAAAGGCAAATCAGCGCTACAGAGAAGTCTCGCTTCCCATCAGTCAAAAGGGCCATGCTGAAAAAAGTGTCAAAACCAGAAATGCAGGACAGGCCATGGAGAAATGAGAGCCTTGCTACACTGATGGGCGGGATGTAAATTGCCAACAGCCACTCGGGAGAAGTGCACGGTGTGTCCTGAAACATCTGAAAAACACAGCTTAGAGAGCATAGGGCACTTCCACTCATGGGGGTATAAATTGGGAAAATGAAAAATCAGCAAGACACAAGCACCCCAATGTTGAGGGCTGCTCTGTTGACAAGGACCTCCACTTCATTCCACCTTAAATATCCCAGGAAAGAGAAAAATGGATAAAGAAGTTGTGGTCCTTATGTACAATGGAATATCACTCAGCCATGAAATCAATGTCATAATGTTAGTAGCAGCATGATGAGTGGATTTAGGTACGACGATTCTAAGTGAAATAAGTCACACAGAAAAGGACACTTCTCCTAAGGTATCACTGATAGAGGGAATGTAAAAACCGTTACACTTGAACTGAATTACAAAACAGAACAGAGTCACACATGCAGAAAACACACTATGGCTGCTTAACGGGAAAGGTGAGGTGGGGTGATACATAAAACAAGGGTATCAAATTAGCTCAGATACCGTTCCATAAACCCAATATGTAGTAGACAAAACCTACTCCTTGCTCAGAGAACTGGACTCAACACGCCCTATTCACCGCACAAGAATATATCTGACTAGTAATAATCTTAAAGCCTATGTATTGAAATCTCTCTGTTAGTGTGTCAAGTGGGTGGAAAGCGGCATAAACACAGCCGTGAAAAGCAGCTAAACCCCATTATGAAAATAAATTACTTTGAAAAACCCATGAAACAACGACAGTGAAAGAGATAGAAATTCTTACACAATGAGTTCAGGGGCTGTGATGCAACCTGGATTGACCATATCTAGACCCACAGCTGGATGAGACATAAGGGTGGACACTCTTGGGGCTGAGAGGTTTGGTGAGGTTGGGTGAGCAAACGCAGACCCTTTAAAGTAATACTGCGTGGTACCCATCGCATGGGTCCCAAATCTCCAGCTTCAAGGGCATCTTCCTACATCGAAAACATGCATGAGAAACCCAGAAGATGGTACACCGTGTGATGGGGAAAGGTTTCTAAAACGCACCTCATTTCTCATCTCCTTGTGCCCGGGTTCGCCATTCCAGCCACTTTACTAGCAATCTCCCTACTTGGAGCATCAGCACCTTTAACCTCCTGTTCCGTACAGGTTGCAATTTGTCCTGAGGATGAACGGGAAGACGGGGAACCAACGAGAGACTAGCTCTTGGTGTTGGGACAGGCACAGGTCACTCTATTTTCCCATTAGGAAGAAGAATTAACCACAGGCTCAGCCTGCCCCCCGGAACCAGAACAGGGCCTGAAGCCATCCTGCGCTTTTGCGGCCAGCTCCCAAAAAAGCGAGTTGTAAAATGGAGGTTCAGGGCACTGCAATTCACAAACCTGCAGAGTTATAAATGATAACTCTCGTCCACAAATATATTGAGGGAAGGCAAAGAAGAGGATTTGAAATCAAGGCAGAATTGCACGAAACAGATTTCAGGAGGTAGATACGAATCGCCCTTAAAGCACATGAAAAGCGGCAAAACGTTGACAATGATGCCCTTGGCCAAAAAGGGCGTATGCGTTTTTTCCTGAATATATTCAGGAAAAAACGCATACGCCCTTTTTGGCCAACCAAGCAACCTGGAAAGGCAAATCGGCGCTACAGAGAAGTCTCGCTTCCCATCGGTCAAAAGGGCCATGCTGAAAAAAGTGTCAAAACCAGAAATGCAGGACAGGCCATGGAGAAATGGGAGCCTTGCTACACTGATGGGCGGGATGTAAATTGCCAACAGCCACTCTGGAGAAGTGTACGGTGTGTCCTGAAACATCTGAAAAACACAGCTTAGAGAGCATAGGGCACTTCCACTCATGGGGGTATAAATTGGGAAAATGAAAAATCAGCAAGACACAAGCACCCCAAAGTTGAGGGCTGCTCTGTTGACAAGGACCTCCACTTCATTCCACCTTCAATATCCCAGGAAAGAGAAAAATGGATAAAGAAGTTGTGGTCCTTATGTACAATGGAATATCACTCAGCCATGAAATCAATGTCATAATGTTAGTAGCAGCATGATGAGTGGATTTAGGTACGACGATTCTAAGTGAAATAAGTCACACAGAAAAGGACACTTCTCATAAGGTATCACTTATGGAGGGAATGTAAAAACCGTTACACTTGAACTGAATTACAAAACAGAACAGAGTCACACATGCAGAAAACACACTATGGCTGCTTAACGGGAAAGGTGAGGTGGGGTGATACATAAAACAAGGGTATCAAATTAGCTCAGATACCGTTCCATAAACCCAATATGTAGTAGACAAGACCTACTCCTTGCTCAGAGAACTGGACTCAACACGCCCTATTCACCGCACAAGAATATATCTGACTAGTAATAATCTTAAAGCCTATGTATTGATATCTCTCTGTTAGTGTGTCAAGTGGGTGGAAAGCGGCATAAACACAGCCGTGAAAAGCAGCTAAACCCCATTATGAAAATAAATTACTTTGAAAAACCCATGAAACAACGACAGTGAAAGAGATAGAAATTCTTACACAATGAGTTCAGGGGCTGTGATGCAACCTGGATTGACCATATCTAGACCCACAGCTGGATGAGACATAAGGGTGGACACTCTTGGGGCTGAGAGGTTTGGTGAGGTTGGGTGAGCAAACGCAGACCCTTTAAAGTAATACTGCGTGGTACCCATCGCATGGGTCCCAAATCTCCAGCTTCAAGGGCATCTTCCTACATCGAAAACATGCATGAGAAACCCAGAAGATGGTACACCGTGTGATGGGGAAAGGTTTCTAAAACGCACCTCATTTCTCATCTCCTTGTGCCCGGGTTCGCCATTCCAGCCACTTTACTAGCAATCTCCCTACTTGGAGCATCAGCACCTTTAACCTCCTGTTCCGTACAGGTTGCAATTTGTCCTGAGGATGAACGGGAAGACGGGGAACCAACGAGAGACTAGCTCTTGGTGTTGGGACAGGCACAGGTCACTCTATTTTCCCATCAGGAAGAAGAATTAACCACAGGCTCAGCCTGCCCCCCGGAACCAGAACAGGGCCTGAAGCCATCCTGCGCTTTTGCGGCCAGCTCCCAAAAAAGCGAGTTGTAAAATGGAGGTTCAGGGCACTGCAATTCACAAACCTGCAGAGTTATAAATGATAACTCTCGTCCACAAATATATTGAGGGAAGGCAAAGAAGAGGATTTGAAATCAAGGCAGAATTGCACGAAACAGATTTCAGGAGGTAGATACGAATCGCCCTTAAAGCACATGAAAAGCGGCAAAACGTTGACAATGATGCCCTTGGCCAAAAAGGGCGTATGCGTTTTTTCCTGAATATATTCAGGAAAAAACGCATACGCCCTTTTTGGCCAACCAAGCAACCTGGAAAGGCAAATCGGCGCTACAGAGAAGTCTCGCTTCCCATCGGTCAAAAGGGCCATGCTGAAAAAAGTGTCAAAACCAGAAATGCAGGACAGGCCATGGAGAAATGGGAGCCTTGCTACACTGATGGGCGGGATGTAAATTGCCAACAGCCACTCTGGAGAAGTGTACGGTGTGTCCTGAAACATCTGAAAAACACAGCTTAGAGAGCATAGGGCACTTCCACTCATGGGGGTATAAATTGGGAAAATGAAAAATCAGCAAGACACAAGCACCCCAAAGTTGAGGGCTGCTCTGTTGACAAGGACCTCCACTTCATTCCACCTTAAATATCCCAGGAAAGAGAAAAATGGATAAAGAAGTTGTGGTCCTTATGTACAATGGAATATCACTCAGCCATGAAATCAATGTCATAATGTTAGTAGCAGCATGATGAGTGGATTTAGGTACGACGATTCTAAGTGAAATAAGTCACACAGAAAAGGACACTTCTCCTAAGGTATCACTGATAGAGGGAATGTAAAAACCGTTACACTTGAACTGAATTACAAAACAGAACAGAGTCACACATGCAGAAAACACACTATGGCTGCTTAACGGGAAAGGTGAGGTGGGGTGATACATAAAACAAGGGTATCAAATTAGCTCAGATACCGTTCCATAAACCCAATATGTAGTAGACAAGACCTACTCCTTGCTCAGAGAACTGGACTCAACACGCCCTATTCACCGCACAAGAATATATCTGACTAGTAATAATCTTAAAGCCTATGTATTGATATCTCTCTGTTAGTGTGTCAAGTGGGTGGAAAGCGGCATAAACACAGCCGTGAAAAGCAGCTAAACCCCATTATGAAAATAAATTACTTTGAAAAACCCATGAAACAACGACAGTGAAAGAGATAGAAATTCTTACACAATGAGTTCAGGGGCTGTGATGCAACCTGGATTGACCATATCTAGACCCACAGCTGGATGAGACATAAGGGTGGACACTCTTGGGGCTGAGAGGTTTGGTGAGGTTGGGTGAGCAAACGCAGACCCTTTAAAGTAATACTGCGTGGTACCCATCGCATGGGTCCCAAATCTCCAGGTTCAAGGGCATCTTCCTACATCGAAAACATGCATGAGAAACCCAGAAGATGGTACACCGTGTGATGGGGAAAGGTTTCTAAAACGCACCTCATTTCTCATCTCCTTGTGCCCGGGTTCGCCATTCCAGCCACTTTACTAGCAATCTCCCTACTTGGAGCATCAGCACCTTTAACCTCCTGTTCTGTACAGGTTGCAATTTGTCCTGAGGATGAACGGGAAGACGGGGAACCAACGAGAGACTAGCTCTTGGTGTTGGGACAGGCACAGGTCACTCTATTTTCCCATCAGGAAGAAGAATTAACCACAGGCTCAGCCTGCCCCCCGGAACCAGAACAGGGCCTGAAGCCATCCTGCGCTTTTGCGGCCAGCTCCCAAAAAAGCGAGTTGTAAAATGGAGGTTCAGGGCACTGCAATTCACAAACCTGCAGAGTTATAAATGATAACTCTCGTCCACAAATATATAGAGGGAAGGCAAAGAAGAGGATTTGAATTCAAGGCAGAATTGCACGAAACAGATTTCAGGAGGTAGATACGAATCGCCTTTAAAGCACATGAAAAGCGGCAAAACGTTGACAATGATGCCCTTGGCCAAAAAGGGCGTATGCGTTTTTTCCTGAATATATTCAGGAAAAAACGCATACGCCCTTTTTGGCCAACCAAGCAACCTGGAAAGGCAAATCAGCGCTACAGAGAAGTCTCGCTTCCCATCAGTCAAAAGGGCCATGCTGAAAAAAGTGTCAAAACCAGAAATGCAGGACAGGCCATGGAGAAATGAGAGCCTTGCTACACTGATGGGCGGGATGTAAATTGCCAACAGCCACTCGGGAGAAGTGCACGGTGTGTCCTGAAACATCTGAAAAACACAGCTTAGAGAGCATAGGGCACTTCCACTCATGGGGGTATAAATTGGGAAAATGAAAAATCAGCAAGACACAAGCACCCCAATGTTGAGGGCTGCTCTGTTGACAAGGACCTCCACTTCATTCCACCTTAAATATCCCAGGAAAGAGAAAAATGGATAAAGAAGTTGTGGTCCTTATGTACAATGGAATATCACTCAGCCATGAAATCAATGTCATAATGTTAGTAGCAGCATGATGAGTGGATTTAGGTACGACGATTCTAAGTGAAATAAGTCACACAGAAAAGGACACTTCTCCTAAGGTATCACTGATAGAGGGAATGTAAAAACCGTTACACTTGAACTGAATTACAAAACAGAACAGAGTCACACATGCAGAAAACACACTATGGCTGCTTAACGGGAAAGGTGAGGTGGGGTGATACATAAAACAAGGGTATCAAATTAGCTCAGATACCGTTCCATAAACCCAATATGTAGTAGACAAAACCTACTCCTTGCTCAGAGAACTGGACTCAACACGCCCTATTCACCGCACAAGAATATATCTGACTAGTAATAATCTTAAAGCCTATGTATTGAAATCTCTCTGTTAGTGTGTCAAGTGGGTGGAAAGCGGCATAAACACAGCCGTGAAAAGCAGCTAAACCCCATTATGAAAATAAATTACTTTGAAAAACCCATGAAACAACGACAGTGAAAGAGATAGAAATTCTTACACAATGAGTTCAGGGGCTGTGATGCAACCTGGATTGACCATATCTAGACCCACAGCTGGATGAGACATAAGGGTGGACACTCTTGGGGCTGAGAGGTTTGGTGAGGTTGGGTGAGCAAACGCAGACCCTTTAAAGTAATACTGCGTGGTACCCATCGCATGGGTCCCAAATCTCCAGCTTCAAGGGCATCTTCCTACATCGAAAACATGCATGAGAAACCCAGAAGATGGTACACCGTGTGATGGGGAAAGGTTTCTAAAACGCACCTCATTTCTCATCTCCTTGTGCCCGGGTTCGCCATTCCAGCCACTTTACTAGCAATCTCCCTACTTGGAGCATCAGCACCTTTAACCTCCTGTTCCGTACAGGTTGCAATTTGTCCTGAGGATGAACGGGAAGACGGGGAACCAACGAGAGACTAGCTCTTGGTGTTGGGACAGGCACAGGTCACTCTATTTTCCCATTAGGAAGAAGAATTAACCACAGGCTCAGCCTGCCCCCCGGAACCAGAACAGGGCCTGAAGCCATCCTGCGCTTTTGCGGCCAGCTCCCAAAAAAGCGAGTTGTAAAATGGAGGTTCAGGGCACTGCAATTCACAAACCTGCAGAGTTATAAATGATAACTCTCGTCCACAAATATATTGAGGGAAGGCAAAGAAGAGGATTTGAAATCAAGGCAGAATTGCACGAAACAGATTTCAGGAGGTAGATACGAATCGCCCTTAAAGCACATGAAAAGCGGCAAAACGTTGACAATGATGCCCTTGGCCAAAAAGGGCGTATGCGTTTTTTCCTGAATATATTCAGGAAAAAACGCATACGCACTTTTTGGCCAACCAAGCAACCTGGAAAGGCAAATCGGCGCTACAGAGAAGTCTCGCTTCCCATCGGTCAAAAGGGCCATGCTGAAAAAAGTGTCAAAACCAGAAATGCAGGACAGGCCATGGAGAAATGGGAGCCTTGCTACACTGATGGGCGGGATGTAAATTGCCAACAGCCACTCTGGAGAAGTGTACGGTGTGTCCTGAAACATCTGAAAAACACAGCTTAGAGAGCATAGGGCACTTCCACTCATGGGGGTATAAATTGGGAAAATGAAAAATCAGCAAGACACAAGCACCCCAAAGTTGAGGGCTGCTCTGTTGACAAGGACCTCCACTTCATTCCACCTTCAATATCCCAGGAAAGAGAAAAATGGATAAAGAAGTTGTGGTCCTTATGTACAATGGAATATCACTCAGCCATGAAATCAATGTCATAATGTTAGTAGCAGCATGATGAGTGGATTTAGGTACGACGATTCTAAGTGAAATAAGTCACACAGAAAAGGACACTTCTCATAAGGTATCACTTATGGAGGGAATGTAAAAACCGTTACACTTGAACTGAATTACAAAACAGAACAGAGTCACACATGCAGAAAACACACTATGGCTGCTTAACGGGAAAGGTGAGGTGGGGTGATACATAAAACAAGGGTATCAAATTAGCTCAGATACCGTTCCATAAACCCAATATGTAGTAGACAAGACCTACTCCTTGCTCAGAGAACTGGACTCAACACGCCCTATTCACCGCACAAGAATATATCTGACTAGTAATAATCTTAAAGCCTATGTATTGATATCTCTCTGTTAGTGTGTCAAGTGGGTGGAAAGCGGCATAAACACAGCCGTGAAAAGCAGCTAAACCCCATTATGAAAATAAATTACTTTGAAAAACCCATGAAACAACGACAGTGAAAGAGATAGAAATTCTTACACAATGAGTTCAGGGGCTGTGATGCAACCTGGATTGACCATATCTAGACCCACAGCTGGATGAGACATAAGGGTGGACACTCTTGGGGCTGAGAGGTTTGGTGAGGTTGGGTGAGCAAACGCAGACCCTTTAAAGTAATACTGCGTGGTACCCATCGCATGGGTCCCAAATCTCCAGCTTCAAGGGCATCTTCCTACATCGAAAACATGCATGAGAAACCCAGAAGATGGTACACCGTGTGATGGGGAAAGGTTTCTAAAACGCACCTCATTTCTCATCTCCTTGTGCCCGGGTTCGCCATTCCAGCCACTTTACTAGCAATCTCCCTACTTGGAGCATCAGCACCTTTAACCTCCTGTTCCGTACAGGTTGCAATTTGTCCTGAGGATGAACGGGAAGACGGGGAACCAACGAGAGACTAGCTCTTGGTGTTGGGACAGGCACAGGTCACTCTATTTTCCCATCAGGAAGAAGAATTAACCACAGGCTCAGCCTGCCCCCCGGAACCAGAACAGGGCCTGAAGCCATCCTGCGCTTTTGCGGCCAGCTCCCAAAAAAGCGAGTTGTAAAATGGAGGTTCAGGGCACTGCAATTCACAAACCTGCAGAGTTATAAATGATAACTCTCGTCCACAAATATATTGAGGGAAGGCAAAGAAGAGGATTTGAAATCAAGGCAGAATTGCACGAAACAGATTTCAGGAGGTAGATACGAATCGCCCTTAAAGCACATGAAAAGCGGCAAAACGTTGACAATGATGCCCTTGGCCAAAAAGGGCGTATGCGTTTTTTCCTGAATATATTCAGGAAAAAACGCATACGCCCTTTTTGGCCAACCAAGCAACCTGGAAAGGCAAATCGGCGCTACAGAGAAGTCTCGCTTCCCATCGGTCAAAAGGGCCATGCTGAAAAAAGTGTCAAAACCAGAAATGCAGGACAGGCCATGGAGAAATGGGAGCCTTGCTACACTGATGGGCGGGATGTAAATTGCCAACAGCCACTCTGGAGAAGTGTACGGTGTGTCCTGAAACATCTGAAAAACACAGCTTAGAGAGCATAGGGCACTTCCACTCATGGGGGTATAAATTGGGAAAATGAAAAATCAGCAAGACACAAGCACCCCAAAGTTGAGGGCTGCTCTGTTGACAAGGACCTCCACTTCATTCCACCTTAAATATCCCAGGAAAGAGAAAAATGGATAAAGAAGTTGTGGTCCTTATGTACAATGGAATATCACTCAGCCATGAAATCAATGTCATAATGTTAGTAGCAGCATGATGAGTGGATTTAGGTACGACGATTCTAAGTGAAATAAGTCACACAGAAAAGGACACTTCTCCTAAGGTATCACTGATAGAGGGAATGTAAAAACCGTTACACTTGAACTGAATTACAAAACAGAACAGAGTCACACATGCAGAAAACACACTATGGCTGCTTAACGGGAAAGGTGAGGTGGGGTGATACATAAAACAAGGGTATCAAATTAGCTCAGATACCGTTCCATAAACCCAATATGTAGTAGACAAGACCTACTCCTTGCTCAGAGAACTGGACTCAACACGCCCTATTCACCGCACAAGAATATATCTGACTAGTAATAATCTTAAAGCCTATGTATTGATATCTCTCTGTTAGTGTGTCAAGTGGGTGGAAAGCGGCATAAACACAGCCGTGAAAAGCAGCTAAACCCCATTATGAAAATAAATTACTTTGAAAAACCCATGAAACAACGACAGTGAAAGAGATAGAAATTCTTACACAATGAGTTCAGGGGCTGTGATGCAACCTGGATTGACCATATCTAGACCCACAGCTGGATGAGACATAAGGGTGGACACTCTTGGGGCTGAGAGGTTTGGTGAGGTTGGGTGAGCAAACGCAGACCCTTTAAAGTAATACTGCGTGGTACCCATCGCATGGGTCCCAAATCTCCAGGTTCAAGGGCATCTTCCTACATCGAAAACATGCATGAGAAACCCAGAAGATGGTACACCGTGTGATGGGGAAAGGTTTCTAAAACGCACCTCATTTCTCATCTCCTTGTGCCCGGGTTCGCCATTCCAGCCACTTTACTAGCAATCTCCCTACTTGGAGCATCAGCACCTTTAACCTCCTGTTCTGTACAGGTTGCAATTTGTCCTGAGGATGAACGGGAAGACGGGGAACCAACGAGAGACTAGCTCTTGGTGTTGGGACAGGCACAGGTCACTCTATTTTCCCATCAGGAAGAAGAATTAACCACAGGCTCAGCCTGCCCCCCGGAACCAGAACAGGGCCTGAAGCCATCCTGCGCTTTTGCGGCCAGCTCCCAAAAAAGCGAGTTGTAAAATGGAGGTTCAGGGCACTGCAATTCACAAACCTGCAGAGTTATAAATGATAACTCTCGTCCACAAATATATAGAGGGAAGGCAAAGAAGAGGATTTGAATTCAAGGCAGAATTGCACGAAACAGATTTCAGGAGGTAGATACGAATCGCCTTTAAAGCACATGAAAAGCGGCAAAACGTTGACAATGATGCCCTTGGCCAAAAAGGGCGTATGCGTTTTTTCCTGAATATATTCAGGAAAAAACGCATACGCCCTTTTTGGCCAACCAAGCAACCTGGAAAGGCAAATCAGCGCTACAGAGAAGTCTCGCTTCCCATCAGTCAAAAGGGCCATGCTGAAAAAAGTGTCAAAACCAGAAATGCAGGACAGGCCATGGAGAAATGAGAGCCTTGCTACACTGATGGGCGGGATGTAAATTGCCAACAGCCACTCGGGAGAAGTGCACGGTGTGTCCTGAAACATCTGAAAAACACAGCTTAGAGAGCATAGGGCACTTCCACTCATGGGGGTATAAATTGGGAAAATGAAAAATCAGCAAGACACAAGCACCCCAATGTTGAGGGCTGCTCTGTTGACAAGGACCTCCACTTCATTCCACCTTAAATATCCCAGGAAAGAGAAAAATGGATAAAGAAGTTGTGGTCCTTATGTACAATGGAATATCACTCAGCCATGAAATCAATGTCATAATGTTAGTAGCAGCATGATGAGTGGATTTAGGTACGACGATTCTAAGTGAAATAAGTCACACAGAAAAGGACACTTCTCCTAAGGTATCACTGATAGAGGGAATGTAAAAACCGTTACACTTGAACTGAATTACAAAACAGAACAGAGTCACACATGCAGAAAACACACTATGGCTGCTTAACGGGAAAGGTGAGGTGGGGTGATACATAAAACAAGGGTATCAAATTAGCTCAGATACCGTTCCATAAACCCAATATGTAGTAGACAAAACCTACTCCTTGCTCAGAGAACTGGACTCAACACGCCCTATTCACCGCACAAGAATATATCTGACTAGTAATAATCTTAAAGCCTATGTATTGAAATCTCTCTGTTAGTGTGTCAAGTGGGTGGAAAGCGGCATAAACACAGCCGTGAAAAGCAGCTAAACCCCATTATGAAAATAAATTACTTTGAAAAACCCATGAAACAACGACAGTGAAAGAGATAGAAATTCTTACACAATGAGTTCAGGGGCTGTGATGCAACCTGGATTGACCATATCTAGACCCACAGCTGGATGAGACATAAGGGTGGACACTCTTGGGGCTGAGAGGTTTGGTGAGGTTGGGTGAGCAAACGCAGACCCTTTAAAGTAATACTGCGTGGTACCCATCGCATGGGTCCCAAATCTCCAGCTTCAAGGGCATCTTCCTACATCGAAAACATGCATGAGAAACCCAGAAGATGGTACACCGTGTGATGGGGAAAGGTTTCTAAAACGCACCTCATTTCTCATCTCCTTGTGCCCGGGTTCGCCATTCCAGCCACTTTACTAGCAATCTCCCTACTTGGAGCATCAGCACCTTTAACCTCCTGTTCCGTACAGGTTGCAATTTGTCCTGAGGATGAACGGGAAGACGGGGAACCAACGAGAGACTAGCTCTTGGTGTTGGGACAGGCACAGGTCACTCTATTTTCCCATTAGGAAGAAGAATTAACCACAGGCTCAGCCTGCCCCCCGGAACCAGAACAGGGCCTGAAGCCATCCTGCGCTTTTGCGGCCAGCTCCCAAAAAAGCGAGTTGTAAAATGGAGGTTCAGGGCACTGCAATTCACAAACCTGCAGAGTTATAAATGATAACTCTCGTCCACAAATATATTGAGGGAAGGCAAAGAAGAGGATTTGAAATCAAGGCAGAATTGCACGAAACAGATTTCAGGAGGTAGATACGAATCGCCCTTAAAGCACATGAAAAGCGGCAAAACGTTGACAATGATGCCCTTGGCCAAAAAGGGCGTATGCGTTTTTTCCTGAATATATTCAGGAAAAAACGCATACGCACTTTTTGGCCAACCAAGCAACCTGGAAAGGCAAATCGGCGCTACAGAGAAGTCTCGCTTCCCATCGGTCAAAAGGGCCATGCTGAAAAAAGTGTCAAAACCAGAAATGCAGGACAGGCCATGGAGAAATGGGAGCCTTGCTACACTGATGGGCGGGATGTAAATTGCCAACAGCCACTCTGGAGAAGTGTACGGTGTGTCCTGAAACATCTGAAAAACACAGCTTAGAGAGCATAGGGCACTTCCACTCATGGGGGTATAAATTGGGAAAATGAAAAATCAGCAAGACACAAGCACCCCAAAGTTGAGGGCTGCTCTGTTGACAAGGACCTCCACTTCATTCCACCTTCAATATCCCAGGAAAGAGAAAAATGGATAAAGAAGTTGTGGTCCTTATGTACAATGGAATATCACTCAGCCATGAAATCAATGTCATAATGTTAGTAGCAGCATGATGAGTGGATTTAGGTACGACGATTCTAAGTGAAATAAGTCACACAGAAAAGGACACTTCTCATAAGGTATCACTTATGGAGGGAATGTAAAAACCGTTACACTTGAACTGAATTACAAAACAGAACAGAGTCACACATGCAGAAAACACACTATGGCTGCTTAACGGGAAAGGTGAGGTGGGGTGATACATAAAACAAGGGTATCAAATTAGCTCAGATACCGTTCCATAAACCCAATATGTAGTAGACAAGACCTACTCCTTGCTCAGAGAACTGGACTCAACACGCCCTATTCACCGCACAAGAATATATCTGACTAGTAATAATCTTAAAGCCTATGTATTGATATCTCTCTGTTAGTGTGTCAAGTGGGTGGAAAGCGGCATAAACACAGCCGTGAAAAGCAGCTAAACCCCATTATGAAAATAAATTACTTTGAAAAACCCATGAAACAACGACAGTGAAAGAGATAGAAATTCTTACACAATGAGTTCAGGGGCTGTGATGCAACCTGGATTGACCATATCTAGACCCACAGCTGGATGAGACATAAGGGTGGACACTCTTGGGGCTGAGAGGTTTGGTGAGGTTGGGTGAGCAAACGCAGACCCTTTAAAGTAATACTGCGTGGTACCCATCGCATGGGTCCCAAATCTCCAGCTTCAAGGGCATCTTCCTACATCGAAAACATGCATGAGAAACCCAGAAGATGGTACACCGTGTGATGGGGAAAGGTTTCTAAAACGCACCTCATTTCTCATCTCCTTGTGCCCGGGTTCGCCATTCCAGCCACTTTACTAGCAATCTCCCTACTTGGAGCATCAGCACCTTTAACCTCCTGTTCCGTACAGGTTGCAATTTGTCCTGAGGATGAACGGGAAGACGGGGAACCAACGAGAGACTAGCTCTTGGTGTTGGGACAGGCACAGGTCACTCTATTTTCCCATCAGGAAGAAGAATTAACCACAGGCTCAGCCTGCCCCCCGGAACCAGAACAGGGCCTGAAGCCATCCTGCGCTTTTGCGGCCAGCTCCCAAAAAAGCGAGTTGTAAAATGGAGGTTCAGGGCACTGCAATTCACAAACCTGCAGAGTTATAAATGATAACTCTCGTCCACAAATATATTGAGGGAAGGCAAAGAAGAGGATTTGAAATCAAGGCAGAATTGCACGAAACAGATTTCAGGAGGTAGATACGAATCGCCCTTAAAGCACATGAAAAGCGGCAAAACGTTGACAATGATGCCCTTGGCCAAAAAGGGCGTATGCGTTTTTTCCTGAATATATTCAGGAAAAAACGCATACGCCCTTTTTGGCCAACCAAGCAACCTGGAAAGGCAAATCGGCGCTACAGAGAAGTCTCGCTTCCCATCGGTCAAAAGGGCCATGCTGAAAAAAGTGTCAAAACCAGAAATGCAGGACAGGCCATGGAGAAATGGGAGCCTTGCTACACTGATGGGCGGGATGTAAATTGCCAACAGCCACTCTGGAGAAGTGCACGGTGTGTCCTGAAACATCTGAAAAACACAGCTTAGAGAGCATAGGGCATTTCCACTCATGGGGGTATAAATTGGGAAAATGAAAAATCAGCAAGACACAAGCACCCCAAAGTTGAGGGCTGCTCTGTTGACAAGGACCTCCACTTCATTCCACCTTAAATATCCCAGGAAAGAGAAAAATGGATAAAGAAGTTGTGGTCCTTATGTACAATGGAATATCACTCAGCCATGAAATCAATGTCATAAGGTTAGTAGCAGCATGATGAGTGGATTTAGGTACGACGATTCTAAGTGAAATAAGTCACACAGAAAAGGACACTTCTCATAAGGTATCACTGATAGAGGGAATGTAAAAACCGTTACACTTGAACTGAATTACAAAACAGAACAGAGTCACACATGCAGAAAACACACTATGGCTGCTTAACGGGAAAGGTGAGGTGGGGTGATACATAAAACAAGGGTATCAAATTAGCTCAGATACCGTTCCATAAACCCAATATGTAGTAGACAAGACCTACTCCTTGCTCAGAGAACTGGACTCAACACGCCCTATTCACCGCACAAGAATATATCTGACTAGTAATAATCTTAAAGCCTATGTATTGATATCTCTCTGTTAGTGTGTCAAGTGGGTGGAAAGCGGCATAAACACAGCCGTGAAAAGCAGCTAAACCCCATTATGAAAATAAATTACTTTGAAAAACCCATGAAACAACGACAGTGAAAGAGATAGAAATTCTTACACAATGAGTTCAGGGGCTGTGATGCAACCTGGATTGACCATATCTAGACCCACAGCTGGATGAGACATAAGGGTGGACACTCTTGGGGCTGAGAGGTTTGGTGAGGTTGGGTGAGCAAACGCAGACCCTTTAAAGTAATACTGCGTGGTACCCATCGCATGGGTCCCAAATCTCCAGCTTCAAGGGCATCTTCCTACATCGAAAACATGCATGAGAAACCCAGAAGATGGTACACCGTGTGATGGGGAAAGGTTTCTAAAACGCACCTCATTTCTCATCTCCTTGTGCCCAGGTTCGCCATTCCAGCCACTTTACTAGCAATCTCCCTACTTGGAGCATCAGCACCTTTAACCTCCTGTTCCGTACAGGTTGCAATTTGTCCTGAGGATGAACGGGAAGACGGGGAACCAACGAGAGACTAGCTCTTGGTGTCGGGACAGGCACAGGTCACTCTATTTTCCCATCAGGAAGAAGAATTAACCACAGGCTCAGCCTGCCCCCCGGAACCAGAACAGGGCCTGAAGCCATCCTGAGCTTTTGCGGCCAGCTCCCAAAAAAGCGAGTTGTAAAATGGAGGTTCAGGGCACTGCAATTCACAAACCTGCAGAGTTATAAATGATAACTCTCGTCCACAAATATATTGAGGGAAGGCAAAGAAGAGGATTTGAAATCAAGGCAGAATTGCACGAAACAGATTTCAGGAGGTAGATACGAATCGCCTTTAAAGCACATGAAAAGCGGCAAAACGTTGACAATGATGCCCTTGGCCAAAAAGGGCGTATGCGTTTTTTCCTGAATATATTCAGGAAAAAACGCATACGCCCTTTTTGGCCAACCAAGCAACCTGGAAAGGCAAATCAGCGCTACAGAGAAGTCTCGCTTCCCATCGGTCAAAAGGGCCATGCTGAAAAAAGTGTCAAAACCAGAAATGCAGGACAGGCCATGGAGAAATGGGAGCCTTGCTACACTGATGGGCGGGATGTAAATTGCCAACAGCCACTCTGGAGAAGTGTACGGTGTGTCCTGAAACATCTGAAAAACACAGCTTAGAGAGCATAGGGCACTTCCACTCATGGGGGTATAAATTGGGAAAATGAAAAATCAGCAAGACACAAGCACCCCAAAGTTGAGGGCTGCTCTGTTGACAAGGACCTCCACTTCATTCCACCTTAAATATCCCAGGAAAGAGAAAAATGGATAAAGAAGTTGTGGTCCTTATGTACAATGGAATATCACTCAGCCATGAAATCAATGTCATAATGTTAGTAGCAGCATGATGAGTGGATTTAGGTACGACGATTCTAAGTGAAATAAGTCACACAGAAAAGGACACTTCTCATAAGGTATCACTGATAGAGGGAATGTAAAAACCGTTACACTTGAACTGAATTACAAAACAGAACAGAGTCACACATGCAGAAAACACACTATGGCTGCTTAACGGGAAAGGTGAGGTGGGGTGATACATAAAACAAGGGTATCAAATTAGATCAGATACCGTTCCATAAACCCAATATGTAGTAGACAAGACCTACTCCTTGCTCAGAGAACTGGGCTCAACACGCCCTATTCACCGCACAAGAATATATCTGACTAGTAATAATCTTAAAGCCTATGTATTGATATCTCTCTGTTAGTGTGTCAAGTGGGTGGAAAGTGGCATAAACACAGCCGTGAAAAGCAGCTAAACCCCATTATGAAAATAAATTACTTTGAAAAACCCATGAAACAACGACAGTGAAAGAGATAGAAATTCTTACACAATGAGTTCAGGGGCTGTGATGCAACCTGGATTGACCATATCTAGACCCACAGCTGGATGAGACATAAGGGTGGACACTCTTGGGGCTGAGAGGTTTGGTGAGGTTGGGTGAGCAAACGCAGACCCTTTAAAGTAATACTGCGTGGTACCCATCGCATGGGTCCCAAATCTCCAGCTTCAAGGGCATCTTCCTACATCGAAAACATGCATGAGAAACCCAGAAGATGGTACACCGTGTGATGGGGAAAGGTTTCTAAAACGCACCTCATTTCTCATCTCCTTGTGCCCGGGTTCGCCATTCCAGCCACTTTACTAGCAATCTCCCTACTTGGAGCATCAGCACCTTTAACCTCCTGTTCCGTACAGGTTGCAATTTGTCCTGAGGACGAACGGGAAGACGGGGAACCAACGAGAGACTAGCTCTTGGTGTTGGGACAGGCACAGGTCACTCTATTTTCCCATCAGGAAGAAGAATTAACCACAGGCTCAGCCTGCCCCCCGGAACCACAACAGGGCCTGAAGCCATCCTGCGCTTTTGCGGCCAGCTCCCAAAAAAGCGAGTTGTAAAATGGAGGTTCAGGGCACTGCAATTCACAAACCTGCAGAGTTATAAATGATAACTCTCGTCCACAAATATATTGAGGGAAGGCAAAGAAGAGGATTTGAAATCAAGGCAGAATTGCACGAAACAGATTTCAGGAGGTAGATACGAATCGCCCTTAAAGCACATGAAAAGCGGCAAAACGTTGACAATGATGCCCTTGGCCAAAAAGGGCGTATGCGTTTTTTCCTGAATATATTCAGGAAAAAACGCATACGCCCTTTTTGGCCAACCAAGCAACCTGGAAAGGCAAATCAGCGCTACAGAGAAGTCTCGCTTCCCATCGGTCAAAAGGGCCATGCTGAAAAAAGTGTCAAAACCAGAAATGCAGGACAGGCCATGGAGAAATGGGAGCCTTGCTACACTGATGGGCGGGATGTAAATTGCCAACAGCCACTCTGGAGAAGTGTACGGTGTGTCCTGAAACATCTGAAAAACACAGCTTAGAGAGCATAGGGCACTTCCACTCATGGGGGTATAAATTGGGAAAATGAAAAATCAGCAAGACACAAGCACCCCAAAGTTGAGGGCTGCTCTGTTGACAAGTACCTCCACTTCATTCCACCTTAAATATCCCAGGAAAGAGAAAAATGGATAAAGAAGTTGTGGTCCTTATGTACAATGGAATATCACTCAGCCATGAAATCAATGTCATAATGTTAGTAGCAGCATGATGAGTGGATTTAGGTACGACGATTCTAAGTGAAATAAGTCACACAGAAAAGGACACTTCTCCTAAGGTATCACTGATAGAGGGAATGTAAAAACCGTTACACTTGAACTGAATTACAAAACAGAACAGAGTCACACATGCAGAAAACACACTATGGCTGCTTAACGGGAAAGGTGAGGTGGGGTGATACATAAAACAAGGGTATCAAATTAGCTCAGATACCGTTCCATAAACCCAATATGTAGTAGACAAGACCTACTCCTTGCTCAGAGAACTGGACTCAACACGCCCTATTCACCGCACAAGAATATATCTGACTAGTAATAATCTTAAAGCCTATGTATTGATATCTCTCTGTTAGTGTGTCAAGTGGGTGGAAAGCGGCATAAACACAGCCGTGAAAAGCAGCTAAACCCCATTATGAAAATAAATTACTTTGAAAAACCCATGAAACAACGACAGTGAAAGAGATAGAAATTCTTACACAATGAGTTCAGGGGCTGTGATGCAACCTGGATTGACCATATCTAGACCCACAGCTGGATGAGACATAAGGGTGGACACTCTTGGGGCTGAGAGGTTTGGTGAGGTTGGGTGAGCAAACGCAGACCCTTTAAAGTAATACTGCATGGTACCCATCGCATGGGTCCCAAATCTCCAGCTTCAAGGGCATCTTCCTACATCGAAAACATGCATGAGAAACCCAGAAGATGGTACACCGTGTGATGGGGAAAGGTTTCTAAAACGCACCTCATTTCTCATCTCCTTGTGCCCGGGTTCGCCATTCCAGCCACTTTACTAGCAATCTCCCTACTTGGAGCATCAGCACCTTTAACCTCCTGTTCCGTACAGGTTGCAATTTGTCCTGAGGATGAACGGGAAGACGGGGAACCAACGAGAGACTAGCTCTTGGTGTTGGGACAGGCACAGGTCACTCTATTTTCCCATTAGGAAGAAGAATTAACCACAGGCTCAGCCTGCCCCCCGGAACCAGAACAGGGCCTGAAGCCATCCTGCGCTTTTGCGGCCAGCTCCCAAAAAAGCGAGTTGTAAAATGGAGGTTCAGGGCACTGCAATTCACAAACCTGCAGAGTTATAAATGATAACTCTCGTCCACAAATATATTGAGGGAAGGCAAAGAAGAGGATTTGAAATCAAGGCAGAATTGCACGAAACAGATTTCAGGAGGTAGATACGAATCGCCCTTAAAGCACATGAAAAGCGGCAAAACGTTGACAATGATGCCCTTGGCCAAAAAGGGCGTATGCGTTTTTTCCTGAATATATTCAGGAAAAAACGCATACGCCCTTTTTGGCCAACCAAGCAACCTGGAAAGGCAAATCGGCGCTACAGAGAAGTCTCGCTTCCCATCGGTCAAAAGGGCCATGCTGAAAAAAGTGTCAAAACCAGAAATGCAGGACAGGCCATGGAGAAATGGGAGCCTTGCTACACTGATGGGCGGGATGTAAATTGCCAACAGCCACTCTGGAGAAGTGCACGGTGTGTCCTGAAACATCTGAAAAACACAGCTTAGAGAGCATAGGGCATTTCCACTCATGGGGGTATAAATTGGGAAAATGAAAAATCAGCAAGACACAAGCACCCCAAAGTTCAGGGCTGCTCTGTTGACAAGGACCTCCACTTCATTCCACCTTCAATATCCCAGGAAAGAGAAAAATGGATAAAGAAGTTGTGGTCCTTATGTACAATGGAATATCACTCAGCCATGAAATCAATGTCATAATGTTAGTAGCAGCATGATGAGTGGATTTAGGTACGACGATTCTAAGTGAAATAAGTCACACAGAAAAGGACACTTCTCATAAGGTATCACTGATAGAGGGAATGTAAAAACCGTTACACTTGAACTGAATTACAAAACAGAACAGAGTCACACATGCAGAAAACACACTATGGCTGCTTAACGGGAAAGGTGAGGTGGGGTGATACATAAAACAAGGGTATCAAATTAGCTCAGATACCGTTCCATAAACCCAATATGTAGTAGACAAGACCTACTCCTTGCTCAGAGAACTGGGCTCAACACGCCCTATTCACCGCACAAGAATATATCTGAGTAGTAATAATCTTAAAGCCTATGTATTGATATCTCTCTGTTAGTGTGTCAAGTGGGTGGAAAGCGGCATAAACACAGCCGTGAAAAGCAGCTAAACCCCATTATGAAA
Organism: Balaenoptera borealis; assembly: GCF_965194805.1. Lineage (NCBI taxonomy): Eukaryota > Metazoa > Chordata > Mammalia > Artiodactyla > Balaenopteridae > Balaenoptera > Balaenoptera borealis. The sequence goes on from NW_028123611.1 coordinate 139,678, forward strand.
ATAAATTACTTTGAAAAACCCATGAAATAACGACAGTGAAAGAGATAGAAATTCTTACACAATGAGTTCAGGGGCTGTGATGCAACCTGGATTGACCATATCTAGACCCACAGCTGGATGAGACATAACGGTGGACACTCTTGGGGCTGAGAGGTTTGGTGAGGTTGGGTGAGCAAACGCAGACCCTTTAAAGTAATACTGCGTGGTACCCATCGCATGGGTCCCAAATCTCCAGCTTCAAGGGCATCTTCCTACATCGAAAACATGCATGAGAAACCCAGAAGATGGTACACCGTGTGATGGGGAAAGGTTTCTAAAACGCACCTCATTTCTCATCTCCTTGTGCCCGGGTTCGCCATTCCAGCCACTTTACTAGCAATCTCCCTACTTGGAGCATCAGCACCTTTAACCTCCTGTTCCGTACAGGTTGCAATTTGTCCTGAGGATGAACGGGAAGACGGGGAACCAACGAGAGACTAGCTCTTGGTGTTGGGACAGGCACAGGTCACTCTATTTTCCCATCAGGAAGAAGAATTAACCACAGGCTCAGCCTGCCCCCCGGAACCAGAACAGGGCCTGAAGCCATCCTGCGCTTTTGCGGCCAGCTCCCAAAAAAGCGAGTTGTAAAATGGAGGTTCAGGGCACTGCAATTCACAAACCTGCAGAGTTATAAATGATAACTCTCGTCCACAAATATATTGAGGGAAGGCAAAGAAGAGGATTTGAAATCAAGGCAGAATTGCACGAAACAGATTTCAGGAGGTAGATACGAATCGCCCTTAAAGCACATGAAAAGCGGCAAAACGTTGACAATGATGCCCTTGGCCAAAAAGGGCGTATGCGTTTTTTCCTGAATATATTCAGGAAAAAACGCATACGCCCTTTTTGGCCAACCAAGCAACCTGGAAAGGCAAATCAGCGCTACAGAGAAGTCTCGCTTCCCATCGGTCAAAAGGGCCATGCTGAAAAAAGTGTCAAAACCAGAAATGCAGGACAGGCCATGGAGAAATGGGAGCCTTGCTACACTGATGGGCGGGATGTAAATTGCCAACAGCCACTCTGGAGAAGTGCACGGTGTGTCCTGAAACATCTGAAAAACACAGCTTAGAGAGCATAGGGCATTTCCACTCATGGGGGTATAAATTGGGAAAATGAAAAATCAGCAAGACACAAGCACCCCAAAGTTGAGGGCTGCTCTGTTGACAAGGACCTCCACTTCATTCCACCTTAAATATCCCAGGAAAGAGAAAAATGGATAAAGAAGTTGTGGTCCTTATGTACAATGGAATATCACTCAGCCATGAAATCAATGTCATAAGGTTAGTAGCAGCATGATGAGTGGATTTAGGTACGACGATTCTAAGTGAAATAAGTCACACAGAAAAGGACACTTCTCATAAGGTATCACTGATAGAGGGAATGTAAAAACCGTTACACTTGAACTGAATTACAAAACAGAACAGAGTCACACATGCAGAAAACACACTATGGCTGCTTAACGGGAAAGGTGAGGTGGGGTGATACATAAAACAAGGGTATCAAATTAGCTCAGATACCGTTCCATAAACCCAATATGTAGTAGACAAGACCTACTCCTTGCTCAGAGAACTGGACTCAACACGCCCTATTCACCGCACAAGAATATATCTGACTAGTAATAATCTTAAAGCCTATGTATTGATATCTCTCTGTTAGTGTGTCAAGTGGGTGGAAAGCGGCATAAACACAGCCGTGAAAAGCAGCTAAACCCCATTATGAAAATAAATTACTTTGAAAAACCCATGAAACAACGACAGTGAAAGAGATAGAAATTCTTACACAATGAGTTCAGGGGCTGTGATGCAACCTGGATTGACCATATCTAGACCCACAGCTGGATGAGACATAAGGGTGGACACTCTTGGGGCTGAGAGGTTTGGTGAGGTTGGGTGAGCAAACGCAGACCCTTTAAAGTAATACTGCGTGGTACCCATCGCATGGGTCCCAAATCTCCAGCTTCAAGGGCATCTTCCTACATCGAAAACATGCATGAGAAACCCAGAAGATGGTACACCGTGTGATGGGGAAAGGTTTCTAAAACGCACCTCATTTCTCATCTCCTTGTGCCCGGGTTCGCCATTCCAGCCACTTTACTAGCAATCTCCCTACTTGGAGCATCAGCACCTTTAACCTCCTGTTCTGTACAGGTTGCAATTTGTCCTGAGGATGAACGGGAAGACGGGGAACCAACGAGAGACTAGCTCTTGGTGTTGGGACAGGCACAGGTCACTCTATTTTCCCATCAGGAAGAAGAATTAACCACAGGCTCAGCCTGCCCCCCGGAACCAGAACAGGGCCTGAAGCCATCCTGCGCTTTTGCGGCCAGCTCCCAAAAAAGCGAGTTGTAAAATGGAGGTTCAGGGCACTGCAATTCACAAACCTGCAGAGTTATAAATGATAACTCTCGTCCACAAATATATTGAGGGAAGGCAAAGAAGAGGATTTGAAATCAAGGCAGAATTGCACGAAACAGATTTCAGGAGGTAGATACGAATCGCCTTTAAAGCACATGAAAAGCGGCAAAACGTTGACAATGATGCCCTTGGCCAAAAAGGGCGTATGCGTTTTTTCCTGAATATATTCAGGAAAAAACGCATACGCCCTTTTTGGCCAACCAAGCAACCTGGAAAGGCAAATCAGCGCTACAGAGAAGTCTCGCTTCCCATCAGTCAAAAGGGCCATGCTGAAAAAAGTGTCAAAACCAGAAATGCAGGACAGGCCATGGAGAAATGGGAGCCTTGCTACACTGATGGGCGGGATGTAAATTGCCAACAGCCACTCTGGAGAAGTGCACGGTGTGTCCTGAAACATCTGAAAAACACAGCTTAGAGAGCATAGGGCACTTCCACTCATGGGGGTATAAATTGGGAAAATGAAAAATCAGCAAGACACAAGCACCCCAATGTTGAGGGCTGCTCTGTTGACAAGGACCTCCACTTCATTCCACCTTAAATATCCCAGGAAAGAGAAAAATGGATAAAGAAGTTGTGGTCCTTATGTACAATGGAATATCACTCAGCCATGAAATCAATGTCATAATGTTAGTAGCAGCATGATGAGTGGATTTAGGTACGACGATTCTAAGTGAAATAAGTCACACAGAAAAGGACACTTCTCATAAGGTATCACTTATGGAGGGAATGTAAAAACCGTTACACTTGAACTGAATTACAAAACAGAACAGAGTCACACATGCCGAAAACACACTATGGCTGCTTAACGGGAAAGGTGAGGTGGGGTGATACATAAAACAAGGGTATCAAATTAGCTCAGATACCGTTCCATAAACCCAATATGTAATAGACAAGACCTACTCCTTGCTCAGAGAACTGGACTCAACACGCCCTATTCACAGCACAAGAATATATGTGACTAGTAATAATCTTAAAACCTATGTATTGATATCTCTCTGTTAGTGTGTCAAGTGGGTGGAAAGCGGCATAAACACAGCCGTGAAAAGCAGCTAAACCCCATTATGAAAATAAATTACTTTGAAAAACCCATGAAACAACGACAGTGAAAGAGATAGAAATTCTTACACAATGAGTTCAGGGGCTGTGATGCAACCTGGATTGACCATATCTAGACCCACAGCTGGATGAGACATAAGGGTGGACACTCTTGGGGCTGAGAGGTTTGGTGAGGTTGGGTGAGCAAACGCAGACCCTTTAAAGTAATACTGCGTGGTACCCATCGCATGGGTCCCAAATCTCCAGCTTCAAGGGCATCTTCCTACATCGAAAACATGCATGAGAAACCCAGAAGATGGTACACCGTGTGATGGGGAAAGGTTTCTAAAACGCACCTCATTTCTCATCTCCTTGTGCCCGGGTTCGCCATTCCAGCCACTTTACTAGCAATCTCCCTACTTGGAGCATCAGCACCTTTAACCTCCTGTTCCGTACAGGTTGCAATTTGTCCTGAGGATGAACGGGAAGACGGGGAACCAACGAGAGACTAGCTCTTGGTGTTGGGACAGGCACAGGTCACTCTATTTTCCCATCAGAAAGAAGAATTAACCACAGGCTCAGCCTGCCCCCCGGAACCAGAACAGGGCCTGAAGCCATCCTGCGCTTTTGCGGCCAGCTCCCAAAAAAGCGAGTTGTAAAATGGAGGTTCAGGGCACTGCAATTCACAAACCTGCAGAGTTATAAATGATAACTCTCGTCCACAAATATATTGAGGGAAGGCAAAGAAGAGGATTTGAAATCAAGTCAGAATTGCACGAAACAGATTTCAGGAGGTAGATACGAATCGCCTTTAAAGCACATGAAAAGCGGCAAAACGTTGACAATGATGCCCTTGGCCAAAAAGGGCGTATGCGTTTTTTCCTGAATATATTCAGGAAAAAACGCATACGCCCTTTTTGGCCAACCAAGCAACCTGGAAAGGCAAATCAGCGCTACAGAGAAGTCTCGCTTCCCATCGGTCAAAAGGGCCATGCTGAAAAAAGTGTCAAAACCAGAAATGCAGGACAGGCCATGGAGAAATGGGAGCCTTGCTACACTGATGGGCGGGATGTAAATTGCCAACAGCCACTCTGGAGAAGTGTACGGTGTGTCCTGAAACATCTGAAAAACACAGCTTAGAGAGCATAGGGCACTTCCACTCATGGGGGTATAAATTGGGAAAATGAAAAATCAGCAAGACACAAGCACCCCAAAGTTGAGGGCTGCTCTGTTGACAAGGACCTCCACTTCATTCCACCTTAAATATCCAAGGAAAGAGAAAAATGGATAAAGAAGTTGTGGTCCTTATGTACAATGGAATATCACTCAGCCATGAAATCAATGTCATAAGGTTAGTAGCAGCATGATGAGTGGATTTAGGTACGACGATTCTAAGTGAAATAAGTCACACAGAAAAGGACACTTCTCATAAGGTATCACTGATAGAGGGAATGTAAAAACCGTTACACTTGAACTGAATTACAAAACAGAACAGAGTCACACATGCAGAAAACACACTATGGCTGCTTAACGGGAAAGGTGAGGTGGGGTGATACATAAAACAAGGGTATCAAATTAGCTCAGATACCGTTCCATAAACCCAATATGTAGTAGACAAGACCTACTCCTTGCTCAGAGAACTGGACTCAACACGCCCTATTCACCGCACAAGAATATATCTGACTAGTAATAATCTTAAAGCCTATGTATTGATATCTCTCTGTTAGTGTGTCAAGTGGGTGGAAAGCGGCATAAACACAGCCGTGAAAAGCAGCTAAACCCCATTATGAAAATAAATTACTTTGAAAAACCCATGAAACAACGACAGTGAAAGAGATAGAAATTCTTACACAATGAGTTCAGGGGCTGTGATGCAACCTGGATTGACCATATCTAGACCCACAGCTGGATGAGACATAAGGGTGGACACTCTTGGGGCTGAGAGGTTTGGTGAGGTTGGGTGAGCAAACGCAGACCCTTTAAAGTAATACTGCGTGGTACCCATCGCATGGGTCCCAAATCTCCAGCTTCAAGGGCATCTTCCTACATCGAAAACATGCATGAGAAACCCAGAAGATGGTACACCGTGTGATGGGGAAAGGTTTCTAAAACGCACCTCATTTCTCATCTCCTTGTGCCCGGGTTCGCCATTCCAGCCGCTTTACTAGCAATCTCCCTACTTGGAGCATCAGCACCTTTAACCTCCTGTTCCGTACAGGTTGCAATTTGTCCTGAGGATGAACGGGAAGACGGGGAACCAACGAGAGACTAGCTCTTGGTGTCGGGACAGGCACAGGTCACTCTATTTTCCCATCAGGAAGAAGAATTAACCACAGGCTCAGCCTGCCCCCCGGAACCAGAACAGGGCCTGAAGCCATCCTGCGCTTTTGCGGCCAGCTCCCAAAAAAGCGAGTTGTAAAATGGAGGTTCAGGGCACTGCAATTCACAAACCTGCAGAGTTATAAATGATAACTCTCGTCCACAAATATATTGAGGGAAGGCAAAGAAGAGGATTTGAAATCAAGGCAGAATTGCACGAAACAGATTTCAGGAGGTAGATACGAATCGCCTTTAAAGCACAAGAAAAGCGGCAAAACGTTGACAATGATGCCCTTGGCCAAAAAGGGCGTATGCGTTTTTCCCTGAATATATTCAGGAAAAAACGCATACGCCCTTTTTGGCCAACCAAGCAACCTGGAAAGGCAAATCAGCGCTACAGAGAAGTCTCGCTTCCCATCGGTCAAAAGGGCCATGCTGAAAAAAGTGTCAAAACCAGAAATGCAGGACAGGCCATGGAGAAATGGGAGCCTTGCTACACTGATGGGTGGGATGTAAATTGCCAACAGCCACTCTGGAGAAGTGTACGGTGTGTCCTGAAACGTCTGAAAAACACAGCTTAGAGAGCATAGGGCACTTCCACTCATGGGGGTATAAATTGGGAAAATGAAAAATCAGCAAGACACAAGCACCCCAAAGTTGAGGGCTGCTCTGTTGACAAGGACCTCCACTTCATTCCACATTAAATATCCAAGGAAAGAGAAAAATGGATAAAGAAGTTGTGGTCCTTATGTACAATGGAATATCACTCAGCCATGAAATCAATGTCATAATGTTAGTAGCAGCATGATGAGTGGATTTAGGTACGACGATTCTAAGTGAAATAAGTCACACAGAAAAGGACACTTCTCATAAGGTATCACTGATAGAGGGAATGTAAAAACCGTTACACTTGAACTGAATTACAAAACAGAACAGAGTCACACATGCAGAAAACACACTATGGCTGCTTAACGGGAAAGGTGAGGTGGGGTGATACATAAAACAAGGGTAACAAATTAGCTCAGATACCGTTCCATAAACCCAATATGTAGTAGACAAGACCTACTCCTTGCTCAGAGAACTGGACTCAACACGCCCTATTCACCGCACAAGAATATATCTGACTAGTAATAATCTTAAAGCCTATGTATTGATATCTCTCTGTTAGTGTGTCAAGTGGGTGGAAAGCGGCATAAACACAGCCGTGAAAAGCAGCTAAACCCCATTATGAAAATAAATTACTTTGAAAAACCCATGAAACAACGACAGTGAAAGAGATAGAAATTCTTACACAATGAGTTCAGGGGCTGTGATGCAACCTGGATTGACCATATCTAGACCCACAGCTGGATGAGACATAAGGGTGGACACTCTTGGGGCTGAGAGGTTTGGTGAGGTTGGGTGAGCAAACGCAGACCCTTTAAAGTAATACTGCGTGGTACCCATCGCATGGGTCCCAAATCTCCAGCTTCAAGGGCATCTTCCTACATCGAAAACATGCATGAGAAACCCAGAAGATGGTACACCGTGTGATGGGGAAAGGTTTCTAAAACGCACCTCATTTCTCATCTCCTTGTGCCCGGGTTCGCCATTCCAGCCACTTTACTAGCAATCTCCCTACTTGGAGCATCAGCACCTTTAACCTCCTGTTCTGTACAGGTTGCAATTTGTCCTGAGGATGAACGGGAAGACGGGGAACCAACGAGAGACTAGCTCTTGGTGTCGGGACAGGCACAGGTCACTCTATTTTCCCATCAGGAAGAAGAATTAACCACAGGCTTAGCCTGCCCCCCGGAACCAGAACAGGGCCTGAAGCCATCCTGCGCTTTTGCGGCCAGCTCCCAAAAAAGCGAGTTGTAAAATGGAGGTTCAGGGCACTGCAATTCACAAACCTGCAGAGTTATAAATGATAACTCTCGTCCACAAATATATTGAGGGAAGGCCAAGAAGAGGATTTGAAATCAAGGCAGAATTGCACGAAACAGATTTCAGGAGGTAGATACGAATCGCCTTTAAAGCACATGAAAAGCGGCAAAACGTTGACAATGAGGCCCTTGGCCAAAAAGGGCGTATGCGTTTTTTCCTGAATATATTCAGGAAAAAACGCATACGCCCTTTTTGGCCAACCAAGCAACCTGGAAAGGCAAATCAGTGCTACAGCGAAGTCTCGCTTCCCATCGGTCAAAAGGGCCATGCTGAAAAAAGTTTCAAAACCAGAAATGCAGGACAGGCCATGGAGAAATGGGAGCCTTGCTACACTGATGGGCGGGATGTAAATTGCCAACAGCCACTCTGGAGAAGTGTACGGTGTGTCCTGAAACATCTGAAAAACACAGCTTAGAGAGCATAGGGCACTTCCACTCATGGGGGTATAAATTGGGAAAATGAAAAATCAGCAAGACACAAGCACCCCAAAGTTGAGGGCTGCTCTGTTGACAAGGACCTCCACTTCATTCCATCTTAAATATCCAAGGAAAGAGAAAAATGGATAAAGAAGTTGTGGTCCTTATGTACAATGGAATATCACTCAGCCATGAAATCAATGTCATAATGTTAGTAGCAGCATGATGAGTGGATTTAGGTATGACGATTCTAAGTGAAATAAGTCACACAGAAAAGGACACTTCTCATAAGGTATCACTGATAGAGGGAATGTAAAAACCGTTACACTTGAACTGAATTACAAAACAGAACAGAGTCACACATGCAGAAAACACACTATGGCTGCTTAACGGGAAAGGTGAGGTGGGGTGATACATAAAACAAGGGTATCAAATTAGCTCAGATACCGTTCCATAAACCCAATATGTAGTAGACAAGACCTACTCCTTGCTCAGAGAACTGGACTCAACACGCCCTATTCACCGCACAAGAATATATCTGACTAGTAATAATCTTAAAGCCTATGTATTGATATCTCTCTGTTAGTGTGTCAAGTGGGTGGAAAGCGGCATAAACACAGCCGTGAAAAGCAGCTAAACCCCATTATGAAAATAAATTACTTTGAAAAACCCATGAAACAACGACAGTGAAAGAGATAGAAATTCTTACACAATGAGTTCAGGGGCTGTGATGCAACCTGGATTGACCATATCTAGACCCACAGCTGGATGAGACATAAGGGTGGACACTCTTGGGGCTGAGAGGTTTGGTGAGGTTGGGTGAGCAAACGCAGACCCTTTAAAGTAATACTGCGTGGTACCCATCGCATGGGTCCCAAATCTCCAGCTTCAAGGGCATCTTCCTACATCGAAAACATGCATGAGAAACCCAGAAGATGGTACACCGTGTGATGGGGAAAGGTTTCTAAAACGCACCTCATTTCTCATCTCCTTGTGCCCGGGTTCGCCATTCCAGCCACTTTACTAGCAATCTCCCTACTTGGAGCATCAGCACCTTTAACCTCCTGTTCCGTACAGGTTGCAATTTGTCCTGAGGATGAACGGGAAGACGGGGAACCAACGAGAGACTAGCTCTTGGTGTCGGGACAGGCACAGGTCACTCTATTTTCCCATCAGAAAGAAGAATTAACCACAGGCTCAGCCTGCCCCCCGGAACCAGAACAGGGCCTGAAGCCATCCTGCGCTTTTGCGGCCAGCTCCCAAAAAAGCGAGTTGTAAAATGGAGGTTCAGGGCACTGCAATTCACAAACCTGCAGAGTTATAAATGATAACTCTCGTCCACAAATATATTGAGGGAAGGCAAAGAAGAGGATTTGAAATCAAGTCAGAATTGCACGAAACAGATTTCAGGAGGTAGATACGAATCGCCTTTAAAGCACATGAAAAGCGGCAAAACGTTGACAATGAGGCCCTTGGCCAAAAAGGGCGTATGCGTTTTTTCCTGAATATATTCAGGAAAAAACGCATACGCCCTTTTTGGCCAACCAAGCAACCTGGAAAGGCAAATCAGCGCTACAGAGAAGTCTCGCTTCCCATCGGTCAAAAGGGCCATGCTGAAAAAAGTGTCAAAACCAGAAATGCAGGACAGGCCATGGAGAAATGGGAGCCTTGCTACACTGATGGGCGGGATGTAAATTGCCAACAGCCACTCTGGAGAAGTGTACGGTGTGTCCTGAAACATCTGAAAAACACAGCTTAGAGAGCATAGGGCACTTCCACTCATGGGGGTATAAATTGGGAAAATGAAAAATCAGCAAGACACAAGCACCCCAAAGTTGAGGGCTGCTCTGTTGACAAGGACCTCCACTTCATTCCACCTTAAATATCCAAGGAAAGAGAAAAATGGATAAAGAAGTTGTGGTCCTTATGTACAATGGAATATCACTCAGCCATGAAATCAATGTCATAAGGTTAGTAGCAGCATGATGAGTGGATTTAGGTACGACGATTCTAAGTGAAATAAGTCACACAGAAAAGGACACTTCTCATAAGGTATCACTGATAGAGGGAATGTAAAAACCGTTACACTTGAACTGAATTACAAAACAGAACAGAGTCACACATGCAGAAAACACACTATGGCTGCTTAACGGGAAAGGTGAGGTGGGGTGATACATAAAACAAGGGTATCAAATTAGCTCAGATACCTTTCCATAAACCCAATATGTAGTAGACAAGACCTACTCATTGCTCAGAGAACTGGACTCAACACGCCCTATTCACCGCACAAGAATATATCTGACTAGTAATAACCTTAAAGCCTATGTATTGATATCTCTCTGTTAGTGTGTCAAGTGGGTGGAAAGCGGCATAAACACAGCCGTGAAAAGCAGCTAAACCCCATTATGAAAATAAATTACTTTGAAAAACCCATGAAACAACGACAGTGAAAGAGATAGAAATTCTTACACAATGAGTTCAGGGGCTGTGATGCAACCTGGATTGACCATATCTAGACCCACAGCTGGATGAGACATAAGGGTGGACACTCTTGGGGCTGAGAGGTTTGGTGAGGTTGGGTGAGCAAACGCAGACCCTTTAAAGGAATACTGCGTGGTACCCATCGCATGGGTCCCAAATCTCCAGCTTCAAGGGCATCTTCCTACATCGAAAACATGCATGAGAAACCCAGAAGATGGTACACCGTGTGATGGGGAAAGGTTTCTAAAACGCACCTCATTTCTCATCTCCTTGTGCCCGGGTTCGCCATTCCAGCCGCTTTACTAGCAATCTCCCTACTTGGAGCATCAGCACCTTTAACCTCCTGTTCCGTACAGGTTGCAATTTGTCCTGAGGATGAACGGGAAGACGGGGAACCAACGAGAGACTAGCTCTTGGTGTCGGGACAGGCACAGGTCACTCTATTTTCCCATCAGGAAGAAGAATTAACCACAGGCTCAGCCTGCCCCCCGGAACCAGAACAGGGCCTGAAGCCATCCTGCGCTTTTGCGGCCAGCTCCCAAAAAAGCGAGTTGTAAAATGGAGGTTCAGGGCACTGCAATTCACAAACCTGCAGAGTTATAAATGATAACTCTCGTCCACAAATATATTGAGGGAAGGCAAAGAAGAGGATTTGAAATCAAGGCAGAATTGCACGAAACAGATTTCAGGAGGTAGATACGAATCGCCTTTAAAGCACATGAAAAGCGGCAAAACGTTGACAATGATGCCCTTGGCCAAAAAGGGCGTATGCGTTTTTTCCTGAATATATTCAGGAAAAAACGCATACGCCCTTTTTGGCCAACCAAGCAACCTGGAAAGGCAAATCAGCGCTACAGAGAAGTCTCGCTTCCCATCGGTCAAAAGGGCCATGCTGAAAAAAGTGTCAAAACCAGAAATGCAGGACAGGCCATGGAGAAATGGGAGCCTTGCTACACTGATGGGCGGGATGTAAATTGCCAACAGCCACTCTGGAGAAGTGTACGGTGTGTCCTGAAACGTCTGAAAAACACAGCTTAGAGAGCATAGGGCACTTCCACTCATGGGGGTATAAATTGGGAAAATTAAAAATCAGCAAGACACAAGCACCCCAAAGTTGAGGGCTGCTCTTTTGACAAGGACCTCCACTTCATTCCACCTTAAATATCCCAGGAAAGAGAAAAATGGATAAAGAAGTTGTGGTCCTTATGTACAATGGAATATCACTCAGCCATGCAATCAGTGTCATAATGTTAGTAGCAGCATGATGAGTGGATTTAGGTACGACGATTCTAAGTGAAATAAGTCACACAGAAAAGGACACTTCTCATAAGGTATCACTGATAGAGGGAATGTAAAAACCGTTACACTTGAACTGAATTACAAAACAGAACAGAGTCACACATGCAGAATACACACTATGGCTGCTTAACGGGAAAGGTGAGGTGGGGTGATACATAAAACAAGGGTATCAAATTAGCTCAGATACCGTTCCATAAACCCAATATGTAGTAGACAAGACCTACTCCTTGCTCAGAGAACTGGACTCAACACGCCCTATTCACCGCACAAGAATATATCTGACTAGTAATAATCTTAAAGCCTATGTATTGATATCTCTCTGTTAGTGTGTCAAGTGGGTGGAAAGCGGCATAAACACAGCCGTGAAAAGCAGCTAAACCCCATTATGAAATTAAATTACTTTGAAAAACCCATGAAACAACGACAGTGAAAGAGACAGAAATTCTTACACAATGAGTTCAGGGGCTGTGATGCAACCTGGATTGACCATATCTAGACCCACAGCTGGATGAGACATAAGGGTGGACACTCTTGGGGCTGAGAGGTTTGGTGAGGTTGGGTGAGCAAACGCAGACCCTTTAAAGTAATACTGCGTGGTACCCATCGCATGGGTCCCAAATCTCCAGCTTCAAGGGCATCTTCCTACATCGAAAACATGCATGAGAAACCCAGAAGATGGTACACCGTGTGATGGGGAAAGGTTTCTAAAACGCACCTCATTTCTCATCTCCTTGTGCCCGGGTTCGCCATTCCAGCCGCTTTACTAGCAATCTCCCTACTTGGAGCATCAGCACCTTTAACCTCCTGTTCCGTACAGGTTGCAATTTGTCCTGAGGATGAACGGGAAGACGGGGAACCAACGAGAGACTAGCTCTTGGTGTCGGGACAGGCACAGGTCACTCTATTTTCCCATCAGGAAGAAGAATTAACCACAGGCTCAGCCTGCCCCCCGGAACCAGAACAGGGCCTGAAGCCATCCTGCGCTTTTGCGGCCAGCTCCCAAAAAAGCGAGGTGTAAAATGGAGGTTCAGGGCACTGCAATTCACAAACCTGCAGAGTTATAAATGATAACTCTCGTCCACAAATATATTGAGGGAAGGCAAAGAAGAGGATTTGAAATCAAGGCAGAATTGCACGAAACAGATTTCAGGAGGTAGATACGAATCGCCTTTAAAGCACATGAAAAGCGGCAAAACGTTGACAATGAGGCCCTTGGCCAAAAAGGGCGTATGCGTTTTTTCCTGAATATATTCAGGAAAAAACGCATACGCCCTTTTTGGCCAACGAAGCAACCTGGAAAGGCAAATCAGCGCTACAGAGAAGTCTCGCTTCCCATCGGTCAAAAGGGCCATGCTGAAAAAAGTGTCAAAACCAGAAATGCAGGACAGGCCATGGAGAAATGGGAGCCTTGCTACACTGATGGGCGGGATGTAAATTGCCAACAGCCACTCTGGAGAAGTGTACGGTGTGTCCTGAAACATCTGAAAAACACAGCTTAGAGAGCATAGGGCACTTCCACTCATGGGGGTATAAATTGGGAAAATGAAAAATCAGCAAGACACAAGCACCCCAAAGTTGAGGGCTGCTCTGTTGACAAGGACCTCCACTTCATTCCACCTTAAATATCCCAGGAAAGAGAAAAATGGATAAAGAAGTTGTGGTCCTTATGTACAATGGAATATCACTCAGCCATGAAATCAATGTCATAATGTTAGTAGCAGCATGATGAGTGGATTTAGGTACGACGATTCTAAGTGAAATAAGTCACACAGAAAAGGACACTTCTCATAAGGTATCACTGATAGAGGGAATGTAAAAACCGTTACACTTGAACTGAATTACAAAACAGAACAGAGTCACACATGCAGAAAACACACTATGGCTGCTTAACGGGAAAGGTGAGGTGGGGTGATACATAAAACAAGGGTATCAAATTAGCTCAGATACCGTTCCATAAACCCAATATGTAGTAGACAAGACCTACTCCTTGCTCAGAGAACTGGACTCAACACGCCCTATTCACCGCACAAGAATATATCTGACTAGTAATAATCTTAAAGCCTATGTATTGATATCTCTCTGTTAGTGTGTCAAGTGGGTGGAAAGCGGCATAAACACAGCCGTGAAAAGCAGCTAAACCCCATTATGAAATTAAATTACTTTGAAAAACCCATGAAACAACGACAGTGAAAGAGATAGAAATTCTTACACAATGAGTTCAGGGGCTGTGATGCAACCTGGATTGACCATATCTAGACCCACAGCTGGATGAGACATAAGGGTGGACACTCTTGGGGCTGAGAGGTTTGGTGAGGTTGGGTGAGCAAACGCAGACCCTTTAAAGTAATACTGCGTGGTACCCATCGCATGGGTCCCAAATCTCCAGCTTCAAGGGCATCTTCCTACATCGAAAACATGCATGAGAAACCCAGAAGATGGTACACCGTGTGATGGGGAAAGGTTTCTAAAACGCACCTCATTTCTCATCTCCTTGTGCCCGGGTTCGCCATTCCAGCCGCTTTACTAGCAATCTCCCTACTTGGAGCATCAGCACCTTTAACCTCCTGTTCCGTACAGGTTGCAATTTGTCCTGAGGATGAACGGGAAGACGGGGAACCAACGAGAGACTAGCTCTTGGTGTCGGGACAGGCACAGGTCACTCTATTTTCCCATCAGGAAGAAGAATTAACCACAGGCTCAGCCTGCCCCCCGGAACCAGAACAGGGCCTGAAGCCATCCTGCGCTTTTGCGGCCAGCTCCCAAAAAAGCGAGTTGTAAAATGGAGGTTCAGGGCACTGCAATTCACAAACCTGCAGAGTTATAAATGATAACTCTCGTCCACAAATATATTGAGGGAAGGCAAAGAAGAGGATTTGAAATCAAGTCAGAATTGCACGAAACAGATTTCAGGAGGTAGATACGAATCGCCTTTAAAGCACATGAAAAGCGGCAAAACGTTGACAATGATGCCCTTGGCCAAAAAGGGCGTATGCGTTTTTTCCTGAATATATTCAGGAAAAAACGCATACGCCCTTTTTGGCCAACCAAGCAACCTGGAAAGGCAAATCAGCGCTACAGAGAAGTCTCGCTTCCCATCGGTCAAAAGGGCCATGCTGAAAAAAGTGTCAAAACCAGAAATGCAGGACAGGCCATGGAGAAATGGGAGCCTTGCTACTCTGATGGGCGGGATGTAAATTGCCAACAGCCACTCTGGAGAAGTGTACGGTGTGTCCTGAAACATCTGAAAAACACAGCTTAGAGAGCATAGGGCACTTCCACTCATGGGGGTATAAATTGGGAAAATGAAAAATCAGCAAGACACAAGCACCCCAAAGTTGAGGGCTGCTCTGTTGACAAGGACCTCCACTTCATTCCACCTTAAATATCCCAGGAAAGAGAAAAATGGATAAAGAAGTTGTGGTCCTTATGTACAATGCAATATCACTCAGCCATGAAATCAATGTCATAATGTTAGTAGCAGCATGATGAGTGGATTTAGGTACGACGATTCTAAGTGAAATAAGTCACACAGAAAAGGACACTTCTCCTAAGGTATCACTGATAGAGGGAATGTAAAAACCGTTACACTTGAACTGAATTACAAAACAGAACAGAGTCACACATGCAGAAAACACACTATGGCTGCTTAACGGGAAAGGTGAGGTGGGGTGATACATAAAACAAGGGTATCAAATTAGCTCAGATACCGTTCCATAAACCCAATATGTAATAGACAAGACCTACTCCTTGCTCAGAGAACTGGACTCAACACGCCCTATTCACCGCACAAGAATATATCTGACTAGTAATAATCTTAAAGCCTATGTATTGATATCTCTCTGTTAGTGTGTCAAGTGGGTGGAAAGCGGCATAAACACAGCCGTGAAAAGCAGCTAAACCCCATTATGAAATTAAATTACTTTGAAAAACCCATGAAACAACGACAGTGAAAGAGACAGAAATTCTTACACAATGAGTTCAGGGGCTGTGATGCAACCTGGATTGACCATATCTAGACCCACAGCTGGATGAGACATAAGGGTGGACACTCTTGGGGCTGAGAGGTTTGGTGAGGTTGGGTGAGCAAACGCAGACCCTTTAAAGTAATACTGCGTGGTACCCATCGCATGGGTCCCAAATCTCCAGCTTCAAGGGCATCTTCCTACATCGAAAACATGCATGAGAAACCCAGAAGATGGTACACCGTGTGATGGGGAAAGGTTTCTAAAACGCACCTCATTTCTCATCTCCTTGTGCCCGGGTTCGCCATTCCAGCCGCTTTACTAGCAATCTCCCTACTTGGAGCATCAGCACCTTTAACCTCCTGTTCCGTACAGGTTGCAATTTGTCCTGAGGATGAACGGGAAGACGGGGAACCAACGAGAGACTAGCTCTTGGTGTCGGGACAGGCACAGGTCACTCTATTTTCCCATCAGGAAGAAGAATTAACCACAGGCTCAGCCTGCCCCCCGGAACCAGAACAGGGCCTGAAGCCATCCTGCGCTTTTGCGGCCAGCTCCCAAAAAAGCGAGGTGTAAAATGGAGGTTCAGGGCACTGCAATTCACAAACCTGCAGAGTTATAAATGATAACTCTCGTCCACAAATATATTGAGGGAAGGCAAAGAAGAGGATTTGAAATCAAGGCAGAATTGCACGAAACAGATTTCAGGAGGTAGATACGAATCGCCTTTAAAGCACATGAAAAGCGGCAAAACGTTGACAATGAGGCCCTTGGCCAAAAAGGGCGTATGCGTTTTTTCCTGAATATATTCAGGAAAAAACGCATACGCCCTTTTTGGCCAACCAAGCAACCTGGAAAGGCAAATCAGCGCTACAGAGAAGTCTCGCTTCCCATCGGTCAAAAGGGCCATGCTGAAAAAAGTGTCAAAACCAGAAATGCAGGACAGGCCATGGAGAAATGGGAGCCTTGCTACACTGATGGGTGGGATGTAAATTGCCAACAGCCACTCTGGATAAGTGTACGGTGTGTCCTGAAACGTCTGAAAAACACAGCTTAGAGAGCATAGGGCACTTCCACTCATGGGGGTATAAATTGGGAAAATGAAAAATCAGCAAGACACAAGCACCCCAAAGTTGAGGGCTGCTCTGTTGACAAGGACCTCCACTTCATTCCACCTTAAATATCCCAGGAAAGAGAAAAATGGATAAAGAAGTTGTGGTCCTTATGTACAATGGAATATCACTCAGCCATGCAATCAGTGTCATAATGTTAGTAGCAGCATGATGAGTGGATTTAGGTACGACGATTCTAAGTGAAATAAGTCACACAGAAAAGGACACTTCTCATAAGGTATCACTGATAGAGGGAATGTAAAAACCGTTACACTTGAACTGAATTACAAAACAGAACAGAGTCACACATGCAGAATACACACTATGGCTGCTTAACGGGAAAGGTGAGGTGGGGTGATACATAAAACAAGGGTATCAAATTAGCTAAGATACCGTTCCATAAACCCAATATGTAGTAGACAAGACCTACTCCTTGCTCAGAGAACTGGACTCAACACGCCCTATTCACCGCACAAGAATATATCTGACTAGTAATAATCTTAAAGCCTATGTATTGATATCTCTCTGTTAGTGTGTCAAGTGGGTGGAAAGCGGCATAAACACAGCCGTGAAAAGCAGCTAAACCCCAT
Source organism: Balaenoptera borealis (assembly GCF_965194805.1). Classification (NCBI taxonomy): domain Eukaryota; kingdom Metazoa; phylum Chordata; class Mammalia; order Artiodactyla; family Balaenopteridae; genus Balaenoptera; species Balaenoptera borealis. The sequence goes on from NW_028123611.1 coordinate 157,271, forward strand.
TATGAAATTAAATTACTTTGAAAAACCCATGAAACAACGACAGTGAAAGAGACAGAAATTCTTACACAATGAGTTCAGGGGCTGTGATGCAACCTGGATTGACCATATCTAGACCCACAGCTGGATGAGACATAAGGGTGGACACTCTTGGGGCTGAGAGGTTTGGTGAGGTTGGGTGAGCAAACGCAGACCCTTTAAAGTAATACTGCGTGGTACCCATCGCATGGGTCCCAAATCTCCAGCTTCAAGGGCATCTTCCTACATCGAAAACATGCATGAGAAACCCAGAAGATGGTACACCGTGTGATGGGGAAAGGTTTCTAAAACGCACCTCATTTCTCATCTCCTTGTGCCCGGGTTCGCCATTCCAGCCGCTTTACTAGCAATCTCCCTACTTGGAGCATCAGCACCTTTAACCTCCTGTTCCGTACAGGTTGCAATTTGTCCTGAGGATGAACGGGAAGACGGGGAACCAACGAGAGACTAGCTCTTGGTGTCGGGACAGGCACAGGTCACTCTATTTTCCCATCAGGAAGAAGAATTAACCACAGGCTCAGCCTGCCCCCCGGAACCAGAACAGGGCCTGAAGCCATCCTGCGCTTTTGCGGCCAGCTCCCAAAAAAGCGAGGTGTAAAATGGAGGTTCAGGGCACTGCAATTCACAAACCTGCAGAGTTATAAATGATAACTCTCGTCCACAAATATATTGAGGGAAGGCAAAGAAGAGGATTTGAAATCAAGGCAGAATTGCACGAAACAGATTTCAGGAGGTAGATACGAATCGCCTTTAAAGCACATGAAAAGCGGCAAAACGTTGACAATGAGGCCCTTGGCCAAAAAGGGCGTATGCGTTTTTTCCTGAATATATTCAGGAAAAAACGCATACGCCCTTTTTGGCCAACCAAGCAACCTGGAAAGGCAAATCAGCGCTACAGAGAAGTCTCGCTTCCCATCGGTCAAAAGGGCCATGCTGAAAAAAGTGTCAAAACCAGAAATGCAGGACAGGCCATGGAGAAATGGGAGCCTTGCTACACTGATGGGCGGGATGTAAATTGCCAACAGCCACTCTGGAGAAGTGTACGGTGTGTCCTGAAACATCTGAAAAACACAGCTTAGAGAGCATAGGGCACTTCCACTCATGGGGGTATAAATTGGGAAAATGAAAAATCAGCAAGACACAAGCACCCCAAAGTTGAGGGCTGCTCTGTTGACAAGGACCTCCACTTCATTCCACCTTAAATATCCCAGGAAAGAGAAAAATGGATAAAGAAGTTGTGGTCCTTATGTACAATGGAATATCACTCAGCCATGAAATCAATGTCATAATGTTAGTAGCAGCATGATGAGTGGATTTAGGTACGACGATTCTAAGTGAAAGAAGTCACACAGAAAAGGACACTTCTCATAAGGTATCACTGATAGAGGGAATGTAAAAACCGTTACACTTGAACTGAATTACAAAACAGAACAGAGTCACACATGCAGAAAACACACTATGGCTGCTTAACGGGAAAGGTGAGGTGGGGTGATACATAAAACAAGGGTATCAAATTAGCTCAGATACCATTCCATAAACCCAATATGTAGTAGACAAGACCTACTCCTTGCTCAGAGAACTGGACTCAACACGCCCTATTCACCGCACAAGAATATATCTGACTAGTAATAATCTTAAAGCCTATGTATTGATATCTCTCTGTTAGTGTGTCAAGTGGGTGGAAAGCGGCATAAACACAGCCGTGAAAAGCAGCTAAACCCCATTATGAAAATAAATTACTTTGAAAAACCCATGAAACAATGACAGTGAAAGAGATAGAAATTGTTACACAATGAGTTCAGGGGCTGTGATGCAACCTGGATTGACCATATCTAGACCCACAGCTGGATGAGACATAAGGGTGGACACTCTTGGGGCTGAGAGGTTTGGTGAGGTTGGGTGAGCAAACGCAGACCCTTTAAAGTAATACTGCGTGGTACCCATCGCATGGGTCCCAAATCTCCAGCTTCAAGGGCATCTTCCTACATCGAAAACATGCATGAGAAACCCAGAAGATGGTACACCGTGTGATGGGGAAAGGTTTCTAAAACGCACCTCATTTCTCATCTCCTTGTGCCCGGGTTCGCCATTCCAGCCGCTTTACTAGCAATCTCCCTACTTGGAGCATCAGCACCTTTAACCTCCTGTTCCGTACAGGTTGCAATTTGTCCTGAGGATGAACGGGAAGACGGGGAACCAACGAGAGACTAGCTCTTGGTGTCGGGACAGGCACAGGTCACTCTATTTTCCCATCAGGAAGAAGAATTAACCACAGGCTCAGCCTGCCCCCCGGAACCAGAACAGGGCCTGAAGCCATCCTGCGCTTTTGCGGCCAGCTCCCAAAAAAGCGAGTTGTAAAATGGAGGTTCAGGGCACTGCAATTCACAAACCTGCAGAGTTATAAATGATAACTCTCGTCCACAAATATATTGAGGGAAGGCAAAGAAGAGGATTTGAAATCAAGGCAGAATTGCACGAAACAGATTTCAGGAGGTAGATACGAATCGCCTTTAAAGCACATGAAAAGCGGCAAAACGATGACAATGATGCCCTTGGCCAAAAAGGGCGTATGCGTTTTTTCCTGAATATATTCAGGAAAAAACGCATACGCCCTTTTTGGCCAACCAAGCAACCTGGAAAGGCAAATCAGCGCTACAGAGAAGTCTCGCTTCCCATCGGTCAAAAGGGCCATGCTGAAAAATGTGTCAAAACCAGAAATGCAGGACAGGCCATGGAGAAATGGGAGCCTTGCTACTCTGATGGGCGGGATGTAAATTGCCAACAGCCACTCTGGAGAAGTGTACGGTGTGTCCTGAAACATCTGAAAAACACAGCTTAGAGAGCATAGGGCACTTCCACTCATGGGGGTATAAATTGGGAAAATGAAAAATCAGCAAGACACAAGCACCCCAAAGTTGAGGGCTGCTCTGTTGACAAGGACCTCCACTTCATTCCACCTTAAATATCCCAGGAAAGAGAAAAATGGATAAAGAAGTTGTGGTCCTTATGTACAATGCAATATCACTCAGCCATGAAATCAATGTCATAATGTTAGTAGCAGCATGATGAGTGGATTTAGGTACGACGATTCTAAGTGAAATAAGTCACACAGAAAAGGACACTTCTCCTAAGGTATCACTGATAGAGGGAATGTAAAAACCGTTACACTTGAACTGAATTACAAAACAGAACAGAGTCACACATGCAGAAAACACACTATGGCTGCTTAACGGGAAAGGTGAGGTGGGGTGATACATAAAACAAGGGTATCAAATTAGCTCAGATACCGTTCCATAAACCCAATATGTAATAGACAAGACCTACTCCTTGCTCAGAGAACTGGACTCAACACGCCCTATTCACAGCACAAGAATATATCTGACTAGTAATAATCTTAAAGCCTATGTATTGATATCTCTCTATTAGTGTGTCAAGTGGGTGGAAAGCGGCATAAACACAGCCGTGAAAAGCAGCTAAACCCCATTATGAAAATAAATTACTTTGAAAAACCAATGAAACAATGACAGTGAAAGAGATAGAAATTCTTACACAATGAGTTCAGGGGCTGTGATGCAACCTGGATTGACCATATCTAGACCCACAGCTGGATGAGACATAAGGGTGGACACTCTTGGGGCTGAGAGGTTTGGTGAGGTTGGGTGAGCAAACGCAGACCCTTTAAAGTAATACTGCGTGGTACCCATCCCATGGGTCCCAAATCTCCAGCTTCAAGGGCATCTTCCTACATCGAAAACATGCATGAGAAACCCAGAAGATGGTACACCGTGTGATGGGGAAAGGTTTCTAAAACGCACCTCATTTCTCATCTCCTTGTGCCCGGGTTCGCCATTCCAGCCACTTTACTAGCAAGCTCCCTACTTGGAGCATCAGCACCTTTAACCTCCTGTTCCGTACAGGTTGCAATTTGTCCTGAGGATGAACGGGAAGACGGGGAACCAACGAGAGACTAGCTCTTGGTGTTGGGACAGGCACAGGTCACTCTATTTTCCCATCAGGAAGAAGAATTAACCACAGGCTCAGCCTGCCCCCCGGAACCAGAACAGGGCCTGAAGCCATCCTGCGCTTTTGCGACCAGCTCCCAAAAAAGCGAGTTGTAAAATGGAGGTTCAGGGCACTGCAATTCACAAACCTGCAGAGTTATAAATGATAACTCTCGTCCACAAATATATTGAGGGAAGGCAAAGAAGAGGATTTGAAATCAAGGCAGAATTGCACGAAACAGATTTCAGGAGGTAGATACGAATCGCCTTTAAAGCACATGAAAAGCGGCAAAACGTTGACAATGATGCCCTTGGCCAAAAAGGGCGTATGCGTTTTTTCCTGAATATATTCAGGAAAAAACGCATACGCCCTTTTTGGCTAACCAAGCAACCTGGAAAGGCAAATCAGCGCTACAGAGAAGTCTCGCTTCCCATCGGTCAAAAGGGCCATGCTGAAAAAAGTGTCAAAACCAGAAATGCAGGACAGGCCATGGAGAAATGGGAGCCTTGCTACACTGATGGGCGGGATGTAAATTGCCAACAGCCACTCTGGAGAAGTGCACGGTGTGTCCTGAAACATCTGAAAAACACAGCTTAGAGAGCATAGGGCACTTCCACTCATGGGGGTATAAATTGGGAAAATGAAAAATCAGCAAGACACAAGCACCCCAAAGTTGAGGGCTGCTCTGTTGACAAGGACCTCCACTTCATTCCACCTTAAATATCCCAGGAAAGAGAAAAATGGATAAAGAAGTTGTGGTCCTTATGTACAATGGAATATCACTCAGCCATGAAATCAATGTCATAAGGTTAGTAGCAGCATGATGAGTGGATTTAGGTACGACGATTCTAAGTGAAATAAGTCACACAGAAAAGGACACTTCTCATAAGGTATCACTGATAGAAGGAATGTAAAAACCGTTACACTTGAACTGAATTACAAAACAGAACAGAGTCACACATGCAGAATACACACTATGGCTGCTTAACGGGAAAGGTGAGGTGGGGTGATACATAAAACAAGGGTATCAAATTAGCTCAGATACCGTTCCATAAACCCAATATGTAGTAGACAAGACCTACTCCTTGCTCAGAGAACTGGACTCAACACGCCCTATTCACCGCACAAGAATATATCTGACTAGTAATAATCTTAAAGCCTATGTATTGATATCTCTCTGTTAGTGTGTCAAGTGGGTGGAAAGCGGCATAAACACAGCCGTGAAAAGCAGCTAAACCCCATTATGAAAATAAATTACTTTGAAAAACCCATGAAACAACGACAGTGAAAGAGATAGAAATTCTTACACAATGAGTTCAGGGGCTGTGATGCAACCTGGATTGACCATATCTAGACCCACAGCTGGATGAGACATAAGGGTGGACACTCTTGGGGCTGAGAGGTTTGGTGAGGTTGGGTGAGCAAACGCAGACCCTTTAAAGTAATACTGCGTGGTACCCATCGCATGGGTCCCAAATCTCCAGCTTCAAGGGCATCTTCCTACATCGAAAACATGCATGAGAAACCCAGAAGATGGTACACCGTGTGATGGGGAAAGGTTTCTAAAACGCACCTCATTTCTCATCTCCTTGTGCCCGGGTTCGCCATTCCAGCCGCTTTACTAGCAATCTCCCTACTTGGAGCATCAGCACCTTTAACCTCCTGTTCTGTACAGGTTGCAATTTGTCCTGAGGATGAACGGGAAGACGGGGAACCAACGAGAGACTAGCTCTTGGTGTTGGGACAGGCACAGGTCACTCTATTTTCCCATCAGGAAGAAGAATTAACCACAGGCTCAGCCTGCCCCCCGGAACCAGAACAGGGCCTGAAGCCATCCTGCGCTTTTGCGGCCAGCTCCCAAAAAAGCGAGTTGTAAAATGGAGGTTCAGGGCACTGCAATTCACAAACCTGCAGAGTTATAAATGATAACTCTCGTCCACAAATATATTGAGGGAAGGCAAAGAAGAGGATTTGAAATCAAGGCAGAATTGCACGAAACAGATTTCAGGAGGTAGATACGAATCGCCTTTAAAGCACATGAAAAGCGGCAAAACGTTGACAATGATGCCCTTGGCCAAAAAGGGCGTATGCGTTTTTTCCTGAATATATTCAGGAAAAAACGCATACGCCCTTTTTGGCCAACCAAGCAACCTGGAAAGGCAAATCAGCGCTACAGAGAAGTCTCGCTTCCCATCGCTCAAAAGGGCCATGCTGAAAATAGTGTCAAAACCAGAAATGCAGGACAGGCCATGGAGAAATGGGAGCCTTGCTACACTGATGGGCGGGATGTAAATTGCCAACAGCCACTCTGGAGAAGTGCACGGTGTGTCCTGAAACATCTGAAAAACACAGCTTAGAGAGCATAGGGCACTTCCACTCATGGGGGTATAAATTGGGAAAATTAAAAATCAGCAAGACACAAGCACCCCAATGTTGAGGGCTGCTCTGTTGACAAGGACCTCCACTTCATTCCACCTTAAATATCCCAGGAAAGAGAAAAATGGATAAAGAAGTTGTGGTCCTTATGTACAATGGAATATCACTCAGCCATGAAATCAATGTCATAATGTTAGTAGCAGCATGATGAGTGGATTTAGGTACGACGATTCTAAGTGAAATAAGTCACACAGAAAAGGACACTTCTCATAAGGTATCACTTATGGAGGGAATGTAAAAACCGTTACACTTGAACTGAATTACAAAACAGAACAGAGTCACACATGCAGAAAACACACTATGGCTGCTTAACGGGAAAGGTGAGGTGGGGTGATACATAAAACAAGGGTATCAAATTAGCTCAGATACCGTTCCATAAACCCAATATGTAATAGACAAGACCTACTCCTTGCTCAGAGAACTGGACTCAACACGCCCTATTCACAGCACAAGAATATATCTGACTAGTAATAATCTTAAAGCCTATGTATTGATATCTCTCTGTTAGTGTGTCAAGTGGGTGGAAAGCGGCATAAACACAGCCGTGAAAAGCAGCTAAACCCCATTATGAAAATAAATTACTTTGAAAAACCCATGAAACAACGACAGTGAAAGAGATAGAAATTCTTACACAATGAGTTCAGGGGCTGTGATGCAACCTGGATTGACCATATCTAGACCCACAGCTGGATGAGACATAAGGGTGGACACTCTTGGGGCTGAGAGGTTTGGTGAGGTTGGGTGAGCAAACGCAGACCCTTTAAAGTAATACTGCGTGGTACCCATCGCATGGGTCCCAAATCTCCAGCTTCAAGGGCATCTTCCTACATCGAAAACATGCATGAGAAACCCAGAAGATGGTACACCGTGTGATGGGGAAAGGTTTCTAAAACGCACCTCATTTCTCATCTCCTTGTGCCCGGGTTCGCCATTCCAGCCGCTTTACTAGCAATCTCCCTACTTGGAGCATCAGCACCTTTAACCTCCTGTTCTGTACAGGTTGCAATTTGTCCTGAGGATGAACGGGAAGACGGGGAACCAACGAGAGACTAGCTCTTGGTGTTGGGACAGGCACAGGTCACTCTATTTTCCCATCAGGAAGAAGAATTAACCACAGGCTCAGCCTGCCCCCCGGAACCAGAACAGGGCCTGAAGCCATCCTGCGCTTTTGCGGCCAGCTCCCAAAAAAGCGAGTTGTAAAATGGAGGTTCAGGGCACTGCAATTCACAAACCTGCAGAGTTATAAATGATAACTCTCGTCCACAAATATATTGAGGGAAGGCAAAGAAGAGGATTTGAAATCAAGGCAGAATTGCACGAAACAGATTTCAGGAGGTAGATACGAATCGCCTTTAAAGCACATGAAAAGCGGCAAAACGTTGACAATGATGCCCTTGGCCAAAAAGGGCGTATGCGTTTTTTCCTGAATATATTCAGGAAAAAACGCATACGCCCTTTTTGGCCAACCAAGCAACCTGGAAAGGCAAATCAGCGCTACAGAGAAGTCTCGCTTCCCATCGCTCAAAAGGGCCATGCTGAAAATAGTGTCAAAACCAGAAATGCAGGACAGGCCATGGAGAAATGGGAGCCTTGCTACACTGATGGGCGGGATGTAAATTGCCAACAGCCACTCTGGAGAAGTGCACGGTGTGTCCTGAAACATCTGAAAAACACAGCTTAGAGAGCATAGGGCACTTCCACTCATGGGGGTATAAATTGGGAAAATTAAAAATCAGCAAGACACAAGCACCCCAATGTTGAGGGCTGCTCTGTTGACAAGGACCTCCACTTCATTCCACCTTAAATATCCCAGGAAAGAGAAAAATGGATAAAGAAGTTGTGGTCCTTATGTACAATGGAATATCACTCAGCCATGAAATCAATGTCATAATGTTAGTAGCAGCATGATGAGTGGATTTAGGTACGACGATTCTAAGTGAAATAAGTCACACAGAAAAGGACACTTCTCATAAGGTATCACTTATGGAGGGAATGTAAAAACCGTTACACTTGAACTGAATTACAAAACAGAACAGAGTCACACATGCAGAAAACACACTATGGCTGCTTAACGGGAAAGGTGAGGTGGGGTGATACATAAAACAAGGGTATCAAATTAGCTCAGATACCGTTCCATAAACCCAATATGTAATAGACAAGACCTACTCCTTGCTCAGAGAACTGGACTCAACACGCCCTATTCACAGCACAAGAATATATCTGACTAGTAATAATCTTAAAGCCTATGTATTGATATCTCTCTGTTAGTGTGTCAAGTGGGTGGAAAGCGGCATAAACACAGCCGTGAAAAGCAGCTAAACCCCATTATGAAAATAAATTACTTTGAAAAACCCATGAAACAACGACAGTGAAAGAGATAGAAATTCTTACACAATGAGTTCAGGGGCTGTGATGCAACCTGGATTGACCATATCTAGACCCACAGCTGGATGAGACATAAGGGTGGACACTCTTGGGGCTGAGAGGTTTGGTGAGGTTGGGTGAGCAAACGCAGACCCTTTAAAGTAATACTGCGTGGTACCCATCGCATGGGTCCCAAATCTCCAGCTTCAAGGGCATCTTCCTACATCGAAAACATGCATGAGAAACCCAGAAGATGGTACACCGTGTGATGGGGAAAGGTTTCTAAAACGCACCTCATTTCTCATCTCCTTGTGCCCGGGTTCGCCATTCCAGCCGCTTTACTAGCAATCTCCCTACTTGGAGCATCAGCACCTTTAACCTCCTGTTCTGTACAGGTTGCAATTTGTCCTGAGGATGAACGGGAAGACGGGGAACCAACGAGAGACTAGCTCTTGGTGTTGGGACAGGCACAGGTCACTCTATTTTCCCATCAGGAAGAAGAATTAACCACAGGCTCAGCCTGCCCCCCGGAACCAGAACAGGGCCTGAAGCCATCCTGCGCTTTTGCGGCCAGCTCCCAAAAAAGCGAGTTGTAAAATGGAGGTTCAGGGCACTGCAATTCACAAACCTGCAGAGTTATAAATGATAACTCTCGTCCACAAATATATTGAGGGAAGGCAAAGAAGAGGATTTGAAATCAAGGCAGAATTGCACGAAACAGATTTCAGGAGGTAGATACGAATCGCCTTTAAAGCACATGAAAAGCGGCAAAACGTTGAAAAAGATGCCCTTGGCCAAAAAGGGCGTATGCGTTTTTTCCTGAATATATTCAGGAAAAAACGCATACGCCCTTTTTGGCCAACCAAGCAACCTGGAAAGGCAAATCAGCGCTACAGAGAAGTCTCGCTTCCCATCGCTCAAAAGGGCCATGCTGAAAATAGTGTCAAAACCAGAAATGCAGGACAGGCCATGGAGAAATGGGAGCCTTGCTACACTGATGGGCGGGATGTAAATTGCCAACAGCCACTCTGGAGAAGTGCACGGTGTGTCCTGAAACATCTGAAAAACACAGCTTAGAGAGCATAGGGCACTTCCACTCATGGGGGTATAAATTGGGAAAATTAAAAATCAGCAAGACACAAGCACCCCAATGTTGAGGGCTGCTCTGTTGACAAGGACCTCCACTTCATTCCACCTTAAATATCCCAGGAAAGAGAAAAATGGATAAAGAAGTTGTGGTCCTTATGTACAATGGAATATCACTCAGCCATGAAATCAATGTCATAATGTTAGTAGCAGCATGATGAGTGGATTTAGGTACGACGATTCTAAGTGAAATAAGTCACACAGAAAAGGACACTTCTCATAAGGTATCACTTATGGAGGGAATGTAAAAACCGTTACACTTGAACTGAATTACAAAACAGAACAGAGTCACACATGCAGAAAACACACTATGGCTGCTTAACGGGAAAGGTGAGGTGGGGTGATACATAAAACAAGGGTATCAAATTAGCTCAGATACCGTTCCATAAACCCAATATGTAATAGACAAGACCTACTCCTTGCTCAGAGAACTGGACTCAACACGCCCTATTCACAGCACAAGAATATATCTGACTAGTAATAATCTTAAAGCCTATGTATTGATATCTCTCTGTTAGTGTGTCAAGTGGGTGGAAAGCGGCATAAACACAGCCGTGAAAAGCAGCTAAACCCCATTATGAAAATAAATTACTTTGAAAAACCCATGAAACAACGACAGTGAAAGAGATAGAAATTCTTACACAATGAGTTCAGGGGCTGTGATGCAACCTGGATTGACCATATCTAGACCCACAGCTGGATGAGACATAAGGGTGGACACTCTTGGGGCTGAGAGGTTTGGTGAGGTTGGGTGAGCAAACGCAGACCCTTTAAAGTAATACTGCGTGGTACCCATCGCATGGGTCCCAAATCTCCAGCTTCAAGGGCATCTTCCTACATCGAAAACATGCATGAGAAACCCAGAAGATGGTACACCGTGTGATGGGGAAAGGTTTCTAAAACGCACCTCATTTCTCATCTCCTTGTGCCCGGGTTCGCCATTCCAGCCGCTTTACTAGCAATCTCCCTACTTGGAGCATCAGCACCTTTAACCTCCTGTTCCGTACAGGTTGCAATTTGTCCTGAGGATGAACGGGAAGACGGGGAACCAACGAGAGACTAGCTCTTGGTGTCGGGACAGGCACAGGTCACTCTATTTTCCCATCAGGAAGAAGAATTAACCACAGGCTCAGCCTGCCCCCCGGAACCAGAACAGGGCCTGAAGCCATCCTGCGCTTTTGCGGCCAGCTCCCAAAAAAGCGAGTTGTAAAATGGAGGTTCAGGGCACTGCAATTCACAAACCTGCAGAGTTATAAATGATAACTCTCGTCCACAAATATATTGAGGGAAGGCAAAGAAGAGGATTTGAAATCAAGGCAGAATTGCACGAAACAGATTTCAGGAGGTAGATACGAATCGCCTTTAAAGCACATGAAAAGCGGCAAAACGATGACAATGATGCCCTTGGCCAAAAAGGGCGTATGCGTTTTTTCCTGAATATATTCAGGAAAAAACGCATACGCCCTTTTTGGCCAACCAAGCAACCTGGAAAGGCAAATCAGCGCTACAGAGAAGTCTCGCTTCCCATCGGTCAAAAGGGCCATGCTGAAAAAAGTGTCAAAACCAGAAATGCAGGACAGGCCATGGAGAAATGGGAGCCTTGCTACTCTGATGGGCGGGATGTAAATTGCCAACAGCCACTCTGGAGAAGTGTACGGTGTGTCCTGAAACATCTGAAAAACACAGCTTAGAGAGCATAGGGCACTTCCACTCATGGGGGTATAAATTGGGAAAATGAAAAATCAGCAAGACACAAGCACCCCAAAGTTGAGGACTGCTCTGTTGACAAGGACCTCCACTTCATTCCACCTTAAATATCCCAGGAAAGAGAAAAATGGATAAAGAAGTTGTGGTCCTTATGTACAATGGAATATCACTCAGCCATGAAATCAATGTCATAATGTTAGTAGCAGCATGATGAGTGGATTTAGGTACGACGATTCTAAGTGAAATAAGTCACACAGAAAAGGACACTTCTCCTAAGGTATCACTGATAGAGGGAATGTAAAAACCGTTACACTTGAACTGAATTACAAAACAGAACAGAGTCACACATGCAGAAAACACACTATGGCTGCTTAACGGGAAAGGTGAGGTGGGGTGATACATAAAACAAGGGTATCAAATTAGCTCAGATACCGTTCCATAAACCCAATATGTAGTAGACAAGACCTACTCCTTGCTCAGAGAACTGGACTCAACACGCCCTATTCACCGCACAAGAATATATCTGACTAGTAATAATCTTAAAGCCTATGTATTGATATCTCTCTGTTAGTGTGTCAAGTGGGTGGAAAGCGGCATAAACACAGCCGTGAAAAGCAGCTAAACCCCATTATGAAAATAAATTACTTTGAAAAACCCATGAAACAACGACAGTGAAAGAGATAGAAATTCTTACACAATGAGTTCAGGGGCTGTGATGCAACCTGGATTGACCATATCTAGACCCACAGCTGGATGAGACATAAGGGTGGACACTCTTGGGGCTGAGAGGTTTGGTGAGGTTGGGTGAGCAAACGCAGACCCTTTAAAGTAATACTGCGTGGTACCCATCGCATGGGTCCCAAATCTCCAGCTTCAAGGGCATCTTCCTACATCGAAAACATGCATGAGAAACCCAGAAGATGGTACACCGTGTGATGGGGAAAGGTTTCTAAAACGCACCTCATTTCTCATCTCCTTGTGCCCGGGTTCGCCATTCCAGCCGCTTTACTAGCAATCTCCCTACTTGGAGCATCAGCACCTTTAACCTCCTGTTCCGTACAGGTTGCAATTTGTCCTGAGGATGAACGGGAAGACGGGGAACCAACGAGAGACTAGCTCTTGGTGTCGGGACAGGCACAGGTCACTCTATTTTCCCATCAGGAAGAAGAATTAACCACAGGCTCAGCCTGCCCCCCGGAACCAGAACAGGGCCTGAAGCCATCCTGCGCTTTTGCGGCCAGCTCCCAAAAAAGCGAGTTGTAAAATGGAGGTTCAGGGCACTGCAATTCACAAACCTGCAGAGTTATAAATGATAACTCTCGTCCACAAATATATAGAGGGAAGGCAAAGAAGAGGATTTGAAATCAAGGCAGAATTGCACGAAACAGATTTCAGGAGGTAGATACGAATCGCCTTTAAAGCACATGAAAAGCGGCAAAACGTTGACAATGATGCCCTTGGCCAAAAAGGGCGTATGCGTTTTTTCCTGAATATATTCAGGAAAAAACGCATACGCCCTTTTTGGCCAACCAAGCAACCTGGAAAGGCAAATCAGCGCTACAGAGAAGTCTCGCTTCCCATCGGTCAAAAGGGCCATGCTGAAAAAAGTGTCAAAACCAGAAATGCAGGACAGGCCATGGAGAAATGGGAGCCTTGCTACACTGATGGGCGGGATGTAAATTGCCAACAGCCACTCTGGAGAAGTGCACGGTGTGTCCTGAAACATCTGAAAAACACAGCTTAGAGAGCATAGGGCACTTCCACTCATGGGGGTATAAATTGGGAAAATGAAAAATCAGCAAGACACAAGCACCCCAAAGTTGAGGGCTGCTCTGTTGACAAGGACCTCCACTTCATTCCACCTTAAATATCCCAGGAAAGAGAAAAATGGATAAAGAAGTTGTGGTCCTTATGTACAATGGAATATCACTCAGCCATGAAATCAATGTCATAAGGTTAGTAGCAGCATGATGAGTGGATTTAGGTACGACGATTCTAAGTGAAATAAGTCACACAGAAAAGGACACTTCTCATAAGGTATCACTGATAGAAGGAATGTAAAAACCGTTACACTTGAACTGAATTACAAAACAGAACAGAGTCACACATGCAGAATACACACTATGGCTGCTTAACGGGAAAGGTGAGGTGGGGTGATACATAAAACAAGGGTATCAAATTAGCTCAGATACCGTTCCATAAACCCAATATGTAGTAGACAAGACCTACTCCTTGCTCAGAGAACTGGACTCAACACGCCCTATTCACCGCACAAGAATATATCTGACTAGTAATAATCTTAAAGCCTATGTATTGATATCTCTCTGTTAGTGTGTCAAGTGGGTGGAAAGCGGCATAAACACAGCCGTGAAAAGCAGCTAAACCCCATTATGAAAATAAATTACTTTGAAAAACCCATGAAACAACGACAGTGAAAGAGATAGAAATTCTTACACAATGAGTTCAGGGGCTGTGATGCAACCTGGATTGACCATATCTAGACCCACAGCTGGATGAGACATAAGGGTGGACACTCTTGGGGCTGAGAGGTTTGGTGAGGTTGGGTGAGCAAACGCAGACCCTTTAAAGTAATACTGCGTGGTACCCATCGCATGGGTCCCAAATCTCCAGCTTCAAGGGCATCTTCCTACATCGAAAACATGCATGAGAAACCCAGAAGATGGTACACCGTGTGATGGGGAAAGGTTTCTAAAACGCACCTCATTTCTCATCTCCTTGTGCCCGGGTTCGCCATTCCAGCCGCTTTACTAGCAATCTCCCTACTTGGAGCATCAGCACCTTTAACCTCCTGTTCTGTACAGGTTGCAATTTGTCCTGAGGATGAACGGGAAGACGGGGAACCAACGAGAGACTAGCTCTTGGTGTTGGGACAGGCACAGGTCACTCTATTTTCCCATCAGGAAGAAGAATTAACCACAGGCTCAGCCTGCCCCCCGGAACCAGAACAGGGCCTGAAGCCATCCTGCGCTTTTGCGGCCAGCTCCCAAAAAAGCGAGTTGTAAAATGGAGGTTCAGGGCACTGCAATTCACAAACCTGCAGAGTTATAAATGATAACTCTCGTCCACAAATATATTGAGGGAAGGCAAAGAAGAGGATTTGAAATCAAGGCAGAATTGCACGAAACAGATTTCAGGAGGTAGATACGAATCGCCTTTAAAGCACATGAAAAGCGGCAAAACGTTGACAATGATGCCCTTGGCCAAAAAGGGCGTATGCGTTTTTTCCTGAATATATTCAGGAAAAAACGCATACGCCCTTTTTGGCCAACCAAGCAACCTGGAAAGGCAAATCAGCGCTACAGAGAAGTCTCGCTTCCCATCGCTCAAAAGGGCCATGCTGAAAATAGTGTCAAAACCAGAAATGCAGGACAGGCCATGGAGAAATGGGAGCCTTGCTACACTGATGGGCGGGATGTAAATTGCCAACAGCCACTCTGGAGAAGTGCACGGTGTGTCCTGAAACATCTGAAAAACACAGCTTAGAGAGCATAGGGCACTTCCACTCATGGGGGTATAAATTGGGAAAATTAAAAATCAGCAAGACACAAGCACCCCAATGTTGAGGGCTGCTCTGTTGACAAGGACCTCCACTTCATTCCACCTTAAATATCCCAGGAAAGAGAAAAATGGATAAAGAAGTTGTGGTCCTTATGTACAATGGAATATCACTCAGCCATGAAATCAATGTCATAAGGTTAGTAGCAGCATGATGAGTGGATTTAGGTACGACGATTCTAAGTGAAATAAGTCACACAGAAAAGGACACTTCTCATAAGGTATCACTTATGGAGGGAATGTAAAAACCGTTACACTTGAACTGAATTACAAAACAGAACAGAGTCACACATGCAGAAAACACACTATGGCTGCTTAACGGGAAAGGTGAGGTGGGGTGATACATAAAACAAGGGTATCAAATTAGCTCAGATACCGTTCCATAAACCCAATATGTAATAGACAAGACCTACTCCTTGCTCAGAGAACTGGACTCAACACGCCCTATTCACAGCACAAGAATATATCTGACTAGTAATAATCTTAAAGCCTATGTATTGATATCTCTCTGTTAGTGTGTCAAGTGGGTGGAAAGCGGCATAAACACAGCCGTGAAAAGCAGCTAAACCCCATTATGAAAATAAATTACTTTGAAAAACCCATGAAACAACGACAGTGAAAGAGATAGAAATTCTTACACAATGAGTTCAGGGGCTGTGATGCAACCTGGATTGACCATATCTAGACCCACAGCTGGATGAGACATAAGGGTGGACACTCTTGGGGCTGAGAGGTTTGGTGAGGTTGGGTGAGCAAACGCAGACCCTTTAAAGTAATACTGCGTGGTACCCATCGCATGGGTCCCAAATCTCCAGCTTCAAGGGCATCTTCCTACATCGAAAACATGCATGAGAAACCCAGAAGATGGTACACCGTGTGATGGGGAAAGGTTTCTAAAACGCACCTCATTTCTCATCTCCTTGTGCCCGGGTTCGCCATTCCAGCCGCTTTACTAGCAATCTCCCTACTTGGAGCATCAGCACCTTTAACCTCCTGTTCTGTACAGGTTGCAATTTGTCCTGAGGATGAACGGGAAGACGGGGAACCAACGAGAGACTAGCTCTTGGTGTTGGGACAGGCACAGGTCACTCTATTTTCCCATCAGGAAGAAGAATTAACCACAGGCTCAGCCTGCCCCCCGGAACCAGAACAGGGCCTGAAGCCATCCTGCGCTTTTGCGGCCAGCTCCCAAAAAAGCGAGTTGTAAAATGGAGGTTCAGGGCACTGCAATTCACAAACCTGCAGAGTTATAAATGATAACTCTCGTCCACAAATATATTGAGGGAAGGCAAAGAAGAGGATTTGAAATCAAGGCAGAATTGCACGAAACAGATTTCAGGAGGTAGATACGAATCGCCTTTAAAGCACATGAAAAGCGGCAAAACGTTGACAATGATGCCCTTGGCCAAAAAGGGCGTATGCGTTTTTTCCTGAATATATTCAGGAAAAAACGCATACGCCCTTTTTGGCCAACCAAGCAACCTGGAAAGGCAAATCAGCGCTACAGAGAAGTCTCGCTTCCCATCGCTCAAAAGGGCCATGCTGAAAATAGTGTCAAAACCAGAAATGCAGGACAGGCCATGGAGAAATGGGAGCCTTGCTACACTGATGGGCGGGATGTAAATTGCCAACAGCCACTCTGGAGAAGTGCACGGTGTGTCCTGAAACATCTGAAAAACACAGCTTAGAGAGCATAGGGCACTTCCACTCATGGGGGTATAAATTGGGAAAATTAAAAATCAGCAAGACACAAGCACCCCAATGTTGAGGGCTGCTCTGTTGACAAGGACCTCCACTTCATTCCACCTTAAATATCCCAGGAAAGAGAAAAATGGATAAAGAAGTTGTGGTCCTTATGTACAATGGAATATCACTCAGCCATGAAATCAATGTCATAATGTTAGTAGCAGCATGATGAGTGGATTTAGGTACGACGATTCTAAGTGAAATAAGTCACACAGAAAAGGACACTTCTCATAAGGTATCACTTATGGAGGGAATGTAAAAACCGTTACACTTGAACTGAATTACAAAACAGAACAGAGTCACACATGCAGAAAACACACTATGGCTGCTTAACGGGAAAGGTGAGGTGGGGTGATACATAAAACAAGGGTATCAAATTAGCTCAGATACCGTTCCATAAACCCAATATGTAATAGACAAGACCTACTCCTTGCTCAGAGAACTGGACTCAACACGCCCTATTCACAGCACAAGAATATATCTGACTAGTAATAATCTTAAAGCCTATGTATTGATATCTCTCTGTTAGTGTGTCAAGTGGGTGGAAAGCGGCATAAACACAGCCGTGAAAAGCAGCTAAACCCCATTATGAAAATAAATTACTTTGAAAAACCCATGAAACAACGACAGTGAAAGAGATAGAAATTCTTACACAATGAGTTCAGGGGCTGTGATGCAACCTGGATTGACCATATCTAGACCCACAGCTGGATGAGACATAAGGGTGGACACTCTTGGGGCTGAGAGGTTTGGTGAGGTTGGGTGAGCAAACGCAGACCCTTTAAAGTAATACTGCGTGGTACCCATCGCATGGGTCCCAAATCTCCAGCTTCAAGGGCATCTTCCTACATCGAAAACATGCATGAGAAACCCAGAAGATGGTACACCGTGTGATGGGGAAAGGTTTCTAAAACGCACCTCATTTCTCATCTCCTTGTGCCCGGGTTCGCCATTCCAGCCGCTTTACTAGCAATCTCCCTACTTGGAGCATCAGCACCTTTAACCTCCTGTTCTGTACAGGTTGCAATTTGTCCTGAGGATGAACGGGAAGACGGGGAACCAACGAGAGACTAGCTCTTGGTGTTGGGACAGGCACAGGTCACTCTATTTTCCCATCAGGAAGAAGAATTAACCACAGGCTCAGCCTGCCCCCCGGAACCAGAACAGGGCCTGAAGCCATCCTGCGCTTTTGCGGCCAGCTCCCAAAAAAGCGAGTTGTAAAATGGAGGTTCAGGGCACTGCAATTCACAAACCTGCAGAGTTATAAATGATAACTCTCGTCCACAAATATATTGAGGGAAGGCAAAGAAGAGGATTTGAAATCAAGGCAGAATTGCACGAAACAGATTTCAGGAGGTAGATACGAATCGCCTTTAAAGCACATGAAAAGCGGCAAAACGTTGAAAAAGATGCCCTTGGCCAAAAAGGGCGTATGCGTTTTTTCCTGAATATATTCAGGAAAAAACGCATACGCCCTTTTTGGCCAACCAAGCAACCTGGAAAGGCAAATCAGCGCTACAGAGAAGTCTCGCTTCCCATCGCTCAAAAGGGCCATGCTGAAAATAGTGTCAAAACCAGAAATGCAGGACAGGCCATGGAGAAATGGGAGCCTTGCTACACTGATGGGCGGGATGTAAATTGCCAACAGCCACTCTGGAGAAGTGCACGGTGTGTCCTGAAACATCTGAAAAACACAGCTTAGAGAGCATAGGGCACTTCCACTCATGGGGGTATAAATTGGGAAAATTAAAAATCAGCAAGACACAAGCACCCCAATGTTGAGGGCTGCTCTGTTGACAAGGACCTCCACTTCATTCCACCTTAAATATCCCAGGAAAGAGAAAAATGGATAAAGAAGTTGTGGTCCTTATGTACAATGGAATATCACTCAGCCATGAAATCAATGTCATAATGTTAGTAGCAGCATGATGAGTGGATTTAGGTACGACGATTCTAAGTGAAATAAGTCACACAGAAAAGGACACTTCTCATAAGGTATCACTTATGGAGGGAATGTAAAAACCGTTACACTTGAACTGAATTACAAAACAGAACAGAGTCACACATGCAGAAAACACACTATGGCTGCTTAACGGGAAAGGTGAGGTGGGGTGATACATAAAACAAGGGTATCAAATTAGCTCAGATACCGTTCCATAAACCCAATATGTAATAGACAAGACCTACTCCTTGCTCAGAGAACTGGACTCAACACGCCCTATTCACAGCACAAGAATATATCTGACTAGTAATAATCTTAAAGCCTATGTATTGATATCTCTCTGTTAGTGTGTCAAGTGGGTGGAAAGCGGCATAAACACAGCCGTGAAAAGCAGCTAAACCCCATTATGAAAATAAATTACTTTGAAAAACCCATGAAACAACGACAGTGAAAGAGATAGAAATTCTTACACAATGAGTTCAGGGGCTGTGATGCAACCTGGATTGACCATATCTAGACCCACAGCTGGATGAGACATAAGGGTGGACACTCTTGGGGCTGAGAGGTTTGGTGAGGTTGGGTGAGCAAACGCAGACCCTTTAAAGTAATACTGCGTGGTACCCATCGCATGGGTCCCAAATCTCCAGCTTCAAGGGCATCTTCCTACATCGAAAACATGCATGAGAAACCCAGAAGATGGTACACCGTGTGATGGGGAAAGGTTTCTAAAACGCACCTCATTTCTCATCTCCTTGTGCCCGGGTTCGCCATTCCAGCCGCTTTACTAGCAATCTCCCTACTTGGAGCATCAGCACCTTTAACCTCCTGTTCCGTACAGGTTGCAATTTGTCCTGAGGATGAACGGGAAGACGGGGAACCAACGAGAGACTAGCTCTTGGTGTCGGGACAGGCACAGGTCACTCTATTTTCCCATCAGGAAGAAGAATTAACCACAGGCTCAGCCTGCCCCCCGGAACCAGAACAGGGCCTGAAGCCATCCTGCGCTTTTGCGGCCAGCTCCCAAAAAAGCGAGTTGTAAAATGGAGGTTCAGGGCACTGCAATTCACAAACCTGCAGAGTTATAAATGATAACTCTCGTCCACAAATATATTGAGGGAAGGCAAAGAAGAGGATTTGAAATCAAGGCAGAATTGCACGAAACAGATTTCAGGAGGTAGATACGAATCGCCTTTAAAGCACATGAAAAGCGGCAAAACGATGACAATGATGCCCTTGGCCAAAAAGGGCGTATGCGTTTTTTCCTGAATATATTCAGGAAAAAACGCATACGCCCTTTTTGGCCAACCAAGCAACCTGGAAAGGCAAATCAGCGCTACAGAGAAGTCTCGCTTCCCATCGGTCAAAAGGGCCATGCTGAAAAAAGTGTCAAAACCAGAAATGCAGGACAGGCCATGGAGAAATGGGAGCCTTGCTACTCTGATGGGCGGGATGTAAATTGCCAACAGCCACTCTGGAGAAGTGCACGGTGTGTCCTGAAACATCTGAAAAACACAGCTTAGAGAGCATAGGGCACTTCCACTCATGGGGGTATAAATTGGGAAAATTAAAAATCAGCAAGACACAAGCACCCCAATGTTGAGGGCTGCTCTGTTGACAAGGACCTCCACTTCATTCCACCTTAAATATCCCAGGAAAGAGAAAAATGGATAAAGAAGTTGTGGTCCTTATGTACAATGGAATATCACTCAGCCATGAAATCAATGTCATAATGTTAGTAGCAGCATGATGAGTGGATTTAGGTACGACGATTCTAAGTGAAATAAGTCACACAGAAAAGGACACTTCTCATAAGGTATCACTTATGGAGGGAATGTAAAAACCGTTACACTTGAACTGAATTACAAAACAGAACAGAGTCACACATGCAGAAAACACACTATGGCTGCTTAACGGGAAAGGTGAGGTGGGGTGATACATAAAACAAGGGTATCAAATTAGCTCAGATACCGTTCCATAAACCCAATATGTAATAGACAAGACCTACTCCTTGCTCAGAGAACTGGACTCAACACGCCCTATTCACAGCACAAGAATATATCTGACTAGTAATAATCTTAAAGCCTATGTATTGATATCTCTCTGTTAGTGTGTCAAGTGGGTGGAAAGCGGCATAAACACAGCCGTGAAAAGCAGCTAAACCCCATTATGAAAATAAATTACTTTGAAAAACCCATGAAACAACGACAGTGAAAGAGATAGAAATTCTTACACAATGAGTTCAGGGGCTGTGATGCAACCTGGATTGACCATATCTAGACCCACAGCTGGATGAGACATAAGGGTGGACACTCTTGGGGCTGAGAGGTTTGGTGAGGTTGGGTGAGCAAACGCAGACCCTTTAAAGTAATACTGCGTGGTACCCATCGCATGGGTCCCAAATCTCCAGCTTCAAGGGCATCTTCCTACATCGAAAACATGCATGAGAAACCCAGAAGATGGTACACCGTGTGATGGGGAAAGGTTTCTAAAACGCACCTCATTTCTCATCTCCTTGTGCCCGGGTTCGCCATTCCAGCCGCTTTACTAGCAATCTCCCTACTTGGAGCATCAGCACCTTTAACCTCCTGTTCTGTACAGGTTGCAATTTGTCCTGAGGATGAACGGGAAGACGGGGAACCAACGAGAGACTAGCTCTTGGTGTTGGGACAGGCACAGGTCACTCTATTTTCCCATCAGGAAGAAGAATTAACCACAGGCTCAGCCTGCCCCCCGGAACCAGAACAGGGCCTGAAGCCATCCTGCGCTTTTGCGGCCAGCTCCCAAAAAAGCGAGTTGTAAAATGGAGGTTCAGGGCACTGCAATTCACAAACCTGCAGAGTTATAAATGATAACTCTCGTCCACAAATATATTGAGGGAAGGCAAAGAAGAGGATTTGAAATCAAGGCAGAATTGCACGAAACAGATTTCAGGAGGTAGATACGAATCGCCTTTAAAGCACATGAAAAGCGGCAAAACGTTGAAAAAGATGCCCTTGGCCAAAAAGGGCGTATGCGTTTTTTCCTGAATATATTCAGGAAAAAACGCATACGCCCTTTTTGGCCAACCAAGCAACCTGGAAAGGCAAATCAGCGCTACAGAGAAGTCTCGCTTCCCATCGCTCAAAAGGGCCATGCTGAAAATAGTGTCAAAACCAGAAATGCAGGACAGGCCATGGAGAAATGGGAGCCTTGCTACACTGATGGGCGGGATGTAAATTGCCAACAGCCACTCTGGAGAAGTGCACGGTGTGTCCTGAAACATCTGAAAAACACAGCTTAGAGAGCATAGGGCACTTCCACTCATGGGGGTATAAATTGGGAAAATTAAAAATCAGCAAGACACAAGCACCCCAATGTTGAGGGCTGCTCTGTTGACAAGGACCTCCACTTCATTCCACCTTAAATATCCCAGGAAAGAGAAAAATGGATAAAGAAGTTGTGGTCCTTATGTACAATGGAATATCACTCAGCCATGAAATCAATGTCATAATGTTAGTAGCAGCATGATGAGTGGATTTAGGTACGACGATTCTAAGTGAAATAAGTCACACAGAAAAGGACACTTCTCATAAGGTATCACTTATGGAGGGAATGTAAAAACCGTTACACTTGAACTGAATTACAAAACAGAACAGAGTCACACATGCAGAAAACACACTATGGCTGCTTAACGGGAAAGGTGAGGTGGGGTGATACATAAAACAAGGGTATCAAATTAGCTCAGATACCGTTCCATAAACCCAATATGTAATAGACAAGACCTACTCCTTGCTCAGAGAACTGGACTCAACACGCCCTATTCACAGCACAAGAATATATCTGACTAGTAATAATCTTAAAGCCTATGTATTGATATCTCTCTGTTAGTGTGTCAAGTGGGTGGAAAGCGGCATAAACACAGCCGTGAAAAGCAGCTAAACCCCATTATGAAAATAAATTACTTTGAAAAACCCATGAAACAACGACAGTGAAAGAGATAGAAATTCTTACACAATGAGTTCAGGGGCTGTGATGCAACCTGGATTGACCATATCTAGACCCACAGCTGGATGAGACATAAGGGTGGACACTCTTGGGGCTGAGAGGTTTGGTGAGGTTGGGTGAGCAAACGCAGACCCTTTAAAGTAATACTGCGTGGTACCCATCGCATGGGTCCCAAATCTCCAGCTTCAAGGGCATCTTCCTACATCGAAAACATGCATGAGAAACCCAGAAGATGGTACACCGTGTGATGGGGAAAGGTTTCTAAAACGCACCTCATTTCTCATCTCCTTGTGCCCGGGTTCGCCATTCCAGCCGCTTTACTAGCAATCTCCCTACTTGGAGCATCAGCACCTTTAACCTCCTGTTCCGTACAGGTTGCAATTTGTCCTGAGGATGAACGGGAAGACGGGGAACCAACGAGAGACTAGCTCTTGGTGTCGGGACAGGCACAGGTCACTCTATTTTCCCATCAGGAAGAAGAATTAACCACAGGCTCAGCCTGCCCCCCGGAACCAGAACAGGGCCTGAAGCCATCCTGCGCTTTTGCGGCCAGCTCCCAAAAAAGCGAGTTGTAAAATGGAGGTTCAGGGCACTGCAATTCACAAACCTGCAGAGTTATAAATGATAACTCTCGTCCACAAATATATTGAGGGAAGGCAAAGAAGAGGATTTGAAATCAAGGCAGAATTGCACGAAACAGATTTCAGGAGGTAGATACGAATCGCCTTTAAAGCACATGAAAAGCGGCAAAACGATGACAATGATGCCCTTGGCCAAAAAGGGCGTATGCGTTTTTTCCTGAATATATTCAGGAAAAAACGCATACGCCCTTTTTGGCCAACCAAGCAACCTGGAAAGGCAAATCAGCGCTACAGAGAAGTCTCGCTTCCCATCGGTCAAAAGGGCCATGCTGAAAAAAGTGTCAAAACCAGAAATGCAGGACAGGCCATGGAGAAATGGGAGCCTTGCTACTCTGATGGGCGGGATGTAAATTGCCAACAGCCACTCTGGAGAAGTGTACGGTGTGTCCTGAAACATCTGAAAAACACAGCTTAGAGAGCATAGGGCACTTCCACTCATGGGGGTATAAATTGGGAAAATGAAAAATCAGCAAGACACAAGCACCCCAAAGTTGAGGACTGCTCTGTTGACAAGGACCTCCACTTCATTCCACCTTAAATATCCCAGGAAAGAGAAAAATGGATAAAGAAGTTGTGGTCCTTATGTACAATGGAATATCACTCAGCCATGAAATCAATGTCATAATGTTAGTAGCAGCATGATGAGTGGATTTAGGTACGACGATTCTAAGTGAAATAAGTCACACAGAAAAGGACACTTCTCCTAAGGTATCACTGATAGAGGGAATGTAAAAACCGTTACACTTGAACTGAATTACAAAACAGAACAGAGTCACACATGCAGAAAACACACTATGGCTGCTTAACGGGAAAGGTGAGGTGGGGTGATACATAAAACAAGGGTATCAAATTAGCTCAGATACCGTTCCATAAACCCAATATGTAGTAGACAAGACCTACTCCTTGCTCAGAGAACTGGACTCAACACGCCCTATTCACCGCACAAGAATATATCTGACTAGTAATAATCTTAAAGCCTATGTATTGATATCTCTCTGTTAGTGTGTCAAGTGGGTGGAAAGCGGCATAAACACAGCCGTGAAAAGCAGCTAAACCCCATTATGAAAATAAATTACTTTGAAAAACCCATGAAACAACGACAGTGAAAGAGATAGAAATTCTTACACAATGAGTTCAGGGGCTGTGATGCAACCTGGATTGACCATATCTAGACCCACAGCTGGATGAGACATAAGGGTGGACACTCTTGGGGCTGAGAGGTTTGGTGAGGTTGGGTGAGCAAACGCAGACCCTTTAAAGTAATACTGCGTGGTACCCATCGCATGGGTCCCAAATCTCCAGCTTCAAGGGCATCTTCCTACATCGAAAACATGCATGAGAAACCCAGAAGATGGTACACCGT
The DNA here is from genome assembly GCF_965194805.1 of Balaenoptera borealis. NCBI lineage: Eukaryota > Metazoa > Chordata > Mammalia > Artiodactyla > Balaenopteridae > Balaenoptera > Balaenoptera borealis. Next base: position 182,214 of record NW_028123611.1, read on the forward strand.
GTGATGGGGAAAGGTTTCTAAAACGCACCTCATTTCTCATCTCCTTGTGCCCGGGTTCGCCATTCCAGCCGCTTTACTAGCAATCTCCCTACTTGGAGCATCAGCACCTTTAACCTCCTGTTCCGTACAGGTTGCAATTTGTCCTGAGGATGAACGGGAAGACGGGGAACCAACGAGAGACTAGCTCTTGGTGTCGGGACAGGCACAGGTCACTGTATTTTCCCATCAGGAAGAAGAATTAACCACAGGCTCAGCCTGCCCCCCGGAACCAGAACAGGGCCTGAAGCCATCCTGCGCTTTTGCGGCCAGCTCCCAAAAAAGCGAGTTGTAAAATGGAGGTTCAGGGCACTGCAATTCACAAACCTGCAGAGTTATAAATGATAACTCTCGTCCACAAATATATAGAGGGAAGGCAAAGAAGAGGATTTGAAATCAAGGCAGAATTGCACGAAACAGATTTCAGGAGGTAGATACGAATCGCCTTTAAAGCACATGAAAAGCGGCAAAACGTTGACAATGATGCCCTTGGCCAAAAAGGGCGTATGCGTTTTTTCCTGAATATATTCAGGAAAAAACGCATACGCCCTTTTTGGCCAACCAAGCAACCTGGAAAGGCAAATCAGCGCTACAGAGAAGTCTCGCTTCCCATCGGTCAAAAGGGCCATGCTGAAAAAAGTGTCAAAACCAGAAATGCAGGACAGGCCATGGAGAAATGGGAGCCTTGCTACACTGATGGGCGGGATGTAAATTGCCAACAGCCACTCTGGAGAAGTGCACGGTGTGTCCTGAAACATCTGAAAAACACAGCTTAGAGAGCATAGGGCACTTCCACTCATGGGGGTATAAATTGGGAAAATGAAAAATCAGCAAGACACAAGCACCCCAAAGTTGAGGGCTGCTCTGTTGACAAGGACCTCCACTTCATTCCACCTTAAATATCCCAGGAAAGAGAAAAATGGATAAAGAAGTTGTGGTCCTTATGTACAATGGAATATCACTCAGCCATGAAATCAATGTCATAAGGTTAGTAGCAGCATGATGAGTGGATTTAGGTACGACGATTCTAAGTGAAATAAGTCACACAGAAAAGGACACTTCTCCTAAGGTATCACTGATAGAGGGAATGTAAAAACCGTTACACTTGAACTGAATTACAAAACAGAACAGAGTCACACATGCAGAAAACACACTATGGCTGCTTAACGGGAAAGGTGAGGTGGGGTGATACATAAAACAAGGGTATCAAATTAGCTCAGATACCGTTCCATAAACCCAATATGTAGTAGACAAGACCTACTCCTTGCTCAGAGAACTGGACTCAACACGCCCTATTCACCGCACAAGAATATATCTGACTAGTAATAATCTTAAAGCCTATGTATTGATATCTCTCTGTTAGTGTGTCAAGTGGGTGGAAAGCGGCATAAACACAGCCGTGAAAAGCAGCTAAACCCCATTATGAAAATAAATTACTTTGAAAAACCCATGAAACAACGACAGTGAAAGAGATAGAAATTCTTACACAATGAGTTCAGGGGCTGTGATGCAACCTGGATTGACCATATCTAGACCCACAGCTGGATGAGACATAAGGGTGGACACTCTTGGGGCTGAGAGGTTTGGTGAGGTTGGGTGAGCAAACGCAGACCCTTTAAAGTAATACTGCGTGGTACCCATCGCATGGGTCCCAAATCTCCAGCTTCAAGGGCATCTTCCTACATCGAAAACATGCATGAGAAACCCAGAAGATGGTACACCGTGTGATGGGGAAAGGTTTCTAAAACGCACCTCATTTCTCATCTCCTTGTGCCCGGGTTCGCCATTCCAGCCGCTTTACTAGCAATCTCCCTACTTGGAGCATCAGCACCTTTAACCTCCTGTTCCGTACAGGTTGCAATTTGTCCTGAGGATGAACGGGAAGACGGGGAACCAACGAGAGACTAGCTCTTGGTGTCGGGACAGGCACAGGTCACTCTATTTTCCCATCAGGAAGAAGAATTAACCACAGGCTCAGCCTGCCCCCCGGAACCAGAACAGGGCCTGAAGCCATCCTGCGCTTTTGCGGCCAGCTCCCAAAAAAGCGAGTTGTAAAATGGAGGTTCAGGGCACTGCAATTCACAAACCTGCAGAGTTATAAATGATAACTCTCGTCCACAAATATATTGAGGGAAGGCAAAGAAGAGGATTTGAAATCAAGGCAGAATTGCACGAAACAGATTTCAGGAGGTAGATACGAATCGCCTTTAAAGCACAAGAAAAGCGGCAAAACGTTGACAATGATGCCCTTGGCCAAAAAGGGCGTATGCGTTTTTTCCTGAATATATTCAGGAAAAAACGCATACGCCCTTTTTGGCCAACCAAGCAACCTGGAAAGGCAAATCAGCGCTACAGAGAAGTCTCGCTTCCCATCGGTCAAAAGGGCCATGCTGAAAAAAGTGTCAAAACCAGAAATGCAGGACAGGCCATGGAGAAATGGGAGCCTTGCTACACTGATGGGTGGGATGTAAATTGCCAACAGCCACTCTGGAGAAGTGTACGGTGTGTCCTGAAACGTCTGAAAAACACAGCTTAGAGAGCATAGGGCACTTCCACTCATGGGGGTATAAATTGGGAAAATTAAAAATCAGCAAGACACAAGCACCCCAAAGTTGAGGGCTGCTCTTTTGACAAGGACCTCCACTTCATTCCACCTTAAATATCCCAGGAAAGAGAAAAATGGATAAAGAAGTTGTGGTCCTTATGTACAATGGAATATCACTCAGCCATGCAATCAGTGTCATAATGTTAGTAGCAGCATGATGAGTGGATTTAGGTACGACGATTCTAAGTGAAATAAGTCACACAGAAAAGGACACTTCTCATAAGGTATCACTGATAGAGGGAATGTAAAAACCGTTACACTTGAACTGAATTACAAAACAGAACAGAGTCACACATGCAGAATACACACTATGGCTGCTTAACGGGAAAGGTGAGGTGGGGTGATACATAAAACAAGGGTATCAAATTAGCTCAGATACCGTTCCATAAACCCAATATGTAGTAGACAAGACCTACTCCTTGCTCAGAGAACTGGACTCAACACGCCCTATTCACCGCACAAGAATATATCTGACTAGTAATAATCTTAAAGCCTATGTATTGATATCTCTCTGTTAGTGTGTCAAGTGGGTGGAAAGCGGCATAAACACAGCCGTGAAAAGCAGCTAAACCCCATTATGAAATTAAATTACTTTGAAAAACCCATGAAACAACGACAGTGAAAGAGACAGAAATTCTTACACAATGAGTTCAGGGGCTGTGATGCAACCTGGATTGACCATATCTAGACCCACAGCTGGATGAGACATAAGGGTGGACACTCTTGGGGCTGAGAGGTTTGGTGAGGTTGGGTGAGCAAACGCAGACCCTTTAAAGTAATACTGCGTGGTACCCATCGCATGGGTCCCAAATCTCCAGCTTCAAGGGCATCTTCCTACATCGAAAACATGCATGAGAAACCCAGAAGATGGTACACCGTGTGATGGGGAAAGGTTTCTAAAACGCACCTCATTTCTCATCTCCTTGTGCCCGGGTTCGCCATTCCAGCCGCTTTACTAGCAATCTCCCTACTTGGAGCATCAGCACCTTTAACCTCCTGTTCCGTACAGGTTGCAATTTGTCCTGAGGATGAACGGGAAGACGGGGAACCAACGAGAGACTAGCTCTTGGTGTCGGGACAGGCACAGGTCACTCTATTTTCCCATCAGGAAGAAGAATTAACCACAGGCTCAGCCTGCCCCCCGGAACCAGAACAGGGCCTGAAGCCATCCTGCGCTTTTGCGGCCAGCTCCCAAAAAAGCGAGTTGTAAAATGGAGGTTCAGGGCACTGCAATTCACAAACCTGCAGAGTTATAAATGATAACTCTCGTCCACAAATATATTGAGGGAAGGCAAAGAAGAGGATTTGAAATCAAGGCAGAATTGCACGAAACAGATTTCAGGAGGTAGATACGAATCGCCTTTAAAGCACAAGAAAAGCGGCAAAACGTTGACAATGATGCCCTTGGCCAAAAAGGGCGTATGCGTTTTTTCCTGAATATATTCAGGAAAAAACGCATACGCCCTTTTTGGCCAACCAAGCAACCTGGAAAGGCAAATCAGCGCTACAGAGAAGTCTCGCTTCCCATCGGTCAAAAGGGCCATGCTGAAAAAAGTGTCAAAACCAGAAATGCAGGACAGGCCATGGAGAAATGGGAGCCTTGCTACACTGATGGGTGGGATGTAAATTGCCAACAGCCACTCTGGAGAAGTGTACGGTGTGTCCTGAAACGTCTGAAAAACACAGCTTAGAGAGCATAGGGCACTTCCACTCATGGGGGTATAAATTGGGAAAATTAAAAATCAGCAAGACACAAGCACCCCAAAGTTGAGGGCTGCTCTTTTGACAAGGACCTCCACTTCATTCCACCTTAAATATCCCAGGAAAGAGAAAAATGGATAAAGAAGTTGTGGTCCTTATGTACAATGGAATATCACTCAGCCATGCAATCAGTGTCATAATGTTAGTAGCAGCATGATGAGTGGATTTAGGTACGACGATTCTAAGTGAAATAAGTCACACAGAAAAGGACACTTCTCATAAGGTATCACTGATAGAGGGAATGTAAAAACCGTTACACTTGAACTGAATTACAAAACAGAACAGAGTCACACATGCAGAATACACACTATGGCTGCTTAACGGGAAAGGTGAGGTGGGGTGATACATAAAACAAGGGTATCAAATTAGCTCAGATACCGTTCCATAAACCCAATATGTAGTAGACAAGACCTACTCCTTGCTCAGAGAACTGGACTCAACACGCCCTATTCACCGCACAAGAATATATCTGACTAGTAATAATCTTAAAGCCTATGTATTGATATCTCTCTGTTAGTGTGTCAAGTGGGTGGAAAGCGGCATAAACACAGCCGTGAAAAGCAGCTAAACCCCATTATGAAAATAAATTACTTTGAAAAACCCATGAAACAACGACAGTGAAAGAGACAGAAATTCTTACACAATGAGTTCAGGGGCTGTGATGCAACCTGGATTGACCATATCTAGACCCACAGCTGGATGAGACATAAGGGTGGACACTCTTGGGGCTGAGAGGTTTGGTGAGGTTGGGTGAGCAAACGCAGACCCTTTAAAGTAATACTGCGTGGTACCCATCGCATGGGTCCCAAATCTCCAGCTTCAAGGGCATCTTCCTACATCGAAAACATGCATGAGAAACCCAGAAGATGGTACACCGTGTGATGGGGAAAGGTTTCTAAAACGCACCTCATTTCTCATCTCCTTGTGCCCGGGTTCGCCATTCCAGCCGCTTTACTAGCAATCTCCCTACTTGGAGCATCAGCACCTTTAACCTCCTGTTCTGTACAGGTTGCAATTTGTCCTGAGGATGAACGGGAAGACGGGGAACCAACGAGAGACTAGCTCTTGGTGTTGGGACAGGCACAGGTCACTCTATTTTCCCATCAGGAAGAAGAATTAACCACAGGCTCAGCCTGCCCCCCGGAACCAGAACAGGGCCTGAAGCCATCCTGCGCTTTTGCGGCCAGCTCCCAAAAAAGCGAGGTGTAAAATGGAGGTTCAGGGCACTGCAATTCACAAACCTGCAGAGTTATAAATGATAACTCTCGTCCACAAATATATAGTGGGAAGGCAAAGAAGAGGATTTGAAATCAAGGCAGAATTGCACGAAACAGATTTCAGGAGGTAGATACGAATCGCCTTTAAAGCACATGGAAAGCGGCAAAACGTTGACAATGATGCCCTTGGCCAAAAAGGGCGTATGCGTTTTTTCCTGAATATATTCAGGAAAAAACGCATACGCCCTTTTTGGCCAACCAAGCAACCTGGAAAGGCAAATCAGCGCTACAGAGAAGTCTCGCTTCCCATCGGTCAAAAGGGCCATGCTGAAAAAAGTGTCAAAACCAGAAATGCAGGACAGGCCATGGAGAAATGGGAGCCTTGCTACACTGATGGGCGGGATGTAAATTGCCAACAGCCACTCTGGAGAAGTGTACGGTGTGTCCTGAAACATCTGAAAAACACAGCTTAGAGAGCATAGGGCACTTCCACTCATGGGGGTATAAATTGGGAAAATGAAAAATCAGCAAGACACAAGCACCCCAAAGTTGAGGGCTGCTCTGTTGACAAGGACCTCCACTTCATTCCACCTTAAATATCCCAGGAAAGAGAAAAATGGATAAAGAAGTTGTGGTCCTTATGTACAATGGAATATCACTCAGCCATGAAATCAATGTCATAATGTTAGTAGCAGCATGATGAGTGGATTTAGGTACGACGATTCTAAGTGAAATAAGTCACACAGAAAAGGACACTTCTCATAAGGTATCACTGATAGAGGGAATGTAAAAACCGTTACACTTGAACTGAATTACAAAACAGAACAGAGTCACACATGCAGAAAACACACTATGGCTGCTTAACGGGAAAGGTGAGGTGGGGTGATACATAAAACAAGGGTATCAAATTAGCTCAGATACCGTTCCATAAACCCAATATGTAGTAGACAAGACCTACTCCTTGCTCAGAGAACTGGACTCAACACGCCCTATTCACCGCACAAGAATATATCTGACTAGTAATAATCTTAAAGCCTATGTATTGATATCTCTCTGTTAGTGTGTCAAGTGGGTGGAAAGCGGCATAAACACAGCCGTGAAAAGCAGCTAAACCCCATTATGAAAATAAATTACTTTGAAAAACCCATGAAACAACGACAGTGAAAGAGATAGAAATTCTTACACAATGAGTTCAGGGGCTGTGATGCAACCTGGATTGACCATATCTAGACCCACAGGTGGATGAGACATAAGGGTGGACACTCTTGGGGCTGAGAGGTTTGGTGAGGTTGGGTGAGCAAACGCAGACCCTTTAAAGTAATACTGCGTGGTACCCATCACATGGGTCCCAAATCTCCAGGTTCAAGGGCATCTTCCTACATCGAAAACATGCATGAGAAACCCAGAAGATGGTACACCGTGTGATGGGGAAAGGTTTCTAAAACGCACCTCATTTCTCATCTCCTTGTGCCCGGGTTAGCCATTCCAGCCGCTTTACTAGCAATCTCCCTACTTGGAGCATCAGCACCTTTAACCTCCTGTTCCGTACAGGTTGCAATTTGTCCTGAGGATGAACGGGAAGACGGGGAACCAACGAGAGACTAGCTCTTGGTGTTGGGACAGGCACAGGTCACTCTATTTTCCCATCAGGAAGAAGAATTAACCACAGGCTCAGCCTGCCCCCCGGAACCAGAACAGGGCCTGAAGCCATCCTGCGCTTTTGCGGCCAGCTCCCAAAAAAGCGAGTTGTAAAATGGAGGTTCAGGGCACTGCAATTCACAAACCTGCAGAGTTATAAATGATAACTCTCGTCCACAAATATATTGAGGGAAGGCAAAGAAGAGGATTTGAAATCAAGGCAGAATTGCACGAAACAGATTTCAGGAGGTAGATACGAATCGCCTTTAAAGCACATGAAAAGCGGCAAAACGTTGACAATGATGCCCTTGGCCAAAAAGGGCGTATGCGTTTTTTCCTGAATATATTCAGGAAAAAACGCATACGCCCTTTTTGGCCAACCAAGCAACCTGGAAAGGCAAATCAGCGCTACAGAGAAGTCTCGCTTCCCATCGGTCAAAAGGGCCATGCTGAAAAAAGTGTCAAAACCAGAAATGCAGGACAGGCCATGGAGAAATGGGAGCCTTGCTACACTGATGGGCGGGATGTAAATTGCCAACAGCCACTCTGGAGAAGTGCACGGTGTGTCCTGAAACATCTGAAAAACACAGCTTAGAGAGCATAGGGCACTTCCACTCATGGGGGTATAAATTGGGAAAATGAAAAATCAGCAAGACACAAGCACCCCAAAGTTGAGGGCTGCTCTGTTGACAAGGACCTCCACTTCATTCCACCTTAAATATCCCAGGAAAGAGAAAAATGGATAAAGAAGTTGTGGTCCTTATGTACAATGGAATATCACTCAGCCATGAAATCAATGTCATAATGTTAGTAGCAGCATGATGAGTGGATTTAGGTACGACGATTCTAAGTGAAATAAGTCACACAGAAAAGGACACTTCTCATAAGGTATCACTGATAGAGGGAATGTAAAAACCGTTACACCTGAACTGAATTACAAAACAGAACAGAGTCACACATGCAGAAAACACACTATGGCTGCTTAACGGGAAAGGTGAGGTGGGGTGATACATAAAACAAGGGTATCAAATTAGCTCAGATACCGTTCCATAAACCCAATATGTAGTAGACAAGACCTACTCCTTGCTCAGAGAACTGGACTCAACACGCCCTATTCACCGCACAAGAATATATCTGACTAGTAATAATCTTAAAGCCTATGTATTGATATCTCTCTGTTAGTGTGTCAAGTGGGTGGAAAGCGGCATAAACACAGCCGTGAAAAGCAGCTAAACCCCATTATGAAAATAAATTACTTTGAAAAACCCATGAAACAACGACAGTGAAAGAGATAGAAATTCTTACACAATGAGTTCAGGGGCTGTGATGCAACCTGGATTGACCATATCTAGACCCACAGCTGGATGAGACATAAGGGTGGACACTCTTGGGGCTGAGAGGTTTGGTGAGGTTGGGTGAGCAAACGCAGACCCTTTAAAGTAATACTGCGTGGTACCCATCGCATGGGTCCCAAATCTCCAGCTTCAAGGGCATCTTCCTACATCGAAAACATGCATGAGAAACCCAGAAGATGGTACACCGTGTGATGGGGAAAGGTTTCTAAAACGCACCTCATTTCTCATCTCCTTGTGCCCGGGTTCGCCATTCCAGCCACTTTACTAGCAATCTCCCTACTTGGAGCATCAGCACCTTTAACCTCCTGTTCCGTACAGGTTGCAATTTGTCCTGAGGATGAACGGGAAGACGGGGAACCAACGAGAGACTAGCTCTTGGTGTTGGGACAGGCACAGGTCACTCTATTTTCCCATCAGGAAGAAGAATTAACCACAGGCTCAGCCTGCCCCCCGGAACCAGAACAGGGCCTGAAGCCATCCTGCGCTTTTGCGGCCAGCTCCCAAAAAAGCGAGTTGTAAAATGGAGGTTCAGGGCACTGCAATTCACAAACCTGCAGAGTTATAAATGATAACTCTCGTCCACAAATATATAGAGGGAAGGCAAAGAAGAGGATTTGAATTCAAGGCAGAATTGCACGAAACAGATTTCAGGAGGTAGATACGAATCGCCTTTAAAGCACATGAAAAGCGGCAAAACGTTGACAATGATGCCCTTGGCCAAAAAGGGCGTATGCGTTTTTTCCTGAATATATTCAGGAAAAAACGCATACGCCCTTTTTGGCCAACCAAGCAACCTGGAAAGGCAAATCAGCGCTACAGAGAAGTCTCGCTTCCCATCAGTCAAAAGGGCCATGCTGAAAAAAGTGTCAAAACCAGAAATGCAGGACAGGCCATGGAGAAATGAGAGCCTTGCTACACTGATGGGCGGGATGTAAATTGCCAACAGCCACTCGGGAGAAGTGCACGGTGTGTCCTGAAACATCTGAAAAACACAGCTTAGAGAGCATAGGGCACTTCCACTCATGGGGGTATAAATTGGGAAAATGAAAAATCAGCAAGACACAAGCACCCCAATGTTGAGGGCTGCTCTGTTGACAAGGACCTCCACTTCATTCCACCTTAAATATCCCAGGAAAGAGAAAAATGGATAAAGAAGTTGTGGTCCTTATGTACAATGGAATATCACTCAGCCATGAAATCAATGTCATAATGTTAGTAGCAGCATGATGAGTGGATTTAGGTACGACGATTCTAAGTGAAATAAGTCACACAGAAAAGGACACTTCTCATAAGGTATCACTGATAGAGGGAATGTAAAAACCGTTACACTTGAACTGAATTACAAAACAGAACAGAGTCACACATGCAGAATACACACTATGGCTGCTTAACGGGAAAGGTGAGGTGGGGTGATACATAAAACAAGGGTATCAAATTAGCTCAGATACCGTTCCATAAACCCAAGATGTAGTAGACAAGACCTACTCCTTGCTCAGAGAACTGGACTCAACACGCCCTATTCACCGCACAAGAATATATCTGACTAGTAATAATCTTAAAGCCTATGTATTGATATCTCTCTGTTAGTGTGTCAAGTGGGTGGAAAGCGGCATAAACACAGCCGTGAAAAGCAGCTAAACCCCATTATGAAAATAAATTACTTTGAAAAACCCATGAAACAACGACAGTGAAAGAGACAGAAATTCTTACACAATGAGTTCAGGGGCTGTGATGCAACCTGGATTGACCATATCTAGACCCACAGCTGGATGAGACATAAGGGTGGACACTCTTGGGGCTGAGAGGTTTGGTGAGGTTGGGTGAGCAAACGCAGACCCTTTAAAGTAATACTGCGTGGTACCCATCGCATGGGTCCCAAATCTCCAGCTTCAAGGGCATCTTCCTACATCGAAAACATGCATGAGAAACCCAGAAGATGGTACACCGTGTGATGGGGAAAGGTTTCTAAAACGCACCTCATTTCTCATCTCCTTGTGCCCGGGTTCGCCATTCCAGCCGCTTTACTAGCAATCTCCCTACTTGGAGCATCAGCACCTTTAACCTCCTGTTCTGTACAGGTTGCAATTTGTCCTGAGGATGAACGGGAAGACGGGGAACCAACGAGAGACTAGCTCTTGGTGTTGGGACAGGCACAGGTCACTCTATTTTCCCATCAGGAAGAAGAATTAACCACAGGCTCAGCCTGCCCCCCGGAACCAGAACAGGGCCTGAAGCCATCCTGCGCTTTTGCGGCCAGCTCCCAAAAAAGCGAGGTGTAAAATGGAGGTTCAGGGCACTGCAATTCACAAACCTGCAGAGTTATAAATGATAACTCTCGTCCACAAATATATAGTGGGAAGGCAAAGAAGAGGATTTGAAATCAAGGCAGAATTGCACGAAACAGATTTCAGGAGGTAGATACGAATCGCCTTTAAAGCACATGAAAAGCGGCAAAACGTTGACAATGATGCCCTTGGCCAAAAAGGGCGTATGCGTTTTTTCCTGAATATATTCAGGAAAAAACGCATACGCCCTTTTTGGCCAACCAAGCAACCTGGAAAGGCAAATCAGCGCTACAGAGAAGTCTCGCTTCCCATCGGTCAAAAGGGCCATGCTGAAAAAAGTGTCAAAACCAGAAATGCAGGACAGGCCATGGAGAAATGGGAGCCTTGCTACACTGATGGGCGGGATGTAAATTGCCAACAGCCACTCTGGAGAAGTGTACGGTGTGTCCTGAAACATCTGAAAAACACAGCTTAGAGAGCATAGGGCACTTCCACTCATGGGGGTATAAATTGGGAAAATGAAAAATCAGCAAGACACAAGCACCCCAAAGTTGAGGGCTGCTCTGTTGACAAGGACCTCCACTTCATTCCACCTTAAATATCCCAGGAAAGAGAAAAATGGATAAAGAAGTTGTGGTCCTTATGTACAATGGAATATCACTCAGCCATGAAATCAATGTCATAATGTTAGTAGCAGCATGATGAGTGGATTTAGGTACGACGATTCTAAGTGAAATAAGTCACACAGAAAAGGACACTTCTCATAAGGTATCACTGATAGAGGGAATGTAAAAACCGTTACACTTGAACTGAATTACAAAACAGAACAGAGTCACACATGCAGAAAACACACTATGGCTGCTTAACGGGAAAGGTGAGGTGGGGTGATACATAAAACAAGGGTATCAAATTAGCTCAGATACCGTTCCATAAACCCAATATGTAGTAGACAAGACCTACTCCTTGCTCAGAGAACTGGACTCAACACGCCCTATTCACCGCACAAGAATATATCTGACTAGTAATAATCTTAAAGCCTATGTATTGATATCTCTCTGTTAGTGTGTCAAGTGGGTGGAAAGCGGCATAAACACAGCCGTGAAAAGCAGCTAAACCCCATTATGAAAATAAATTACTTTGAAAAACCCATGAAACAACGACAGTGAAAGAGATAGAAATTCTTACACAATGAGTTCAGGGGCTGTGATGCAACCTGGATTGACCATATCTAGACCCACAGGTGGATGAGACATAAGGGTGGACACTCTTGGGGCTGAGAGGTTTGGTGAGGTTGGGTGAGCAAACGCAGACCCTTTAAAGTAATACTGCGTGGTACCCATCGCATGGGTCCCAAATCTCCAGGTTCAAGGGCATCTTCCTACATCGAAAACATGCATGAGAAACCCAGAAGATGGTACACCGTGTGATGGGGAAAGGTTTCTAAAACGCACCTCATTTCTCATCTCCTTGTGCCCGGGTTAGCCATTCCAGCCGCTTTACTAGCAATCTCCCTACTTGGAGCATCAGCACCTTTAACCTCCTGTTCCGTACAGGTTGCAATTTGTCCTGAGGATGAACGGGAAGACGGGGAACCAACGAGAGACTAGCTCTTGGTGTCGGGACAGGCACAGGTCACTCTATTTTCCCATCAGGAAGAAGAATTAACCACAGGCTCAGCCTGCCCCCCGGAACCAGAACAGGGCCTGAAGCCATCCTGCGCTTTTGCGGCCAGCTCCCAAAAAAGCGAGTTGTAAAATGGAGGTTCAGGGCACTGCAATTCACAAACCTGCAGAGTTATAAATGATAACTCTCGTCCACAAATATATTGAGGGAAGGCAAAGAAGAGGATTTGAAATCAAGGCAGAATTGCACGAAACAGATTTCAGGAGGTAGATACGAATCGCCTTTAAAGCACATGAAAAGCGGCAAAACGTTGACAATGATGCCCTTGGCCAAAAAGGGCGTATGCGTTTTTTCCTGAATATATTCAGGAAAAAACGCATACGCCCTTTTTGGCCAACCAAGCAACCTGGAAAGGCAAATCAGCGCTACAGAGAAGTCTCGCTTCCCATCGGTCAAAAGGGCCATGCTGAAAAAAGTGTCAAAACCAGAAATGCAGGACAGGCCATGGAGAAATGGGAGCCTTGCTACACTGATGGGCGGGATGTAAATTGCCAACAGCCACTCTGGAGAAGTGCACGGTGTGTCCTGAAACATCTGAAAAACACAGCTTAGAGAGCATAGGGCACTTCCACTCATGGGGGTATAAATTGGGAAAATGAAAAATCAGCAAGACACAAGCACCCCAAAGTTGAGGGCTGCTCTGTTGACAAGGACCTCCACTTCATTCCACCTTAAATATCCCAGGAAAGAGAAAAATGGATAAAGAAGTTGTGGTCCTTATGTACAATGGAATATCACTCAGCCATGAAATCAATGTCATAATGTTAGTAGCAGCATGATGAGTGGATTTAGGTACGACGATTCTAAGTGAAATAAGTCACACAGAAAAGGACACTTCTCATAAGGTATCACTGATAGAGGGAATGTAAAAACCGTTACACTTGAACTGAATTACAAAACAGAACAGAGTCACACATGCAGAAAACACACTATGGCTGCTTAACGGGAAAGGTGAGGTGGGGTGATACATAAAACAAGGGTATCAAATTAGCTCAGATACCGTTCCATAAACCCAATATGTAGTAGACAAGACCTACTCCTTGCTCAGAGAACTGGACTCAACACGCCCTATTCACCGCACAAGAATATATCTGACTAGTAATAATCTTAAAGCCTATGTATTGATATCTCTCTGTTAGTGTGTCAAGTGGGTGGAAAGCGGCATAAACACAGCCGTGAAAAGCAGCTAAACCCCATTATGAAAATAAATTACTTTGAAAAACCCATGAAACAACGACAGTGAAAGAGATAGAAATTCTTACACAATGAGTTCAGGGGCTGTGATGCAACCTGGATTGACCATATCTAGACCCACAGCTGGATGAGACATAAGGGTGGACACTCTTGGGGCTGAGAGGTTTGGTGAGGTTGGGTGAGCAAACGCAGACCCTTTAAAGTAATACTGCGTGGTACCCATCGCATGGTTCCCAAATCTCCAGCTTCAAGGGCATCTTCCTACATCGAAAACATGCATGAGAAACCCAGAAGATGGTACACCGTGTGATGGGGAAAGGTTTCTAAAACGCACCTCATTTCTCATCTCCTTGTGCCCGGGTTCGCCATTCCAGCCACTTTACTAGCAATCTCCCTACTTGGAGCATCAGCACCTTTAACCTCCTGTTCCGTACAGGTTGCAATTTGTCCTGAGGATGAACGGGAAGACGGGGAACCAACGAGAGACTAGCTCTTGGTGTTGGGACAGGCACAGGTCACTCTATTTTCCCATCAGGAAGAAGAATTAACCACAGGCTCAGCCTGCCCCCCGGAACCAGAACAGGGCCTGAAGCCATCCTGCGCTTTTGCGGCCAGCTCCCAAAAAAGCGAGGTGTAAAATGGAGGTTCAGGGCACTGCAATTCACAAACCTGCAGAGTTATAAATGATAACTCTCGTCCACAAATATATAGTGGGAAGGCAAAGAAGAGGATTTGAAATCAAGGCAGAATTGCACGAAACAGATTTCAGGAGGTAGATACGAATCGCCTTTAAAGCACATGAAAAGCGGCAAAACGTTGACAATGATGCCCTTGGCCAAAAAGGGCGTATGCGTTTTTTCCTGAATATATTCAGGAAAAAACGCATACGCCCTTTTTGGCCAACCAAGCAACCTGGAAAGGCAAATCAGCGCTACAGAGAAGTCTCGCTTCCCATCGGTCAAAAGGGCCATGCTGAAAAAAGTGTCAAAACCAGAAATGCAGGACAGGCCATGGAGAAATGGGAGCCTTGCTACACTGATGGGCGGGATGTAAATTGCCAACAGCCACTCTGGAGAAGTGTACGGTGTGTCCTGAAACATCTGAAAAACACAGCTTAGAGAGCATAGGGCACTTCCACTCATGGGGGTATAAATTGGGAAAATGAAAAATCAGCAAGACACAAGCACCCCAAAGTTGAGGGCTGCTCTGTTGACAAGGACCTCCACTTCATTCCACCTTAAATATCCCAGGAAAGAGAAAAATGGATAAAGAAGTTGTGGTCCTTATGTACAATGGAATATCACTCAGCCATGAAATCAATGTCATAATGTTAGTAGCAGCATGATGAGTGGATTTAGGTACGACGATTCTAAGTGAAATAAGTCACACAGAAAAGGACACTTCTCATAAGGTATCACTGATAGAGGGAATGTAAAAACCGTTACACTTGAACTGAATTACAAAACAGAACAGAGTCACACATGCAGAAAACACACTATGGCTGCTTAACGGGAAAGGTGAGGTGGGGTGATACATAAAACAAGGGTATCAAATTAGCTCAGATACCGTTCCATAAACCCAATATGTAGTAGACAAGACCTACTCCTTGCTCAGAGAACTGGACTCAACACGCCCTATTCACCGCACAAGAATATATCTGACTAGTAATAATCTTAAAGCCTATGTATTGATATCTCTCTGTTAGTGTGTCAAGTGGGTGGAAAGCGGCATAAACACAGCCGTGAAAAGCAGCTAAACCCCATTATGAAAATAAATTACTTTGAAAAACCCATGAAACAACGACAGTGAAAGAGATAGAAATTCTTACACAATGAGTTCAGGGGCTGTGATGCAACCTGGATTGACCATATCTAGACCCACAGGTGGATGAGACATAAGGGTGGACACTCTTGGGGCTGAGAGGTTTGGTGAGGTTGGGTGAGCAAACGCAGACCCTTTAAAGTAATACTGCGTGGTACCCATCGCATGGGTCCCAAATCTCCAGGTTCAAGGGCATCTTCCTACATCGAAAACATGCATGAGAAACCCAGAAGATGGTACACCGTGTGATGGGGAAAGGTTTCTAAAACGCACCTCATTTCTCATCTCCTTGTGCCCGGGTTAGCCATTCCAGCCGCTTTACTAGCAATCTCCCTACTTGGAGCATCAGCACCTTTAACCTCCTGTTCCGTACAGGTTGCAATTTGTCCTGAGGATGAACGGGAAGACGGGGAACCAACGAGAGACTAGCTCTTGGTGTCGGGACAGGCACAGGTCACTCTATTTTCCCATCAGGAAGAAGAATTAACCACAGGCTCAGCCTGCCCCCCGGAACCAGAACAGGGCCTGAAGCCATCCTGCGCTTTTGCGGCCAGCTCCCAAAAAAGCGAGTTGTAAAATGGAGGTTCAGGGCACTGCAATTCACAAACCTGCAGAGTTATAAATGATAACTCTCGTCCACAAATATATTGAGGGAAGGCAAAGAAGAGGATTTGAAATCAAGGCAGAATTGCACGAAACAGATTTCAGGAGGTAGATACGAATCGCCTTTAAAGCACATGAAAAGCGGCAAAACGTTGACAATGATGCCCTTGGCCAAAAAGGGCGTATGCGTTTTTTCCTGAATATATTCAGGAAAAAACGCATACGCCCTTTTTGGCCAACCAAGCAACCTGGAAAGGCAAATCAGCGCTACAGAGAAGTCTCGCTTCCCATCGGTCAAAAGGGCCATGCTGAAAAAAGTGTCAAAACCAGAAATGCAGGACAGGCCATGGAGAAATGGGAGCCTTGCTACACTGATGGGCGGGATGTAAATTGCCAACAGCCACTCTGGAGAAGTGCACGGTGTGTCCTGAAACATCTGAAAAACACAGCTTAGAGAGCATAGGGCACTTCCACTCATGGGGGTATAAATTGGGAAAATGAAAAATCAGCAAGACACAAGCACCCCAAAGTTGAGGGCTGCTCTGTTGACAAGGACCTCCACTTCATTCCACCTTCAATATCCCAGGAAAGAGAAAAATGGATAAAGAAGTTGTGGTCCTTATGTACAATGGAATATCACTCAGCCATGAAATCAATGTCATAATGTTAGTAGCAGCATGATGAGTGGATTTAGGTACGACGATTCTAAGTGAAATAAGTCACACAGAAAAGGACACTTCTCATAAGGTATCACTGATAGAGGGAATGTAAAAACCGTTACACTTGAACTGAATTACAAAACAGAACAGAGTCACACATGCCGAAAACACACTATGGCTGCTTAACGGGAAAGGTGAGGTGGGGTGATACATAAAACAAGGGTATCAAATTAGCTCAGATACCGTTCCATAAACCCAATATGTAGTAGACAAGACCTACTCCTTGCTCAGAGAACTGGACTCAACACGCCCTATTCACCGCACAAGAATATATCTGACTAGTAATAATCTTAAAGCCTATGTATTGATATCTCTCTGTTAGTGTGTCAAGTGGGTGGAAAGCGGCATAAACACAGCCGTGAAAAGCAGCTAAACCCCATTATGAAAATAAATTACTTTGAAAAACCCATGAAACAACGACAGTGAAAGAGATAGAAATTCTTACACAATGAGTTCAGGGGCTGTGATGCAACCTGGATTGACCATATCTAGACCCACAGCTGGATGAGACATAAGGGTGGACACTCTTGGGGCTGAGAGGTTTGGTGAGGTTGGGTGAGCAAACGCAGACCCTTTAAAGTAATACTGCGTGGTACCCATCGCATGGGTCCCAAATCTCCAGCTTCAAGGGCATCTTCCTACATCGAAAACATGCATGAGAAACCCAGAAGATGGTACACCGTGTGATGGGGAAAGGTTTCTAAAACGCACCTCATTTCTCATCTCCTTGTGCCCGGGTTCGCCATTCCAGCCACTTTACTAGCAATCTCCCTACTTGGAGCATCAGCACCTTTAACCTCCTGTTCCGTACAGGTTGCAATTTGTCCTGAGGATGAACGGGAAGACGGGGAACCAACGAGAGACTAGCTCTTGGTGTCGGGACAGGCACAGGTCACTCTATTTTCCCATCAGGAAGAAGAATTAACCACAGGCTCAGCCTGCCCCCCGGAACCAGAACAGGGCCTGAAGCCATCCTGCGCTTTTGCGGCCAGCTCCCAAAAAAGCGAGTTGTAAAATGGAGGTTCAGGGCACTGCAATTCACAAACCTGCAGAGTTATAAATGATAACTCTCGTCCACAAATATATAGAGGGAAGGCAAAGAAGAGGATTTGAATTCAAGGCAGAATTGCACGAAACAGATTTCAGGAGGTAGATACGAATCGCCTTTAAAGCACATGAAAAGCGGCAAAACGTTGACAATGATGCCCTTGGCCAAAAAGGGCGTATGCGTTTTTTCCTGAATATATTCAGGAAAAAACGCATACGCCCTTTTTGGCCAACCAAGCAACCTGGAAAGGCAAATCAGCGCTACAGAGAAGTCTCGCTTCCCATCAGTCAAAAGGGCCATGCTGAAAAAAGTGTCAAAACCAGAAATGCAGGACAGGCCATGGAGAAATGAGAGCCTTGCTACACTGATGGGCGGGATGTAAATTGCCAACAGCCACTCGGGAGAAGTGCACGGTGTGTCCTGAAACATCTGAAAAACACAGCTTAGAGAGCATAGGGCACTTCCACTCATGGGGGTATAAATTGGGAAAATGAAAAATCAGCAAGACACAAGCACCCCAATGTTGAGGGCTGCTCTGTTGACAAGGACCTCCACTTCATTCCACCTTAAATATCCCAGGAAAGAGAAAAATGGATAAAGAAGTTGTGGTCCTTATGTACAATGGAATATCACTCAGCCATGAAATCAATGTCATAATGTTAGTAGCAGCATGATGAGTGGATTTAGGTACGACGATTCTAAGTGAAATAAGTCACACAGAAAAGGACACTTCTCATAAGGTATCACTGATAGAGGGAATGTAAAAACCGTTACACTTGAACTGAATTACAAAACAGAACAGAGTCACACATGCCGAAAACACACTATGGCTGCTTAACGGGAAAGGTGAGGTGGGGTGATACATAAAACAAGGGTATCAAATTAGCTCAGATACCGTTCCATAAACCCAATATGTAGTAGACAAGACCTACTCCTTGCTCAGAGAACTGGACTCAACACGCCCTATTCACCGCACAAGAATATATCTGACTAGTAATAATCTTAAAGCCTATGTATTGATATCTCTCTGTTAGTGTGTCAAGTGGGTGGAAAGCGGCATAAACACAGCCGTGAAAAGCAGCTAAACCCCATTATGAAAATAAATTACTTTGAAAAACCCATGAAACAACGACAGTGAAAGAGATAGAAATTCTTACACAATGAGTTCAGGGGCTGTGATGCAACCTGGATTGACCATATCTAGACCCACAGCTGGATGAGACATAAGGGTGGACACTCTTGGGGCTGAGAGGTTTGGTGAGGTTGGGTGAGCAAACGCAGACCCTTTAAAGTAATACTGCGTGGTACCCATCGCATGGGTCCCAAATCTCCAGCTTCAAGGGCATCTTCCTACATCGAAAAGATGCATGAGAAACCCAGAAGATGGTACACCGTGTGATGGGGAAAGGTTTCTAAAACGCACCTCATTTCTCATCTCCTTGTGCCCGGGTTCGCCATTCCAGCCGCTTTACTAGCAATCTCCCTACTTGGAGCATCAGCACCTTTAACCTCCTGTTCCGTACAGGTTGCAATTTGTCCTGAGGATGAACGGGAAGACGGGGAACCAACGAGAGACTAGCTCTTGGTGTTGGGACAGGCACAGGTCACTCTATTTTCCCATTAGGAAGAAGAATTAACCACAGGCTCAGCCTGCCCCCCGGAACCAGAACAGGGCCTGAAGCCATCCTGCGCTTTTGCGGCCAGCTCCCAAAAAAGCGAGTTGTAAAATGGAGGTTCAGGGCACTGCAATTCACAAACCTGCAGAGTTATAAATGATAACTCTCGTCCACAAATATATTGAGGGAAGGCAAAGAAGAGGATTTGAAATCAAGGCAGAATTGCACGAAACAGATTTCAGGAGGTAGATACGAATCGCCCTTAAAGCACATGAAAAGCGGCAAAACGTTGACAATGATGCCCTTGGCCAAAAAGGGCGTATGCGTTTTTTCCTGAATATATTCAGGAAAAAACGCATACGCCCTTTTTGGCCAACCAAGCAACCTGGAAAGGCAAATCGGCGCTACAGAGAAGTCTCGCTTCCCATCGCTCAAAAGGGCCATGCTGAAAAAAGTGTCAAAACCAGAAATGCAGGACAGGCCATGGAGAAATGGGAGCCTTGCTACACTGATGGGCGGGATGTAAATTGCCAACAGCCACTCTGGAGAAGTGCACGGTGTGTCCTGAAACATCTGAAAAACACAGCTTAGAGAGCATAGGGCATTTCCACTCATGGGGGTATAAATTGGGAAAATGAAAAATCAGCAAGACACAAGCACCCCAAAGTTGAGGGCTGCTCTGTTGACAAGGACCTCCACTTCATTCCACCTTAAATATCCCAGGAAAGAGAAAAATGGATAAAGAAGTTGTGGTCCTTATGTACAATGGAATATCACTCAGCCATGAAATCAATGTCATAAGGTTAGTAGCAGCATGATGAGTGGATTTAGGTACGACGATTCTAAGTGAAATAAGTCACACAGAAAAGGACACTTCTCATAAGGTATCACTGATAGAGGGAATGTAAAAACCGTTACACTTGAACTGAATTACAAAACAGAACAGAGTCACACATGCAGAAAACACACTATGGCTGCTTAACGGGAAAGGTGAGGTGGGGTGATACATAAAACAAGGGTATCAAATTAGCTCAGATACCGTTCCATAAACCCAATATGTAGTAGACAAGACCTACTCCTTGCTCAGAGAACTGGACTCAACACGCCCTATTCACCGCACAAGAATATATCTGACTAGTAATAATCTTAAAGCCTATGTATTGATATCTCTCTGTTAGTGTGTCAAGTGGGTGGAAAGCGGCATAAACACAGCCGTGAAAAGCAGCTAAACCCCATTATGAAAATAAATTACTTTGAAAAACCCATGAAACAACGACAGTGAAAGAGATAGAAATTCTTACACAATGAGTTCAGGGGCTGTGATGCAACCTGGATTGACCATATCTAGACCCACAGCTGGATGAGACATAAGGGTGGACACTCTTGGGGCTGAGAGGTTTGGTGAGGTTGGGTGAGCAAACGCAGACCCTTTAAAGTAATACTGCGTGGTACCCATCGCATGGGTCCCAAATCTCCAGCTTCAAGGGCATCTTCCTACATCGAAAACATGCATGAGAAACCCAGAAGATGGTACACCGTGTGATGGGGAAAGGTTTCTAAAACGCACCTCATTTCTCATCTCCTTGTGCCCGGGTTCGCCATTCCAGCCACTTTACTAGCAATCTCCCTACTTGGAGCATCAGCACCTTTAACCTCCTGTTCTGTACAGGTTGCAATTTGTCCTGAGGATGAACGGGAAGACGGGGAACCAACGAGAGACTAGCTCTTGGTGTTGGGACAGGCACAGGTCACTCTATTTTCCCATCAGGAAGAAGAATTAACCACAGGCTCAGCCTGCCCCCCGGAACCAGAACAGGGCCTGAAGCCATCCTGCGCTTTTGCGGCCAGCTCCCAAAAAAGCGAGTTGTAAAATGGAGGTTCAGGGCACTGCAATTCACAAACCTGCAGAGTTATAAATGATAACTCTCGTCCACAAATATATAGAGGGAAGGCAAAGAAGAGGATTTGAATTCAAGGCAGAATTGCACGAAACAGATTTCAGGAGGTAGATACGAATCGCCTTTAAAGCACATGAAAAGCGGCAAAACGTTGACAATGATGCCCTTGGCCAAAAAGGGCGTATGCGTTTTTTCCTGAATATATTCAGGAAAAAACGCATACGCCCTTTTTGGCCAACCAAGCAACCTGGAAAGGCAAATCAGCGCTACAGAGAAGTCTCGCTTCCCATCAGTCAAAAGGGCCATGCTGAAAAAAGTGTCAAAACCAGAAATGCAGGACAGGCCATGGAGAAATGAGAGCCTTGCTACACTGATGGGCGGGATGTAAATTGCCAACAGCCACTCGGGAGAAGTGCACGGTGTGTCCTGAAACATCTGAAAAACACAGCTTAGAGAGCATAGGGCACTTCCACTCATGGGGGTATAAATTGGGAAAATGAAAAATCAGCAAGACACAAGCACCCCAATGTTGAGGGCTGCTCTGTTGACAAGGACCTCCACTTCATTCCACCTTAAATATCCCAGGAAAGAGAAAAATGGATAAAGAAGTTGTGGTCCTTATGTACAATGGAATATCACTCAGCCATGAAATCAATGTCATAATGTTAGTAGCAGCATGATGAGTGGATTTAGGTACGACGATTCTAAGTGAAATAAGTCACACAGAAAAGGACACTTCTCATAAGGTATCACTGATAGAGGGAATGTAAAAACCGTTACACTTGAACTGAATTACAAAACAGAACAGAGTCACACATGCCGAAAACACACTATGGCTGCTTAACGGGAAAGGTGAGGTGGGGTGATACATAAAACAAGGGTATCAAATTAGCTCAGATACCGTTCCATAAACCCAATATGTAGTAGACAAGACCTACTCCTTGCTCAGAGAACTGGACTCAACACGCCCTATTCACCGCACAAGAATATATCTGACTAGTAATAATCTTAAAGCCTATGTATTGATATCTCTCTGTTAGTGTGTCAAGTGGGTGGAAAGCGGCATAAACACAGCCGTGAAAAGCAGCTAAACCCCATTATGAAAATAAATTACTTTGAAAAACCCATGAAACAACGACAGTGAAAGAGATAGAAATTCTTACACAATGAGTTCAGGGGCTGTGATGCAACCTGGATTGACCATATCTAGACCCACAGCTGGATGAGACATAAGGGTGGACACTCTTGGGGCTGAGAGGTTTGGTGAGGTTGGGTGAGCAAACGCAGACCCTTTAAAGTAATACTGCGTGGTACCCATCGCATGGGTCCCAAATCTCCAGCTTCAAGGGCATCTTCCTACATCGAAAACATGCATGAGAAACCCAGAAGATGGTACACCGTGTGATGGGGAAAGGTTTCTAAAACGCACCTCATTTCTCATCTCCTTGTGCCCGGGTTCGCCATTCCAGCCACTTTACTAGCAATCTCCCTACTTGGAGCATCAGCACCTTTTACCTCCTGTTCCGTACAGGTTGCAATTTGTCCTGAGGATGAACGGGAAGACGGGGAACCAACGAGAGACTAGCTCTTGGTGTCGGGACAGGCACAGGTCACTCTATTTTCCCATCAGGAAGAAGAATTAACCACAGGCTCAGCCTGCCCCCCGGAACCAGAACAGGGCCTGAAGCCATCCTGCGCTTTTGCGGCCAGCTCCCAAAAAAGCGAGTTGTAAAATGGAGGTTCAGGGCACTGCAATTCACAAACCTGCAGAGTTATAAATGATAACTCTCGTCCACAAATATATAGAGGGAAGGCAAAGAAGAGGATTTGAATTCAAGGCAGAATTGCACGAAACAGATTTCAGGAGGTAGATACGAATCGCCTTTAAAGCACATGAAAAGCGGCAAAACGTTGACAATGATGCCCTTGGCCAAAAAGGGCGTATGCGTTTTTTCCTGAATATATTCAGGAAAAAACGCATACGCCCTTTTTGGCCAACCAAGCAACCTGGAAAGGCAAATCAGCGCTACAGAGAAGTCTCGCTTCCCATCAGTCAAAAGGGCCATGCTGAAAAAAGTTTCAAAACCAGAAATGCAGGACAGGCCATGGAGAAATGAGAGCCTTGCTACACTGATGGGCGGGATGTAAATTGCCAACAGCCACTCGGGAGAAGTGCACGGTGTGTCCTGAAACATCTGAAAAACACAGCTTAGAGAGCATAGGGCACTTCCACTCATGGGGGTATAAATTGGGAAAATGAAAAATCAGCAAGACACAAGCACCCCAATGTTGAGGGCTGCTCTGTTGACAAGGACCTCCACTTCATTCCACCTTAAATATCCCAGGAAAGAGAAAAATGGATAAAGAAGTTGTGGTCCTTATGTACAATGGAATATCACTCAGCCATGAAATCAATGTCATAATGTTAGTAGCAGCATGATGAGTGGATTTAGGTACGACGATTCTAAGTGAAATAAGTCACACAGAAAAGGACACTTCTCATAAGGTATCACTGATAGAGGGAATGTAAAAACCGTTACACTTGAACTGAATTACAAAACAGAACAGAGTCACACATGCCGAAAACACACTATGGCTGCTTAACGGGAAAGGTGAGGTGGGGTGATACATAAAACAAGGGTATCAAATTAGCTCAGATACCGTTCCATAAACCCAATATGTAGTAGACAAGACCTACTCCTTGCTCAGAGAACTGGACTCAACACGCCCTATTCACCGCACAAGAATATATCTGACTAGTAATAATCTTAAAGCCTATGTATTGATATCTCTCTGTTAGTGTGTCAAGTGGGTGGAAAGCGGCATAAACACAGCCGTGAAAAGCAGCTAAACCCCATTATGAAAATAAATTACTTTGAAAAACCCATGAAACAACGACAGTGAAAGAGATAGAAATTCTTACACAATGAGTTCAGGGGCTGTGATGCAACCTGGATTGACCATATCTAGACCCACAGCTGGATGAGACATAAGGGTGGACACTCTTGGGGCTGAGAGGTTTGGTGAGGTTGGGTGAGCAAACGCAGACCCTTTAAAGTAATACTGCGTGGTACCCATCGCATGGGTCCCAAATCTCCAGCTTCAAGGGCATCTTCCTACATCGAAAACATGCATGAGAAACCCAGAAGATGGTACACCGTGTGATGGGGAAAGGTTTCTAAAACGCACCTCATTTCTCATCTCCTTGTGCCCGGGTTCGCCATTCCAGCCACTTTACTAGCAATCTCCCTACTTGGAGCATCAGCACCTTTAACCTCCTGTTCCGTACAGGTTGCAATTTGTCCTGAGGATGAACGGGAAGACGGGGAACCAACGAGAGACTAGCTCTTGGTGTCGGGACAGGCACAGGTCACTCTATTTTCCCATCAGGAAGAAGAATTAACCACAGGCTCAGCCTGCCCCCCGGAACCAGAACAGGGCCTGAAGCCATCCTGCGCTTTTGCGGCCAGCTCCCAAAAAAGCGAGTTGTAAAATGGAGGTTCAGGGCACTGCAATTCACAAACCTGCAGAGTTATAAATGATAACTCTCGTCCACAAATATATTGAGGGAAGGCAAAGAAGAGGATTTGAAATCAAGTCAGAATTGCACGAAACAGATTTCAGGAGGTAGATACGAATCGCCTTTAAAGCACATGAAAAGCGGCAAAACGTTGACAATGATGCCCTTGGCCAAAAAGGGCGTATGCGTTTTTTCCTGAATATATTCAGGAAAAAACGCATACGCCCTTTTTGGCCAACCAAGCAACCTGGAAAGGCAAATCAGCGCTACAGAGAAGTCTCGCTTCCCATCGGTCAAAAGGGCCATGCTGAAAAAAGTGTCAAAACCAGAAATGCAGGACAGGCCATGGAGAAATGGGAGCCTTGCTACACTGATGGGCGGGATGTAAATTGCCAACAGCCACTCTGGAGAAGTGTACGGTGTGTCCTGAAACATCTGAAAAACACAGCTTAGAGAGCATAGGGCACTTCCACTCATGGGGGTATAAATTGGGAAAATGAAAAATCAGCAAGACACAAGCACCCCAAAGTTGAGGGCTGCTCTGTTGACAAGGACCTCCACTTCATTCCACCTTAAATATCCCAGGAAAGAGAAAAATGGATAAAGAAGTTGTGGTCCTTATGTACAATGGAATATCACTCAGCCATGAAATCAATGTCATAATGTTAGTAGCAGCATGATGAGTGGATTTAGGTACGACGATTCTAAGTGAAATAAGTCACACAGAAAAGGACACTTCTCATAAGGTATCACTTATGGAGGGAATGTAAAAACCGTTACACTTGAACTGAATTACAAAACAGAACAGAGTCACACATGCAGAAAACACACTATGGCTGCTTAACGGGAAAGGTGAGGTGGGGTGATACATAAAACAAGGGTATCAAATTAGCTCAGATACCGTTCCATAAACCCAATATGTAGTAGACAAGACCTACTCCTTGCTCAGAGAACTGGACTCAACACGCCCTATTCACCGCACAAGAATATATCTGACTAGTAATAATCTTAAAGCCTATGTATTGATATCTCTCTGTTAGTGTGTCAAGTGGGTGGAAAGCGGCATAAACACAGCCGTGAAAAGCAGCTAAACCCCATTATGAAAATAAATTACTTTGAAAAACCCATGAAACAACGACAGTGAAAGAGATAGAAATTCTTACACAATGAGTTCAGGGGCTGTGATGCAACCTGGATTGACCATATCTAGACCCACAGCTGGATGAGACATAAGGGTGGACACTCTTGGGGCTGAGAGGTTTGGTGAGGTTGGGTGAGCAAACGCAGACCCTTTAAAGTAATACTGCGTGGTACCCATCGCATGGGTCCCAAATCTCCAGCTTCAAGGGCATCTTCCTACATCGAAAACATGCATGAGAAACCCAGAAGATGGTACACCGTGTGATGGGGAAAGGTTTCTAAAACGCACCTCATTTCTCATCTCCTTGTGCCCGGGTTCGCCATTCCAGCCACTTTACTAGCAATCTCCCTACTTGGAGCATCAGCACCTTTAACCTCCTGTTCCGTAAAGGTTGCAATTTGTCCTGAGGATGAACGGGAAGACGGGGAACCAACGAGAGACTAGCTCTTGGTGTTGGGACAGGCACAGGTCACTCTATTTTCCCATCAGGAAGAAGAATTAACCACAGGCTCAGCCTGCCCCCCGGAACCAGAACAGGGCCTGAAGCCATCCTGCGCTTTTGCGGCCAGCTCCCAAAAAAGCGAGTTGTAAAATGGAGGTTCAGGGCACTGCAATTCACAAACCTGCAGAGTTATAAATGATAACTCTCGTCCACAAATATATTGAGGGAAGGCAAAGAAGAGGATTTGAAATCAAGGCAGAATTGCACGAAACAGATTTCAGGAGGTAGATACGAATCGCCCTTAAAGCACATGAAAAGCGGCAAAACGTTGACAATGATGCCCTTGGCCAAAAAGGGCGTATGCGTTTTTTCCTGAATATATTCAGGAAAAAACGCATACGCCCTTTTTGGCCAACCAAGCAACCTGGAAAGGCAAATCAGCGCTACAGAGAAGTCTCGCTTCCCATCGGTCAAAAGGGCCATGCTGAAAAAAGTGTCAAAACCAGAAATGCAGGACAGGCCATGGAGAAATGGGAGCCTTGCTACACTGATGGGCGGGATGTAAATTGCCAACAGCCACTCTGGAGAAGTGTACGGTGTGTCCTGAAACATCTGAAAAACACAGCTTAGAGAGCATAGGGCACTTCCACTCATGGGGGTATAAATTGGGAAAATGAAAAATCAGCAAGACACAAGCACCCCAAAGTTGAGGGCTGCTCTGTTGACAAGGACCTCCACTTCATTCCACCTTCAATATCCCAGGAAAGAGAAAAATGGATAAAGAAGTTGTGGTCCTTATGTACAATGGAATATCACTCAGCCATGAAATCAATGTCATAATGTTAGTAGCAGCATGATGAGTGGATTTAGGTACGACGATTCTAAGTGAAATAAGTCACACAGAAAAGGACACTTCTCATAAGGTATCACTGATAGAGGGAATGTAAAAACCGTTACACTTGAACTGAATTACAAAACAGAACAGAGTCACACATGCAGAAAACACACTATGGCTGCTTAACGGGAAAGGTGAGGTGGGGTGATACATAAAACAAGGGTATCAAATTAGCTCAGATACCGTTCCATAAACCCAATATGTAGTAGACAAGACCTACTCCTTGCTCAGAGAACTGGACTCAACACGCCCTATTCACCGCACAAGAATATATCTGACTAGTAATAATCTTAAAGCCTATGTATTGATATCTCTCTGTTAGTGTGTCAAGTGGGTGGAAAGCGGCATAAACACAGCCGTGAAAAGCAGCTAAACCCCATTATGAAAATAAATTACTTTGAAAAACCCATGAAACAACGACAGTGAAAGAGATAGAAATTCTTACACAATGAGTTCAGGGGCTGTGATGCAACCTGGATTGACCATATCTAGACCCACAGCTGGATGAGACATAAGGGTGGACACTCTTGGGGCTGAGAGGTTTGGTGAGGTTGGGTGAGCAAACGCAGACCCTTTAAAGTAATACTGCGTGGTACCCATCGCATGGGTCCCAAATCTCCAGCTTCAAGGGCATCTTCCTACATCGAAAACATGCATGAGAAACCCAGAAGATGGTACACCGTGTGATGGGGAAAGGTTTCTAAAACGCACCTCATTTCTCATCTCCTTGTGCCCGGGTTCGCCATTCCAGCCACTTTACTAGCAATCTCCCTACTTGGAGCATCAGCACCTTTAACCTCCTGTTCCGTACAGGTTGCAATTTGTCCTGAGGATGAACGGGAAGACGGGGAACCAACGAGAGACTAGCTCTTGGTGTTGGGACAGGCACAGGTCACTCTATTTTCCCATTAGGAAGAAGAATTAACCACAGGCTCAGCCTGCCCCCCGGAACCAGAACAGGGCCTGAAGCCATCCTGCGCTTTTGCGGCCAGCTCCCAAAAAAGCGAGTTGTAAAATGGAGGTTCAGGGCACTGCAATTCACAAACCTGCAGAGTTATAAATGATAACTCTCGTCCACAAATATATTGAGGGAAGGCAAAGAAGAGGATTTGAAATCAAGGCAGAATTGCACGAAACAGATTTCAGGAGGTAGATACGAATCGCCCTTAAAGCACATGAAAAGCGGCAAAACGTTGACAATGATGCCCTTGGCCAAAAAGGGCGTATGCGTTTTTTCCTGAATATATTCAGGAAAAAACGCATACGCCCTTTTTGGCCAACCAAGCAACCTGGAAAGGCAAATCGGCGCTACAGAGAAGTCTCGCTTCCCATCGGTCAAAAGGGCCATGCTGAAAAAAGTGTCAAAACCAGAAATGCAGGACAGGCCATGGAGAAATGGGAGCCTTGCTACACTGATGGGCGGGATGTAAATTGCCAACAGCCACTCTGGAGAAGTGCACGGTGTGTCCTGAAACATCTGAAAAACACAGCTTAGAGAGCATAGGGCATTTCCACTCATGGGGGTATAAATTGGGAAAATGAAAAATCAGCAAGACACAAGCACCCCAAAGTTGAGGGCTGCTCTGTTGACAAGGACCTCCACTTCATTCCACCTTAAATATCCCAGGAAAGAGAAAAATGGATAAAGAAGTTGTGGTCCTTATGTACAATGGAATATCACTCAGCCATGAAATCAATGTCATAAGGTTAGTAGCAGCATGATGAGTGGATTTAGGTACGACGATTCTAAGTGAAATAAGTCACACAGAAAAGGACACTTCTCATAAGGTATCACTGATAGAGGGAATGTAAAAACCGTTACACTTGAACTGAATTACAAAACAGAACAGAGTCACACATGCAGAAAACACACTATGGCTGCTTAACGGGAAAGGTGAGGTGGGGTGATACATAAAACAAGGGTATCAAATTAGCTCAGATACCGTTCCATAAACCCAATATGTAGTAGACAAGACCTACTCCTTGCTCAGAGAACTGGACTCAACACGCCCTATTCACCGCACAAGAATATATCTGACTAGTAATAATCTTAAAGCCTATGTATTGATATCTCTCTGTTAGTGTGTCAAGTGGGTGGAAAGCGGCATAAACACAGCCGTGAAAAGCAGCTAAACCCCATTATGAAAATAAATTACTTTGAAAAACCCATGAAACAACGACAGTGAAAGAGATAGAAATTCTTACACAATGAGTTCAGGGGCTGTGATGCAACCTGGATTGACCATATCTAGACCCACAGCTGGATGAGACATAAGGGTGGACACTCTTGGGGCTGAGAGGTTTGGTGAGGTTGGGTGAGCAAACGCAGACCCTTTAAAGTAATACTGCGTGGTACCCATCGCATGGGTCCCAAATCTCCAGCTTCAAGGGCATCTTCCTACATCGAAAACATGCATGAGAAACCCAGAAGATGGTACACCGTGTGATGGGGAAAGGTTTCTAAAACGCACCTCATTTCTCATCTCCTTGTGCCCGGGTTCGCCATTCCAGCCACTTTACTAGCAATCTCCCTACTTGGAGCATCAGCACCTTTAACCTCCTGTTCCGTACAGGTTGCAATTTGTCCTGAGGATGAACGGGAAGACGGGGAACCAACGAGAGACTAGCTCTTGGTGTCGGGACAGGCACAGGTCACTCTATTTTCCCATCAGGAAGAAGAATTAACCACAGGCTCAGCCTGCCCCCCGGAACCAGAACAGGGCCTGAAGCCATCCTGAGCTTTTGCGGCCAGCTCCCAAAAAAGCGAGTTGTAAAATGGAGGTTCAGGGCACTGCAATTCACAAACCTGCAGAGTTATAAATGATAACTCTCGTCCACAAATATATTGAGGGAAGGCAAAGAAGAGGATTTGAAATCAAGGCAGAATTGCACGAAACAGATTTCAGGAGGTAGATACGAATCGCCTTTAAAGCACATGAAAAGCGGCAAAACGTTGACAATGATGCCCTTGGCCAAAAAGGGCGTATGCGTTTTTTCCTGAATATATTCAGGAAAAAACGCATACGCCCTTTTTGGCCAACCAAGCAACCTGGAAAGGCAAATCAGCGCTACAGAGAAGTCTCGCTTCCCATCGGTCAAAAGGGCCATGCTGAAAAAAGTGTCAAAACCAGAAATGCAGGACAGGCCATGGAGAAATGGGAGCCTTGCTACACTGATGGGCGGGATGTAAATTGCCAACAGCCACTCTGGAGAAGTGTACGGTGTGTCCTGAAACATCTGAAAAACACAGCTTAGAGAGCATAGGGCACTTCCACTCATGGGGGTATAAATTGGGAAAATGAAAAATCAGCAAGACACAAGCACCCCAAAGTTGAGGGCTGCTCTGTTGACAAGGACCTCCACTTCATTCCACCTTCAATATCCCAGGAAAGAGAAAAATGGATAAAGAAGTTGTGGTCCTTATGTACAATGGAATATCACTCAGCCATGAAATCAATGTCATAATGTTAGTAGCAGCATGATGAGTGGATTTAGGTACGACGATTCTAAGTGAAATAAGTCACACAGAAAAGGACACTTCTCATAAGGTATCACTGATAGAGGGAATGTAAAAACCGTTACACTTGAACTGAATTACAAAACAGAACAGAGTCACACATGCAGAAAACACACTATGGCTGCTTAACGGGAAAGGTGAGGTGGGGTGATACATAAAACAAGGGTATCAAATTAGCTCAGATACCGTTCCATAAACCCAATATGTAGTAGACAAGACCTACTCCTTGCTCAGAGAACTGGGCTCAACACGCCCTATTCACCGCACAAGAATATATCTGACTAGTAATAATCTTAAAGCCTATGTATTGATATCTCTCTGTTAGTGTGTCAAGTGGGTGGAAAGCGGCATAAACACAGCCGTGAAAAGCAGCTAAACCCCATTATGAAAATAAATTACTTTGAAAAACCCATGAAACAACGACAGTGAAAGAGATAGAAATTCTTACACAATGAGTTCAGGGGCTGTGATGCAACCTGGATTGACCATATCTAGACCCACAGCTGGATGAGACATAAGGGTGGACACTCTTGGGGCTGAGAGGTTTGGTGAGGTTGGGTGAGCAAACGCAGACCCTTTAAAGTAATACTGCGTGGTACCCATCGCATGGGTCCCAAATCTCCAGCTTCAAGGGCATCTTCCTACATCGAAAACATGCATGAGAAACCCAGAAGATGGTACACCGTGTGATGGGGAAAGGTTTCTAAAACGCACCTCATTTCTCATCTCCTTGTGCCCGGGTTCGCCATTCCAGCCACTTTACTAGCAATCTCCCTACTTGGAGCATCAGCACCTTTAACCTCCTGTTCCGTACAGGTTGCAATTTGTCCTGAGGATGAACGGGAAGACGGGGAACCAACGAGAGACTAGCTCTTGGTGTTGGGACAGGCACAGGTCACTCTATTTTCCCATCAGGAAGAAGAATTAACCACAGGCTCAGCCTGCCCCCCAGAACCACAACAGGGCCTGAAGCCATCCTGCGCTTTTGCGGCCAGCTCCCAAAAAAGCGAGTTGTAAAATGGAGGTTCAGGGCACTGCAATTCACAAACCTGCAGAGTTATAAATGATAACTCTCGTCCACAAATATATTGAGGGAAGGCAAAGAAGAGGATTTGAAATCAAGGCAGAATTGCACGAAACAGATTTCAGGAGGTAGATACGAATCGCCCTTAAAGCACATGAAAAGCGGCAAAACGTTGACAATGATGCCCTTGGCCAAAAAGGGCGTATGCGTTTTTTCCTGAATATATTCAGGAAAAAACGCATACGCCCTTTTTGGCCAACCAAGCAACCTGGAAAGTCAAATCAGCGCTACAGAGAAGTCTCGCTTCCCATCGGTCAAAAGGGCCATGCTGAAAAAAGTGTCAAAACCAGAAATGCAGGACAGGCCATGGAGAAATGGGAGCCTTGCTACACTGATGGGCGGGATGTAAATTGCCAACAGCCACTCTGGAGAAGTGTACGGTGTGTCCTGAAACATCTGAAAAACACAGCTTAGAGAGCATAGGGCACTTCCACTCATGGGGGTATAAATTGGGAAAATGAAAAATCAGCAAGACACAAGCACCCCAAAGTTGAGGGCTGCTCTGTTGACAAGGACCTCCACTTCATTCCACCTTAAATATCCCAGGAAAGAGAAAAATGGATAAAGAAGTTGTGGTCCTTATGTACAATGGAATATCACTCAGCCATGAAATCAATGTCATAATGTTAGTAGCAGCATGATGAGTGGATTTAGGTACGACGATTCTAAGTGAAATAAGTCACACAGAAAAGGACACTTCTCATAAGGTATCACTGATAGAGGGAATGTAAAAACCGTTACACTTGAACTGAATTACAAAACAGAACAGAGTCACACATGCAGAAAACACACTATGGCTGCTTAACGGGAAAGGTGAGGTGGGGTGATACATAAAACAAGGGTATCAAATTAGCTCAGATACCGTTCCATAAACCCAATATGTAGTAGACAAGACCTACTCCTTGCTCAGAGAACTGGACTCAACACGCCCTATTCACCGCACAAGAATATATCTGACTAGTAATAATCTTAAAGCCTATGTATTGATATCTCTCTGTTAGTGTGTCAAGTGGGTGGAAAGCGGCATAAACACAGCCGTGAAAAGCAGCTAAACCCCATTATGAAAATAAATTACTTTGAAAAACCCATGAAACAACGACAGTGAAAGAGATAGAAATTCTTACACAATGAGTTCAGGGGCTGTGATGCAACCTGGATTGACCATATCTAGACCCACAGCTGGATGAGACATAAGGGTGGACACTCTTGGGGCTGAGAGGTTTGGTGAGGTTGGGTGAGCAAACGCAGACCCTTTAAAGTAATACTGCGTGGTACCCATCGCATGGGTCCCAAATCTCCAGCTTCAAGGGCATCTTCCTACATCGAAAACATGCATGAGAAACCCAGAAGATGGTACACCGTGTGATGGGGAAAGGTTTCTAAAACGCACCTCATTTCTCATCTCCTTGTGCCCGGGTTCGCCATTCCAGCCACTTTACTAGCAATCTCCCTACTTGGAGCATCAGCACCTTTAACCTCCTGTTCCGTACAGGTTGCAATTTGTCCTGAGGATGAACGGGAAGACGGGGAACCAACGAGAGACTAGCTCTTGGTGTTGGGACAGGCACAGGTCACTCTATTTTCCCATTAGGAAGAAGAATTAACCACAGGCTCAGCCTGCCCCCCGGAACCAGAACAGGGCCTGAAGCCATCCTGCGCTTTTGCGGCCAGCTCCCAAAAAAGCGAGTTGTAAAATGGAGGTTCAGGGCACTGCAATTCACAAACCTGCAGAGTTATAAATGATAACTCTCGTCCACAAATATATTGAGGGAAGGCAAAGAAGAGGATTTGAAATCAAGGCAGAATTGCACGAAACAGATTTCAGGAGGTAGATACGAATCGCCCTTAAAGCACATGAAAAGCGGCAAAACGTTGACAATGATGCCCTTGGCCAAAAAGGGCGTATGCGTTTTTTCCTGAATATATTCAGGAAAAAACGCATACGCCCTTTTTGGCCAACCAAGCAACCTGGAAAGGCAAATCGGCGCTACAGAGAAGTCTCGCTTCCCATCGGTCAAAAGGGCCATGCTGAAAAAAGTGTCAAAACCAGAAATGCAGGACAGGCCATGGAGAAATGGGAGCCTTGCTACACTGATGGGCGGGATGTAAATTGCCAACAGCCACTCTGGAGAAGTGCACGGTGTGTCCTGAAACATCTGAAAAACACAGCTTAGAGAGCATAGGGCATTTCCACTCATGGGGGTATAAATTGGGAAAATGAAAAATCAGCAAGACACAAGCACCCCAAAGTTGAGGGCTGCTCTGTTGACAAGGACCTCCACTTCATTCCACCTTAAATATCCCAGGAAAGAGAAAAATGGATAAAGAAGTTGTGGTCCTTATGTACAATGGAATATCACTCAGCCATGAAATCAATGTCATAAGGTTAGTAGCAGCATGATGAGTGGATTTAGGTACGACGATTCTAAGTGAAATAAGTCACACAGAAAAGGACACTTCTCATAAGGTATCACTGATAGAGGGAATGTAAAAACCGTTACACTTGAACTGAATTACAAAACAGAACAGAGTCACACATGCAGAAAACACACTATGGCTGCTTAACGGGAAAGGTGAGGTGGGGTGATACATAAAACAAGGGTATCAAATTAGCTCAGATACCGTTCCATAAACCCAATATGTAGTAGACAAGACCTACTCCTTGCTCAGAGAACTGGACTCAACACGCCCTATTCACCGCACAAGAATATATCTGACTAGTAATAATCTTAAAGCCTATGTATTGATATCTCTCTGTTAGTGTGTCAAGTGGGTGGAAAGCGGCATAAACACAGCCGTGAAAAGCAGCTAAACCCCATTATGAAAATAAATTACTTTGAAAAACCCATGAAACAACGACAGTGAAAGAGATAGAAATTCTTACACAATGAGTTCAGGGGCTGTGATGCAACCTGGATTGACCATATCTAGACCCACAGCTGGATGAGACATAAGGGTGGACACTCTTGGGGCTGAGAGGTTTGGTGAGGTTGGGTGAGCAAACGCAGACCCTTTAAAGTAATACTGCGTGGTACCCATCGCATGGGTCCCAAATCTCCAGCTTCAAGGGCATCTTCCTACATCGAAAACATGCATGAGAAACCCAGAAGATGGTACACCGTGTGATGGGGAAAGGTTTCTAAAACGCACCTCATTTCTCATCTCCTTGTGCCCGGGTTCGCCATTCCAGCCACTTTACTAGCAATCTCCCTACTTGGAGCATCAGCACCTTTAACCTCCTGTTCCGTACAGGTTGCAATTTGTCCTGAGGATGAACGGGAAGACGGGGAACCAACGAGAGACTAGCTCTTGGTGTCGGGACAGGCACAGGTCACTCTATTTTCCCATCAGGAAGAAGAATTAACCACAGGCTCAGCCTGCCCCCCGGAACCAGAACAGGGCCTGAAGCCATCCTGAGCTTTTGCGGCCAGCTCCCAAAAAAGCGAGTTGTAAAATGGAGGTTCAGGGCACTGCAATTCACAAACCTGCAGAGTTATAAATGATAACTCTCGTCCACAAATATATTGAGGGAAGGCAAAGAAGAGGATTTGAAATCAAGGCAGAATTGCACGAAACAGATTTCAGGAGGTAGATACGAATCGCCTTTAAAGCACATGAAAAGCGGCAAAACGTTGACAATGATGCCCTTGGACAAAAAGGGCGTATGCGTTTTTTCCTGAATATATTCAGGAAAAAACGCATACGCCCTTTTTGGCCAACCAAGCAACCTGGAAAGGCAAATCAGCGCTACAGAGAAGTCTCGCTTCCCATCGGTCAAAAGGGCCATGCTGAAAAAAGTGTCAAAACCAGAAATGCAGGACAGGCCATGGAGAAATGGGAGCCTTGCTACACTGATGGGCGGGATGTAAATTGCCAACAGCCACTCTGGAGAAGTGTACGGTGTGTCCTGAAACATCTGAAAAACACAGCTTAGAGAGCATAGGGCACTTCCACTCATGGGGGTATAAATTGGGAAAATGAAAAATCAGCAAGACACAAGCACCCCAAAGTTGAGGGCTGCTCTGTTGACAAGGACCTCCACTTCATTCCACCTTCAATATCCCAGGAAAGAGAAAAATGGATAAAGAAGTTGTGGTCCTTATGTACAATGGAATATCACTCAGCCATGAAATCAATGTCATAATGTTAGTAGCAGCATGATGAGTGGATTTAGGTACGACGATTCTAAGTGAAATAAGTCACACAGAAAAGGACACTTCTCATAAGGTATCACTGATAGAGGGAATGTAAAAACCGTTACACTTGAACTGAATTACAAAACAGAACAGAGTCACACATGCAGAAAACACACTATGGCTGCTTAACGGGAAAGGTGAGGTGGGGTGATACATAAAACAAGGGTATCAAATTAGCTCAGATACCGTTCCATAAACCCAATATGTAGTAGACAAGACCTACTCCTTGCTCAGAGAACTGGGCTCAACACGCCCTATTCACCGCACAAGAATATATCTGACTAGTAATAATCTTAAAGCCTATGTATTGATATCTCTCTGTTAGTGTGTCAAGTGGGTGGAAAGCGGCATAAACACAGCCGTGAAAAGCAGCTAAACCCCATTATGAAAATAAATTACTTTGAAAAACCCATGAAACAACGACAGTGAAAGAGATAGAAATTCTTACACAATGAGTTCAGGGGCTGTGATGCAACCTGGATTGACCATATCTAGACCCACAGCTGGATGAGACATAAGGGTGGACACTCTTGGGGCTGAGAGGTTTGGTGAGGTTGGGTGAGCAAACGCAGACCCTTTAAAGTAATACTGCGTGGTACCCATCGCATGGGTCCCAAATCTCCAGCTTCAAGGGCATCTTCCTACATCGAAAACATGCATGAGAAACCCAGAAGATGGTACACCGTGTGATGGGGAAAGGTTTCTAAAACGCACCTCATTTCTCATCTCCTTGTGCCCGGGTTCGCCATTCCAGCCACTTTACTAGCAATCTCCCTACTTGGAGCATCAGCACCTTTAACCTCCTGTTCCGTACAGGTTGCAATTTGTCCTGAGGATGAACGGGAAGACGGGGAACCAACGAGAGACTAGCTCTTGGTGTTGGGACAGGCACAGGTCACTCTATTTTCCCATCAGGAAGAAGAATTAACCACAGGCTCAGCCTGCCCCCCGGAACCAGAACAGGGCCTGAAGCCATCCTGCGCTTTTGCGGCCAGCTCCCAAAAAAGCGAGTTGTAAAATGGAGGTTCAGGGCACTGCAATTCACAAACCTGCAGAGTTATAAATGATAACTCTCGTCCACAAATATATTGAGGGAAGGCAAAGAAGAGGATTTGAAATCAAGGCAGAATTGCACGAAACAGATTTCAGGAGGTAGATACGAATCGCCCTTAAAGCACATGAAAAGCGGCAAAACGTTGACAATGATGCCCTTGGCCAAAAAGGGCGTATGCGTTTTTTCCTGAATATATTCAGGAAAAAACGCATACGCCCTTTTTGGCCAACCAAGCAACCTGGAAAGGCAAATCAGCGCTACAGAGAAGTCTCGCTTCCCATCGGTCAAAAGGGCCATGCTGAAAAAAGTGTGAAAAACCAGAAATGCAGGACAGGCCATGGAGAAATGGGAGCCTTGCTACACTGATGGGCGGGATGTAAATTGCCAACAGCCACTCTGGAGAAGTGCACGGTGTGTCCTGAAACATCTGAAAAACACAGCTTAGAGAGCATAGGGCATTTCCACTCATGGGGGTATAAATTGGGAAAATGAAAAATCAGCAAGACACAAGCACCCCAAAGTTGAGGGCTGCTCTGTTGACAAGGACCTCCACTTCATTCCACCTTAAATATCCCAGGAAAGAGAAAAATGGATAAAGAAGTTGTGGTCCTTATGTACAATGGAATATCACTCAGCCATGAAATCAATGTCATAAGGTTAGTAGCAGCATGATGAGTGGATTTAGGTACGACGATTCTAAGTGAAATAAGTCACACAGAAAAGGACACTTCTCCTAAGGTATCACTGATAGAGGGAATGTAAAAACCGTTACACTTGAACTGAATTACAAAACAGAACAGAGTCACACATGCAGAAAACACACTATGGCTGCTTAACGGGAAAGGTGAGGTGGGGTGATACATAAAACAAGGGTATCAAATTAGCTCAGATACCGTTCCATAAACCCAATATGTAGTAGACAAGACCTACTCCTTGCTCAGAGAACTGGACTCAACACGCCCTATTCACCGCACAAGAATATATCTGACTAGTAATAATCTTAAAGCCTATGTATTGATATCTCTCTGTTAGTGTGTCAAGTGGGTGGAAAGCGGCATAAACACAGCCGTGAAAAGCAGCTAAACCCCATTATGAAAATAAATTACTTTGAAAAACCCATGAAACAACGACAGTGAAAGAGATAGAAATTCTTACACAATGAGTTCAGGGGCTGTGATGCAACCTGGATTGACCATATCTAGACCCACAGCTGGATGAGACATAAGGGTGGACACTCTTGGGGCTGAGAGGTTTGGTGAGGTTGGGTGAGCAAACGCAGACCCTTTAAAGTAATACTGCGTGGTACCCATCGCATGGGTCCCAAATCTCCAGCTTCAAGGGCATCTTCCTACATCGAAAACATGCATGAGAAACCCAGAAGATGGTACACCGTGTGATGGGGAAAGGTTTCTAAAACGCACCTCATTTCTCATCTCCTTGTGCCCGGGTTCGCCATTCCAGCCACTTTACTAGCAATCTCCCTACTTGGAGCATCAGCACCTTTAACCTCCTGTTCTGTACAGGTTGCAATTTGTCCTGAGGATGAACGGGAAGACGGGGAACCAACGAGAGACTAGCTCTTGGTGTTGGGACAGGCACAGGTCACTCTATTTTCCCATCAGGAAGAAGAATTAACCACAGGCTCAGCCTGCCCCCCGGAACCAGAACAGGGCCTGAAGCCATCCTGCGCTTTTGCGGCCAGCTCCCAAAAAAGCGAGTTGTAAAATGGAGGTTCAGGGCACTGCAATTCACAAACCTGCAGAGTTATAAATGATAACTCTCGTCCACAAATATATAGAGGGAAGGCAAAGAAGAGGATTTGAATTCAAGGCAGAATTGCACGAAACAGATTTCAGGAGGTAGATACGAATCGCCTTTAAAGCACATGAAAAGCGGCAAAACGTTGACAATGATGCCCTTGGCCAAAAAGGGCGTATGCGTTTTTTCCTGAATATATTCAGGAAAAAACGCATACGCCCTTTTTGGCCAACCAAGCAACCTGGAAAGGCAAATCAGCGATACAGAGAAGTCTCGCTTCCCATCAGTCAAAAGGGCCATGCTGAAAAAAGTGTCAAAACCAGAAATGCAGGACAGGCCATGGAGAAATGGGAGCCTTGCTACACTGATGGGCGGGATGTAAATTGCCAACAGCCACTCTGGAGAAGTGCACGGTGTGTCCTGAAACATCTGAAAAACACAGCTTAGAGAGCATAGGGCACTTCCACTCATGGGGGTATAAATTGGGAAAATGAAAAATCAGCAAGACACAAGCACCCCAATGTTGAGGGCTGCTCTGTTGACAAGGACCTCCACTTCATTCCACCTTAAATATCCCAGGAAAGAGAAAAATGGATAAAGAAGTTGTGGTCCTTATGTACAATGGAATATCACTCAGCCATGAAATCAATGTCATAATGTTAGTAGCAGCATGATGAGTGGATTTAGGTACGACGATTCTAAGTGAAATAAGTCACACAGAAAAGGACACTTCTCATAAGGTATCACTTATGGAGGGAATGTAAAAACCGTTACACTTGAACTGAATTACAAAACAGAACAGAGTCACACATGCAGAAAACACACTATGGCTGCTTAACGGGAAAGGTGAGGTGGGGTGATACATAAAACAAGGGTATCAAATTAGCTCAGATACCGTTCCATAAACCCAATATGTAATAGACAAGACCTACTCCTTGCTCATAGAACTGGACTCAACACGCCCTATTCACAGCACAAGAATATATGTGACTAGTAATAATCTTAAAACCTATGTATTGATATCTCTCTGTTAGTGTGTCAAGTGGGTGGAAAGCGGCATAAACACAGCCGTGAAAAGCAGCTAAACCCCATTATGAAAATAAATTACTTTGAAAAACCCATGAAACAACGACAGTGAAAGAGATAGAAATTCTTACACAATGAGTTCAGGGGCTGTGATGCAACCTGGATTGACCATATCTAGACCCACAGCTGGATGAGACATAAGGGTGGACACTCTTGGGGCTGAGAGGTTTGGTGAGGTTGGGTGAGCAAACGCAGACCCTTTAAAGTAATACTGCGTGGTACCCATCGCATGGGTCCCAAATCTCCAGCTTCAAGGGCATCTTCCTACATCGAAAACATGCATGAGAAACCCAGAAGATGGTACACCGTGTGATGGGGAAAGGTTTCTAAAACGCACCTCATTTCTCATCTCCTTGTGCCCGGGTTCGCCATTCCAGCCGCATTACTAGCAATCTCCCTACTTGGAGCATCAGCACCTTTAACCTCCTGTTCCGTACAGGTTGCAATTTGTCCTGAGGATGAACGGGAAGACGGGGAACCAACGAGAGACTTGCTCTTGGTGTCAGGACAGGCACAGGTCACTCTATTTTCCCATCAGGAAGAAGAATTAACCACAGGCTCAGCCTGCCCCCCGGAACCACAACAGGGCCTGAAGCCATCCTGCGCTTTTGCGGCCAGCTCCCAAAAAAGCGAGGTGTAAAATGGAGGTTCAGGGCACTGCAATTCACAAACCTGCAGAGTTATAAATGATAACTCTCGTCCACAAATATATTGAGGGAAGGCAAAGAAGAGGATTTGAAATCAAGGCAGAATTGCACGAAACAGATTTCAGGAGGTAGATACGAATCGCCTTTAAAGCACATGAAAAGCGGCAAAACGTTGACAATGAGGCCCTTGGCCAAAAAGGGCGTATGCGTTTTTTCCTGAATATATTCAGGAAAAAACGCATACGCCCTTTTTGGCCAACCAAGCAACCTGGAAAGGCAAATCAGCGCTACAGAGAAGTCTCGCTTCCCATCGGTCAAAAGGGCCATGCTGAAAAAAGTGTCAAAACCAGAAATGCAGGACAGGCCATGGAGAAATGGGAGCCTTGCTACACTGATGGGCGGGATGTAAATTGCCAACAGCCACTCTGGAGAAGTGTACGGTGTGTCCTGAAACATCTGAAAAACACAGCTTAGAGGGCATAGGGCACTTCCACTCATGGGGGTATAAATTGGGAAAATGAAAAATCAGCAAGACACAAGCACCCCAAAGTTGAGGGCTGCTCTGTTGACAAGGACCTCCACTTCATTCCACCTTAAATATCCCAGGAAAGAGAAAAATGGATAAAGAAGTTGTGGTCCTTATGTACAATGGAATATCACTCAGCCATGAAATCAATGTCATAATGTTAGTAGCAGCATGATGAGTGGATTTAGGTACGACGATTCTAAGTGAAATAAGTCACACAGAAAAGGACACTTCTCATAAGGTATCACTGATAGAGGGAATGTAAAAACCGTTACACTTGAACTGAATTACAAAACAGAACAGAGTCACACATGCAGAAAACACACTATGGCTGCTTAACGGGAAAGGTGAGGTGGGGTGATACATAAAACAAGGGTATCAAATTAGCTCAGATACCGTTCCATAAACCCAATATGTAGTAGACAAGACCTACTCCTTGCTCAGAGAACTGGACTCAACACGCCCTATTCACCGCACAAGAATATATCTGACTAGTAATAATCTTAAAGCCTATGTATTGATATCTCTCTGTTAGTGTGTCAAGTGGGTGGAAAGCGGCATAAACACAGCCGTGAAAAGCAGCTAAACCCCATTATGAAAATAAATTACTTTGAAAAACCCATGAAACAACGACAGTGAAAGAGATAGAAATTCTTACACAATGAGTTCAGGGGCTGTGATGCAACCTGGATTGACCATATCTAGACCCACAGCTGGATGAGACATAAGGGTGGACACTCTTGGGGCTGAGAGGTTTGGTGAGGTTGGGTGAGCAAACGCAGACCCTTTAAAGTAATACTGCGTGGTACCCATCGCATGGGTCCCAAATCTCCAGCTTCAAGGGCATCTTCCTACATCGAAAACATGCATGAGAAACCCAGAAGATGGTACACCGTGTGATGGGGAAAGGTTTCTAAAACGCACCTCATTTCTCATCTCCTTGTGCCCGGGTTCGCCATTCCAGCCACTTTACTAGCAATCTCCCTACTTGGAGCATCAGCACCTTTAACCTCCTGTTCCGTACAGGTTGCAATTTGTCCTGAGGATGAACGGGAAGACGGGGAACCAACGAGAGACTAGCTCTTGGTGTCGGGACAGGCACAGGTCACTCTATTTTCCCATCAGGAAGAAGAATTAACCACAGGCTCAGCCTGCCCCCCGGAACCAGAACAGGGCCTGAAGCCATCCTGAGCTTTTGCGGCCAGCTCCCAAAAAAGCGAGTTGTAAAATGGAGGTTCAGGGCACTGCAATTCACAAACCTGCAGAGTTATAAATGATAACTCTCGTCCACAAATATATTGAGGGAAGGCAAAGAAGAGGATTTGAAATCAAGGCAGAATTGCACGAAACAGATTTCAGGAGGTAGATACGAATTGCCTTTAAAGCACATGAAAAGCGGCAAAACGTTGACAATGATGCCCTTGGACAAAAAGGGCGTATGCGTTTTTTCCTGAATATATTCAGGAAAAAACGCATACGCCCTTTTTGGCCAACCAAGCAACCTGGAAAGGCAAATCAGCGCTACAGAGAAGTCTCGCTTCCCATCGGTCAAAAGGGCCATGCTGAAAAAAGTGTCAAAACCAGAAATGCAGGACAGGCCATGGAGAAATGGGAGCCTTGCTACACTGATGGGCGGGATGTAAATTGCCAACAGCCACTCTGGAGAAGTGTACGGTGTGTCCTGAAACATCTGAAAAACACAGCTTAGAGAGCATAGGGCACTTCCACTCATGGGGGTATAAATTGGGAAAATGAAAAATCAGCAAGACACAAGCACCCCAAAGTTGAGGGCTGCTCTGTTGACAAGGACCTCCACTTCATTCCACCTTCAATATCCCAGGAAAGAGAAAAATGGATAAAGAAGTTGTGGTCCTTATGTACAATGGAATATCACTCAGCCATGAAATCAATGTCATAATGTTAGTAGCAGCATGATGAGTGGATTTAGGTACGACGATTCTAAGTGAAATAAGTCACACAGAAAAGGACACTTCTCATAAGGTATCACTGATAGAGGGAATGTAAAAACCGTTACACTTGATCTGAATTACAAAACAGAACAGAGTCACACATGCAGAAAACACACTATGGCTGCTTAACGGGAAAGGTGAGGTGGGGTGATACATAAAACAAGGGTATCAAATTAGCTCAGATACCGTTCCATAAACCCAATATGTAGTAGACAAGACCTACTCCTTGCTCAGAGAACTGGGCTCAACACGCCCTATTCACCGCACAAGAATATATCTGACTAGTAATAATCTTAAAGCCTATGTATTGATATCTCTCTGTTAGTGTGTCAAGTGGGTGGAAAGCGGCATAAACACAGCCGTGAAAAGCAGCTAAACCCCATTATGAAAATAAATTACTTTGAAAAACCCATGAAACAACGACAGTGAAAGAGATAGAAATTCTTACACAATGAGTTCAGGGGCTGTGATGCAACCTGGATTGACCATATCTAGACCCACAGCTGGATGAGACATAAGGGTGGACACTCTTGGGGCTGAGAGGTTTGGTGAGGTTGGGTGAGCAAACGCAGACCCTTTAAAGTAATACTGCGTGGTACCCATCGCATGGGTCCCAAATCTCCAGCTTCAAGGGCATCTTCCTACATCGAAAACATGCATGAGAAACCCAGAAGATGGT
Organism: Balaenoptera borealis; assembly: GCF_965194805.1. Taxonomy (NCBI): domain Eukaryota; kingdom Metazoa; phylum Chordata; class Mammalia; order Artiodactyla; family Balaenopteridae; genus Balaenoptera; species Balaenoptera borealis. Next base: position 226,208 of record NW_028123611.1, read on the forward strand.
ACACCGTGTGATGGGGAAAGGTTTCTAAAACGCACCTCATTTCTCATCTCCTTGTGCCCGGGTTCGCCATTCCAGCCACTTTACTAGCAATCTCCCTACTTGGAGCATCAGCACCTTTAACCTCCTGTTCCGTACAGGTTGCAATTTGTCCTGAGGATGAACGGGAAGACGGGGAACCAACGAGAGACTAGCTCTTGGTGTTGGGACAGGCACAGGTCACTCTATTTTCCCATCAGGAAGAAGAATTAACCACAGGCTCAGCCTGCCCCCCGGAACCAGAACAGGGCCTGAAGCCATCCTGCGCTTTTGCGGCCAGCTCCCAAAAAAGCGAGTTGTAAAATGGAGGTTCAGGGCACTGCAATTCACAAACCTGCAGAGTTATAAATGATAACTCTCGTCCACAAATATATTGAGGGAAGGCAAAGAAGAGGATTTGAAATCAAGGCAGAATTGCACGAAACAGATTTCAGGAGGTAGATACGAATCGCCCTTAAAGCACATGAAAAGCGGCAAAACGTTGACAATGATGCCCTTGGCCAAAAAGGGCGTATGCGTTTTTTCCTGAATATATTCAGGAAAAAACGCATACGCCCTTTTTGGCCAACCAAGCAACCTGGAAAGGCAAATCAGCGCTACAGAGAAGTCTCGCTTCCCATCGGTCAAAAGGGCCATGCTGAAAAAAGTGTGAAAAACCAGAAATGCAGGACAGGCCATGGAGAAATGGGAGCCTTGCTACACTGATGGGCGGGATGTAAATTGCCAACAGCCACTCTGGAGAAGTGCACGGTGTGTCCTGAAACATCTGAAAAACACAGCTTAGAGAGCATAGGGCATTTCCACTCATGGGGGTATAAATTGGGAAAATGAAAAATCAGCAAGACACAAGCACCCCAAAGTTGAGGGCTGCTCTGTTGACAAGGACCTCCACTTCATTCCACCTTAAATATCCCAGGAAAGAGAAAAATGGATAAAGAAGTTGTGGTCCTTATGTACAATGGAATATCACTCAGCCATGAAATCAATGTCATAAGGTTAGTAGCAGCATGATGAGTGGATTTAGGTACGACGATTCTAAGTGAAATAAGTCACACAGAAAAGGACACTTCTCATAAGGTATCACTGATAGAGGGAATGTAAAAACCGTTACACTTGAACTGAATTACAAAACAGAACAGAGTCACACATGCAGAAAACACACTATGGCTGCTTAACGGGAAAGGTGAGGTGGGGTGATACATAAAACAAGGGTATCAAATTAGCTCAGATACCGTTCCATAAACCCAATATGTAGTAGACAAGACCTACTCCTTGCTCAGAGAACTGGACTCAACACGCCCTATTCACCGCACAAGAATATATCTGACTAGTAATAATCTTAAAGCCTATGTATTGATATCTCTCTGTTAGTGTGTCAAGTGGGTGGAAAGCGGCATAAACACAGCCGTGAAAAGCAGCTAAACCCCATTATGAAAATAAATTACTTTGAAAAACCCATGAAACAACGACAGTGAAAGAGATAGAAATTCTTACACAATGAGTTCAGGGGCTGTGATGCAACCTGGATTGACCATATCTAGACCCACAGCTGGATGAGACATAAGGGTGGACACTCTTGGGGCTGAGAGGTTTGGTGAGGTTGGGTGAGCAAACGCAGACCCTTTAAAGTAATACTGCGTGGTACCCATCGCATGGGTCCCAAATCTCCAGCTTCAAGGGCATCTTCCTACATCGAAAACATGCATGAGAAACCCAGAAGATGGTACACCGTGTGATGGGGAAAGGTTTCTAAAACGCACCTCATTTCTCATCTCCTTGTGCCCGGGTTCGCCATTCCAGCCACTTTACTAGCAATCTCCCTACTTGGAGCATCAGCACCTTTAACCTCCTGTTCCGTAAAGGTTGCAATTTGTCCTGAGGATGAACGGGAAGACGGGGAACCAACGAGAGACTAGCTCTTGGTGTTGGGACAGGCACAGGTCACTCTATTTTCCCATCAGAAAGAAGAATTAACCACAGGCTCATTCTGCCCCCCGGAACCAGAACAGGGCCTGAAGCCATCCTGCGCTTTTGCGGCCAGCTCCCAAAAAAGCGAGTTGTAAAATGGAGGTTCAGGGCACTGCAATTCACAAACCTGCAGAGTTATAAATGATAACTCTCGTCCACAAATATATAGAGGGAAGGCAAAGAAGAGGATTTGAATTCAAGGCAGAATTGCACGAAACAGATTTCAGGAGGTAGATACGAATCGCCTTTAAAGCACATGAAAAGCGGCAAAACGTTGACAATGATGCCCTTGGCCAAAAAGGGCGTATGCGTTTTTTCCTGAATATATTCAGGAAAAAACGCATACGCCCTTTTTGGCCAACCAAGCAACCTGGAAAGGCAAATCAGCGCTACAGAGAAGTCTCGCTTCCCATCAGTCAAAAGGGCCATGCTGAAAAAAGTGTCAAAACCAGAAATGCAGGACAGGCCATGGAGAAATGGGAGCCTTGCTACACTGATGGGCGGGATGTAAATTGCCAACAGCCACTCTGGAGAAGTGCACGGTGTGTCCTGAAACATCTGAAAAACACAGCTTAGAGAGCATAGGGCACTTCCACTCATGGGGGTATAAATTGGGAAAATGAAAAATCAGCAAGACACAAGCACCCCAATGTTGAGGGCTGCTCTGTTGACAAGGACCTCCACTTCATTCCACCTTAAATATCCCAGGAAAGAGAAAAATGGATAAAGAAGTTGTGGTCCTTATGTACAATGGAATATCACTCAGCCATGAAATCAATGTCATAATGTTAGTAGCAGCATGATGAGTGGATTTAGGTACGACGATTCTAAGTGAAATAAGTCACACAGAAAAGGACACTTCTCATAAGGTATCACTTATGGAGGGAATGTAAAAACCGTTACACTTGAACTGAATTACAAAACAGAACAGAGTCACACATGCAGAAAACACACTATGGCTGCTTAACGGGAAAGGTGAGGTGGGGTGATACATAAAACAAGGGTATCAAATTAGCTCAGATACCGTTCCATAAACCCAATATGTAATAGACAAGACCTACTCCTTGCTCATAGAACTGGACTCAACACGCCCTATTCACAGCACAAGAATATATGTGACTAGTAATAATCTTAAAACCTATGTATTGATATCTCTCTGTTAGTGTGTCAAGTGGGTGGAAAGCGGCATAAACACAGCCGTGAAAAGCAGCTAAACCCCATTATGAAAATAAATTACTTTGAAAAACCCATGAAACAACGACAGTGAAAGAGATAGAAATTCTTACACAATGAGTTCAGGGGCTGTGATGCAACCTGGATTGACCATATCTAGACCCACAGCTGGATGAGACATAAGGGTGGACACTCTTGGGGCTGAGAGGTTTGGTGAGGTTGGGTGAGCAAACGCAGACCCTTTAAAGTAATACTGCGTGGTACCCATCGCATGGGTCCCAAATCTCCAGCTTCAAGGGCATCTTCCTACATCGAAAACATGCATGAGAAACCCAGAAGATGGTACACCGTGTGATGGGGAAAGGTTTCTAAAACGCACCTCATTTCTCATCTCCTTGTGCCCGGGTTCGCCATTCCAGCCGCATTACTAGCAATCTCCCTACTTGGAGCATCAGCACCTTTAACCTCCTGTTCCGTACAGGTTGCAATTTGTCCTGAGGATGAACGGGAAGACGGGGAACCAACGAGAGACTTGCTCTTGGTGTCAGGACAGGCACAGGTCACTCTATTTTCCCATCAGGAAGAAGAATTAACCACAGGCTCAGCCTGCCCCCCGGAACCACAACAGGGCCTGAAGCCATCCTGCGCTTTTGCGGCCAGCTCGCAAAAAAGCGAGGTGTAAAATGGAGGTTCAGGGCACTGCAATTCACAAACCTGCAGAGTTATAAATGATAACTCTCGTCCACAAATATATTGAGGGAAGGCAAAGAAGAGGATTTGAAATCAAGGCAGAATTGCACGAAACAGATTTCAGGAGGTAGATACGAATCGCCTTTAAAGCACATGAAAAGCGGCAAAACGTTGACAATGAGGCCCTTGGCCAAAAAGGGCGTATGCGTTTTTTCCTGAATATATTCAGGAAAAAACGCATACGCCCTTTTTGGCCAACCAAGCAACCTGGAAAGGCAAATCAGCGCTACAGAGAAGTCTCGCTTCCCATCGGTCAAAAGGGCCATGCTGAAAAAAGTGTCAAAACCAGAAATGCAGGACAGGCCATGGAGAAATGGGAGCCTTGCTACACTGATGGGCGGGATGTAAATTGCCAACAGCCACTCTGGAGAAGTGTACGGTGTGTCCTGAAACATCTGAAAAACACAGCTTAGAGGGCATAGGGCACTTCCACTCATGGGGGTATAAATTGGGAAAATGAAAAATCAGCAAGACACAAGCACCCCAAAGTTGAGGGCTGCTCTGTTGACAAGGACCTCCACTTCATTCCACCTTAAATATCCCAGGAAAGAGAAAAATGGATAAAGAAGTTGTGGTCCTTATGTACAATGGAATATCACTCAGCCATGAAATCAATGTCATAATGTTAGTAGCAGCATGATGAGTGGATTTAGGTACGACGATTCTAAGTGAAATAAGTCACACAGAAAAGGACACTTCTCATAAGGTATCACTGATAGAGGGAATGTAAAAACCGTTACACTTGAACTGAATTACAAAACAGAACAGAGTCACACATGCAGAAAACACACTATGGCTGCTTAACGGGAAAGGTGAGGTGGGGTGATACATAAAACAAGGGTATCAAATTAGCTCAGATACCGTTCCATAAACCCAATATGTAGTAGACAAGACCTACTCCTTGCTCAGAGAACTGGACTCAACACGCCCTATTCACCGCACAAGAATATATCTGACTAGTAATAATCTTAAAGCCTATGTATTGATATCTCTCTGTTAGTGTGTCAAGTGGGTGGAAAGCGGCATAAACACAGCCGTGAAAAGCAGCTAAACCCCATTATGAAAATAAATTACTTTGAAAAACCCATGAAACAACGACAGTGAAAGAGATAGAAATTCTTACACAATGAGTTCAGGGGCTGTGATGCAACCTGGATTGACCATATCTAGACCCACAGCTGGATGAGACATAAGGGAGGACACTCTTGGGGCTGAGAGGTTTGGTGAGGTTGGGTGAGCAAACGCAGACCCTTTAAAGTAATACTGCGTGGTACCCATCGCATGGGTCCCAAATCTCCAGCTTCAAGGGCATCTTCCTACATCGAAAACATGCATGAGAAACCCAAAAGATGGTACACCGTGTGATGGGGAAAGGTTTCTAAAACGCACCTCATTTCTCATCTCCTTGTGCCCGGGTTCGCCATTCCAGCCACTTTACTAGCAATCTCCCTACTTGGAGCATCAGCACCTTTAACCTCCTGTTCTGTACAGGTTGCAATTTGTCCTGAGGATGAACGGGAAGACGGGGAACCAACGAGAGACTAGCTCTTGGTGTTGGGACAGGCACAGGTCACTCTATTTTCCCATCAGGAAGAAGAATTAACCACAGGCTCAGCCTGCCCCCCGGAACCACAACAGGGCCTGAAGCCATCCTGCGCTTTTGCGGCCAGCTCCCAAAAAAGCGAGTTGTAAAATGGAGGTTCAGGGCACTGCAATTCACAAACCTGCAGAGTTATAAATGATAACTCTCGTCCACAAATATATTGAGGGAAGGCAAAGAAGAGGATTTGAAATCAAGGCAGAATTGCACGAAACAGATTTCAGGAGGTAGATACGAATCGCCTTTAAAGCACATGAAAAGCGGCAAAACGTTGACAATGATGCCCTTGGCCAAAAAGGGCGTATGCGTTTTTTCCTGAATATATTCAGGAAAAAACGCATACGCCCTTTTTGGCCAACCAAGCAACCTGGAAAGGCAAATCAGCGCTACAGAGAAGTCTCGCTTCCCATCGGTCAAAAGGGCCATGCTGAAAAAAGTGTCAAAACCAGATATGCAGGACAGGCCATGGAGAAATGGGAGCCTTGCTACACTGATGGGCGGGATGTAAATTGGCAACAGCCACTCTGGAGAAGTGCACGGTGTGTCCTGAAACATCTGAAAAACACAGCTTAGAGAGCATAGGGCACTTCCACTCATGGGGGTATAAATTGGGAAAATTAAAAATCAGCAAGACACAAGCACCCCAATGTTGAGGGCTGCTCTGTTGACAAGGACCTCCACTTCATTCCACCTTAAATATCCCAGGAAAGAGAAAAATGGATAAAGAAGTTGTGGTCCTTATGTACAATGGAATATCACTCAGCCATGAAATCAATGTCATAATGTTAGTAGCAGCATGATGAGTGGATTTAGGTACGACGATTCTAAGTGAAATAAGTCACACAGAAAAGGACACTTCTCATAAGGTATCACTTATGGAGGGAATGTAAAAACCGTTACACTTGAACTGAATTACAAAACAGAACAGAGTCACACATGCAGAAAACACACTATGGCTGCTTAACGGGAAAGGTGAGGTGGGGTGATACATAAAACAAGGGTATCAAATTAGCTCAGATACCGTTCCATAAACCCAATATGTAATAGACAAGACCTACTCCTTGCTCAGAGAACTGGACTCAACACGCCCTATTCACAGCACAAGAATATATGTGACTAGTAATAATCTTAAAACCTATGTATTGATATCTCTCTGTTAGTGTGTCAAGTGGGTGTAAAGCGGCATAAACACAGCCGTGAAAAGCAGCTAAACCCCATTATGAAAATAAATTACTTTGAAAAACCCATGAAACAATGACAGTGAAAGAGATAGAAATTCTTACACAATGAGTTCAGGGGCTGTGATGCAACCTGGATTGACCATATCTAGACCCACAGCTGGATGAGACATAAGGGTGGACACTCTTGGGGCTGAGAGGTTTGGTGAGGTTGGGTGAGCAAACGCAGACCCTTTAAAGTAATACTGCGTGGTACCCATCGCATGGGTCCCAAATCTCCAGGTTCAAGGGCATCTTCCTACATCGAAAACATGCATGAGAAACCCAGAAGATGGTACACCGTGTGATGGGGAAAGGTTTCTAAAACGCACCTCATTTCTCATCTCCTTGTGCCCGGGTTCGCCATTCCAGCCGCTTTACTAGCAATCTCCCTACTTGGAGCATCAGCACCTTTAACCTCCTGTTCCGTACAGGTTGCAATTTGTCCTGAGGATGAACGGGAAGACGGGGAACCAACGAGAGACTAGCTCTTGGTGTCGGGACAGGCACAGGTCACTCTATTTTCCCATCAGGAAGAAGAATTAACCACAGGCTCAGCCTGCCCCCCGGAACCAGAACAGGGCCTGAAGCCATCCTGTGCTTTTGCGGCCAGCTCCCAAAAAAGCGAGGTGTAAAATGGAGGTTCAGGGCACTGCAATTCACAAACCTGCAGAGTTATAAATGATAACTCTCGTCCACAAATATATTGAGGGAAGGCAAAGAAGAGGATTTGAAATCAAGGCAGAATTGCACGAAACAGATTTCAGGAGGTAGATACGAATCGCCTTTAAAGCACATGAAAAGCGGCAAAACGTTGACAATGAGGCCCTTGGCCAAAAAGGGCGTATGCGTTTTTTCCTGAATATATTCAGGAAAAAACGCATACGCCCTTTTTGGCCAACCAAGCAACCTGGAAAGGCAAATCAGCGCTACAGAGAAGTCTCGCTTCCCATCGGTCAAAAGGGCCATGCTGAAAAAAGTGTCAAAACCAGAAATGCAGGACAGGCCATGGAGAAATGGGAGCCTTGCTACACTGATGGGCGGGATGTAAATTGCCAACAGCCACTCTGGAGAAGTGTACGGTGTGTCCTGAAACATCTGAAAAACACAGCTTAGAGAGCATAGGGCACTTCCACTCATGGGGGTATAAATTGGGAAAATGAAAAATCAGCAAGACACAAGCACCCCAAAGTTGAGGGCTGCTCTGTTGACAAGGACCTCCACTTCATTCCACCTTCAATATCCCAGGAAAGAGAAAAATGGATAAAGAAGTTGTGGTCCTTATGTACAATGGAATATCACTCAGCCATGAAATCAATGTCATAATGTTAGTAGCAGCATGATGAGTGGATTTAGGTACGACGATTCTAAGTGAAATAAGTCACACAGAAAAGGACACTTCTCATAAGGTATCACTGATAGAGGGAATGTAAAAACCGTTACACTTGAACTGAATTACAAAACACAACAGAGTCACACATGCAGAAAACACACTATGGCTGCTTAACGGGAAAGGTGAGGTGGGGTGATACATAAAACAAGGGTATCAAATTAGCTCAGATACCGTTCCATAAACCCAATATGTAGTAGACAAGACCTACTCCTTGCTCAGAGAACTGGACTCAACACGCCCTATTCACCGCACAAGAATATATCTGACTAGTAATAATCTTAAAGCCTATGTATTGATATCTCTCTGTTAGTGTGTCAAGTGGGTGGAAAGCGGCATAAACACAGCCGTGAAAAGCAGCTAAACCCCATTATGAAAATAAATTACTTTGAAAAACCCATGAAACAACGACAGTGAAAGAGATAGAAATTCTTACACAATGAGTTCAGGGGCTGTGATGCAACCTGGATTGACCATATCTAGACCCACAGCTGGATGAGACATAAGGGTGGACACTCTTGGGGCTGAGAGGTTTGGTGAGGTTGGGTGAGCAAACGCAGACCCTTTAAAGTAATACTGCGTGGTACCCATCGCATGGGTCCCAAATCTCCAGCTTCAAGGGCATCTTCCTACATCGAAAACATGCATGAGAAACCCAGAAGATGGTACACCGTGTGATGGGGAAAGGTTTCTAAAACGCACCTCATTTCTCATCTCCTTGTGCCCGGGTTCGCCATTCCAGCCACTTTACTAGCAATCTCCCTACTTGGAGCATCAGCACCTTTAACCTCCTGTTCTGTACAGGTTGCAATTTGTCCTGAGGATGAACGGGAAGACGGGGAACCAACGAGAGACTAGCTCTTGGTGTTGGGACAGGCACAGGTCACTCTATTTTCCCATCAGGAAGAAGAATTAACCACAGGCTCAGCCTGCCCCCCGGAACCAGAACAGGGCCTGAAGCCATCCTGCGCTTTTGCGGCCAGCTCCCAAAAAAGCGAGTTGTAAAATGGAGGTTCAGGGCACTGCAATTCACAAACCTGCAGAGTTATAAATGATAACTCTCGTCCACAAATATATAGAGGGAAGGCAAAGAAGAGGATTTGAATTCAAGGCAGAATTGCACGAAACAGATTTCAGGAGGTAGATACGAATCGCCTTTAAAGCACATGAAAAGCGGCAAAACGTTGACAATGATGCCCTTGGCCAAAAAGGGCGTATGCGTTTTTTCCTGAATATATTCAGGAAAAAACGCATACGCCCTTTTTGGCCAACCAAGCAACCTGGAAAGGCAAATCAGCGCTACAGAGAAGTCTCGCTTCCCATCAGTCAAAAGGGCCATGCTGAAAAAAGTGTCAAAACCAGAAATGCAGGACAGGCCATGGAGAAATGGGAGCCTTGCTACACTGATGGGCGGGATGTAAATTGCCAACAGCCACTCTGGAGAAGTGCACGGTGTGTCCTGAAACATCTGAAAAACACAGCTTAGAGAGCATAGGGCACTTCCACTCATGGGGGTATAAATTGGGAAAATGAAAAATCAGCAAGACACAAGCACCCCAATGTTGAGGGCTGCTCTGTTGACAAGGACCTCCACTTCATTCCACCTTAAATATCCCAGGAAAGAGAAAAATGGATAAAGAAGTTGTGGTCCTTATGTACAATGGAATATCACTCAGCCATGAAATCAATGTCATAATGTTAGTAGCAGCATGATGAGTGGATTTAGGTACGACGATTCTAAGTGAAATAAGTCACACAGAAAAGGACACTTCTCATAAGGTATCACTTATGGAGGGAATGTAAAAACCGTTACACTTGAACTGAATTACAAAACAGAACAGAGTCACACATGCAGAAAACACACTATGGCTGCTTAACGGGAAAGGTGAGGTGGGGTGATACATAAAACAAGGGTATCAAATTAGCTCAGATACCGTTCCATAAACCCAATATGTAATAGACAAGACCTACTCCTTGCTCAGAGAACTGGACTCAACACGCCCTATTCACAGCACAAGAATATATGTGACTAGTAATAATCTTAAAACCTATGTATTGATATCTCTCTGTTAGTGTGTCAAGTGGGTGGAAAGCGGCATAAACACAGCCGTGAAAAGCAGCTAAACCCCATTATGAAAATAAATTACTTTGAAAAACCCATGAAACAACGACAGTGAAAGAGATAGAAATTCTTACACAATGAGTTCAGGGGCTGTGATGCAACCTGGATTGACCATATCTAGACCCACAGCTGGATGAGACATAAGGGTGGACACTCTTGGGGCTGAGAGGTTTGGTGAGGTTGGGTGAGCAAACGCAGACCCTTTAAAGTAATACTGCGTGGTACCCATCGCATGGGTCCCAAATCTCCAGCTTCAAGGGCATCTTCCTACATCGAAAACATGCATGAGAAACCCAGAAGATGGTACACCGTGTGATGGGGAAAGGTTTCTAAAACGCACCTCATTTCTCATCTCCTTGTGCCCGGGTTCGCCATTCCAGCCGCATTACTAGCAATCTCCCTACTTGGAGCATCAGCACCTTTAACCTCCTGTTCCGTACAGGTTGCAATTTGTCCTGAGGATGAACGGGAAGACGGGGAACCAACGAGAGACTTGCTCTTGGTGTCAGGACAGGCACAGGTCACTCTATTTTCCCATCAGGAAGAAGAATTAACCACAGGCTCAGCCTGCCCCCCGGAACCACAACAGGGCCTGAAGCCATCCTGCGCTTTTGCGGCCAGCTCCCAAAAAAGCGAGGTGTAAAATGGAGGTTCAGGGCACTGCAATTCACAAACCTGCAGAGTTATAAATGATAACTCTCGTCCACAAATATATTGAGGGAAGGCAAAGAAGAGGATTTGAAATCAAGGCAGAATTGCACGAAACAGATTTCAGGAGGTAGATACGAATCGCCTTTAAAGCACATGAAAAGCGGCAAAACGTTGACAATGAGGCCCTTGGCCAAAAAGGGCGTATGCGTTTTTTCCTGAATATATTCAGGAAAAAACGCATACGCCCTTTTTGGCCAACCAAGCAACCTGGAAAGGCAAATCAGCGCTACAGAGAAGTCTCGCTTCCCATCGGTCAAAAGGGCCATGCTGAAAAAAGTGTCAAAACCAGAAATGCAGGACAGGCCATGGAGAAATGGGAGCCTTGCTACACTGATGGGCGGGATGTAAATTGCCAACAGCCACTCTGGAGAAGTGTACGGTGTGTCCTGAAACATCTGAAAAACACAGCTTAGAGGGCATAGGGCACTTCCACTCATGGGGGTATAAATTGGGAAAATGAAAAATCAGCAAGACACAAGCACCCCAAAGTTGAGGGCTGCTCTGTTGACAAGGACCTCCACTTCATTCCACCTTAAATATCCCAGGAAAGAGAAAAATGGATAAAGAAGTTGTGGTCCTTATGTACAATGGAATATCACTCAGCCATGAAATCAATGTCATAATGTTAGTAGCAGCATGATGAGTGGATTTAGGTACGACGATTCTAAGTGAAATAAGTCACACAGAAAAGGACACTTCTCATAAGGTATCACTGATAGAGGGAATGTAAAAACCGTTACACTTGAACTGAATTACAAAACAGAACAGAGTCACACATGCAGAAAACACACTATGGCTGCTTAACGGGAAAGGTGAGGTGGGGTGATACATAAAACAAGGGTATCAAATTAGCTCAGATACCGTTCCATAAACCCAATATGTAGTAGACAAGACCTACTCCTTGCTCAGAGAACTGGACTCAACACGCCCTATTCACCGCACAAGAATATATCTGACTAGTAATAATCTTAAAGCCTATGTATTGATATCTCTCTGTTAGTGTGTCAAGTGGGTGGAAAGCGGCATAAACACAGCCGTGAAAAGCAGCTAAACCCCATTATGAAAATAAATTACTTTGAAAAACCCATGAAACAACGACAGTGAAAGAGATAGAAATTCTTACACAATGAGTTCAGGGGCTGTGATGCAACCTGGATTGACCATATCTAGACCCACAGCTGGATGAGACATAAGGGAGGACACTCTTGGGGCTGAGAGGTTTGGTGAGGTTGGGTGAGCAAACGCAGACCCTTTAAAGTAATACTGCGTGGTACCCATCGCATGGGTCCCAAATCTCCAGCTTCAAGGGCATCTTCCTACATCGAAAACATGCATGAGAAACCCAAAAGATGGTACACCGTGTGATGGGGAAAGGTTTCTAAAACGCACCTCATTTCTCATCTCCTTGTGCCCGGGTTCGCCATTCCAGCCACTTTACTAGCAATCTCCCTACTTGGAGCATCAGCACCTTTAACCTCCTGTTCTGTACAGGTTGCAATTTGTCCTGAGGATGAACGGGAAGACGGGGAACCAACGAGAGACTAGCTCTTGGTGTTGGGACAGGCACAGGTCACTCTATTTTCCCATCAGGAAGAAGAATTAACCACAGGCTCAGCCTGCCCCCCGGAACCACAACAGGGCCTGAAGCCATCCTGCGCTTTTGCGGCCAGCTCCCAAAAAAGCGAGTTGTAAAATGGAGGTTCAGGGCACTGCAATTCACAAACCTGCAGAGTTATAAATGATAACTCTCGTCCACAAATATATTGAGGGAAGGCAAAGAAGAGGATTTGAAATCAAGGCAGAATTGCACGAAACAGATTTCAGGAGGTAGATACGAATCGCCTTTAAAGCACATGAAAAGCGGCAAAACGTTGACAATGATGCCCTTGGCCAAAAAGGGCGTATGCGTTTTTTCCTGAATATATTCAGGAAAAAACGCATACGCCCTTTTTGGCCAACCAAGCAACCTGGAAAGGCAAATCAGCGCTACAGAGAAGTCTCGCTTCCCATCGGTCAAAAGGGCCATGCTGAAAAAAGTGTCAAAACCAGATATGCAGGACAGGCCATGGAGAAATGGGAGCCTTGCTACACTGATGGGCGGGATGTAAATTGGCAACAGCCACTCTGGAGAAGTGCACGGTGTGTCCTGAAACATCTGAAAAACACAGCTTAGAGAGCATAGGGCACTTCCACTCATGGGGGTATAAATTGGGAAAATTAAAAATCAGCAAGACACAAGCACCCCAATGTTGAGGGCTGCTCTGTTGACAAGGACCTCCACTTCATTCCACCTTAAATATCCCAGGAAAGAGAAAAATGGATAAAGAAGTTGTGGTCCTTATGTACAATGGAATATCACTCAGCCATGAAATCAATGTCATAATGTTAGTAGCAGCATGATGAGTGGATTTAGGTACGACGATTCTAAGTGAAATAAGTCACACAGAAAAGGACACTTCTCATAAGGTATCACTTATGGAGGGAATGTAAAAACCGTTACACTTGAACTGAATTACAAAACAGAACAGAGTCACACATGCAGAAAACACACTATGGCTGCTTAACGGGAAAGGTGAGGTGGGGTGATACATAAAACAAGGGTATCAAATTAGCTCAGATACCGTTCCATAAACCCAATATGTAATAGACAAGACCTACTCCTTGCTCAGAGAACTGGACTCAACACGCCCTATTCACAGCACAAGAATATATGTGACTAGTAATAATCTTAAAACCTATGTATTGATATCTCTCTGTTAGTGTGTCAAGTGGGTGTAAAGCGGCATAAACACAGCCGTGAAAAGCAGCTAAACCCCATTATGAAAATAAATTACTTTGAAAAACCCATGAAACAACGACAGTGAAAGAGATAGAAATTCTTACACAATGAGTTCAGGGGCTGTGATGCAACCTGGATTGACCATATCTAGACCCACAGCTGGATGAGACATAAGGGTGGACACTCTTGGGGCTGAGAGGTTTGGTGAGGTTGGGTGAGCAAACGCAGACCCTTTAAAGTAATACTGCGTGGTACCCATCGCATGGGTCCCAAATCTCCAGGTTCAAGGGCATCTTCCTACATCGAAAACATGCATGAGAAACCCAGAAGATGGTACACCGTGTGATGGGGAAAGGTTTCTAAAACGCACCTCATTTCTCATCTCCTTGTGCCCGGGTTCGCCATTCCAGCCGCTTTACTAGCAATCTCCCTACTTGGAGCATCAGCACCTTTAACCTCCTGTTCCGTACAGGTTGCAATTTGTCCTGAGGATGAACGGGAAGACGGGGAACCAACGAGAGACTAGCTCTTGGTGTCGGGACAGGCACAGGTCACTCTATTTTCCCATCAGGAAGAAGAATTAACCACAGGCTCAGCCTGCCCCCCGGAACCAGAACAGGGCCTGAAGCCATCCTGCGCTTTTGCGGCCAGCTCCCAAAAAAGCGAGGTGTAAAATGGAGGTTCAGGGCACTGCAATTCACAAACCTGCAGAGTTATAAATGATAACTCTCGTCCACAAATATATTGAGGGAAGGCAAAGAAGAGGATTTGAAATCAAGGCAGAATTGCACGAAACAGATTTCAGGAGGTAGATACGAATCGCCTTTAAAGCACATGAAAAGCGGCAAAACGTTGACAATGAGGCCCTTGGCCAAAAAGGGCGTATGCGTTTTTTCCTGAATATATTCAGGAAAAAACGCATACGCCCTTTTTGGCCAACCAAGCAACCTGGAAAGGCAAATCAGCGCTACAGAGAAGTCTCGCTTCCCATCGGTCAAAAGGGCCATGCTGAAAAAAGTGTCAAAACCAGAAATGCAGGACAGGCCATGGAGAAATGGGAGCCTTGCTACACTGATGGGCGGGATGTAAATTGCCAACAGCCACTCTGGAGAAGTGTACGGTGTGTCCTGAAACATCTGAAAAACACAGCTTAGAGAGCATAGGGCACTTCCACTCATGGGGGTATAAATTGGGAAAATGAAAAATCAGCAAGACACAAGCACCCCAAAGTTGAGGGCTGCTCTGTTGACAAGGACCTCCACTTCATTCCACCTTCAATATCCCAGGAAAGAGAAAAATGGATAAAGAAGTTGTGGTCCTTATGTACAATGGAATATCACTCAGCCATGAAATCAATGTCATAATGTTAGTAGCAGCATGATGAGTGGATTTAGGTACGACGATTCTAAGTGAAATAAGTCACACAGAAAAGGACACTTCTCATAAGGTATCACTGATAGAGGGAATGTAAAAACCGTTACACTTGAACTGAATTACAAAACAGAACAGAGTCACACATGCAGAAAACACACTATGGCTGCTTAACGGGAAAGGTGAGGTGGGGTGATACATAAAACAAGGGTATCAAATTAGCTCAGATACCGTTCCATAAACCCAATATGTAGTAGACAAGACCTACTCCTTGCTCAGAGAACTGGACTCAACACGCCCTATTCACCGCACAAGAATATATCTGACTAGTAATAATCTTAAAGCCTATGTATTGATATCTCTCTGTTAGTGTGTCAAGTGGGTGGAAAGCGGCATAAACACAGCCGTGAAAAGCAGCTAAACCCCATTATGAAAATAAATTACTTTGAAAAACCCATGAAACAACGACAGTGAAAGAGATAGAAATTCTTACACAATGAGTTCAGGGGCTGTGATGCAACCTGGATTGACCATATCTAGACCCACAGCTGGATGAGACATAAGGGTGGACACTCTTGGGGCTGAGAGGTTTGGTGAGGTTGGGTGAGCAAACGCAGACCCTTTAAAGTAATACTGCGTGGTACCCATCGCATGGGTCCCAAATCTCCAGCTTCCAGGGCATCTTCCTACATCGAAAACATGCATGAGAAACCCAGAAGATGGTACACCGTGTGATGGGGAAAGGTTTCTAAAACGCACCTCATTTCTCATCTCCTTGTGCCCGGGTTCGCCATTCCAGCCACTTTACTAGCAATCTCCCTACTTGGAGCATCAGCACCTTTAACCTCCTGTTCCGTACAGGTTGCAATTTGTCCTGAGGATGAACGGGAAGACGGGGAACCAACGAGAGACTAGCTCTTGGTGTTGGGACAGGCACAGGTCACTCTATTTTCCCATCAGAAAGAAGAATTAACCACAGGCTCAGCCTGCCCCCCGGAACCAGAACAGGGCCTGAAGCCATCCTGCGCTTTTGCGGCCAGCTCCCAAAAAAGCGAGTTGTAAAATGGAGGTTCAGGGCACTGCAATTCACAAACCTGCAGAGTTATAAATGATAACTCTCGTCCACAAATATATTGAGGGAAGGCAAAGAAGAGGATTTGAAATCAAGTCAGAATTGCACGAAACAGATTTCAGGAGGTAGATACGAATCGCCTTTAAAGCACATGAAAAGCGGCAAAACGTTGACAATGATGCCCTTGGCCAAAAAGGGCGTATGCGTTTTTTCCTGAATATATTCAGGAAAAAACGCATACGCCCTTTTTGGCCAACCAAGCAACCTGGAAAGGCAAATCAGCGCTACAGAGAAGTCTCGCTTCCCATCGGTCAAAAGGGCCATGCTGAAAATAGTGTCAAAACCAGAAATGCAGGACAGGCCATGGAGAAATGGGAGCCTTGCTACACTGATGGGCGGGATGTAAATTGCCAACAGCCACTCTGGAGAAGTGTACGGTGTGTCCTGAAACATCTGAAAAACACAGCTTAGAGAGCATAGGGCACTTCCACTCATGGGGGTATAAATTGGGAAAATGAAAAATCAGCAAGACACAAGCACCCCAAAGTTGAGGGCTGCTCTGTTGACAAGGACCTCCACTTCATTCCACCTTAAATATCCAAGGAAAGAGAAAAATGGATAAAGAAGTTGTGGTCCTTATGTACAATGGAATATCACTCAGCCATGAAATCAATGTCCATAAGGTTAGTAGCAGCATGATGAGTGGATTTAGGTACGACGATTCTAAGTGAAATAAGTCACACAGAAAAGGACACTTCTCATAAGGTATCACTGATAGAGGGAATGTAAAAACCGTTACACTTGAACTGAATTACAAAACAGAACAGAGTCACACATGCAGAAAACACACTATGGCTGCTTAACGGGAAAGGTGAGGTGGGGTGATACATAAAACAAGGGTATCAAATTAGCTCAGATACCGTTCCATAAACCCAATATGTAGTAGACAAGACCTACTCCTTGCTCAGAGAACTGGACTCAACACGCCCTATTCACCGCACAAGAATATATCTGACTAGTAATAATCTTAAAGCCTATGTATTGATATCTCTCTGTTAGTGTGTCAAGTGGGTGGAAAGCGGCATAAACACAGCCGTGAAAAGCAGCTAAACCCCATTATGAAAATAAATTACTTTGAAAAACCCATGAAACAACGACAGTGAAAGAGATAGAAATTCTTACACAATGAGTTCAGGGGCTGTGATGCAACCTGGATTGACCATATCTAGACCCACAGCTGGATGAGACATAAGGGTGGACACTCTTGGGGCTGAGAGGTTTGGTGAGGTTGGGTGAGCAAACGCAGACCCTTTAAAGTAATACTGCGTGGTACCCATCGCATGGGTCCCAAATCTCCAGCTTCAAGGGCATCTTCCTACATCGAAAACATGCATGAGAAACCCAGAAGATGGTACACCGTGTGATGGGGAAAGGTTTCTAAAACGCACCTCATTTCTCATCTCCTTGTCCCCGGGTTCGCCATTCCAGCCGCTTTACTAGCAATCTCCCTACTTGGAGCATCAGCACCTTTAACCTCCTGTTCCGTACAGGTTGCAATTTGTCCTGAGGATGAACGGGAAGACGGGGAACCAACGAGAGACTAGCTCTTGGTGTCGGGACAGGCACAGGTCACTCTATTTTCCCATCAGGAAGAAGAATTAACCACAGGCTCAGCCTGCCCCCCGGAACCAGAACAGGGCCTGAAGCCATCCTGCGCTTTTGCGGCCAGCTCCCAAAAAAGCGAGTTGTAAAATGGAGGTTCAGGGCACTGCAATTCACAAACCTGCAGAGTTATAAATGATAACTCTCGTCCACAAATATATTGAGGGAAGGCAAAGAAGAGGATTTGAAATCAAGGCAGAATTGCACGAAACAGATTTCAGGAGGTAGATACGAATCGCCTTTAAAGCACAAGAAAAGCGGCAAAACGTTGACAATGATGCCCTTGGCCAAAAAGGGCGTATGCGTTTTTTCCTGAATATATTCAGGAAAAAACGCATACGCCCTTTTTGGCCAACCAAGCAACCTGGAAAGGCAAATCAGCGCTACAGAGAAGTCTCGCTTCCCATCAGTCAAAAGGGCCATGCTGAAAAAAGTGTCAAAACCAGAAATGCAGGACAGGCCATGGAGAAATGGGAGCCTTGCTACACTGATGGGCGGGATGTAAATTGCCAACAGCCACTCTGGAGAAGTGCACGGTGTGTCCTGAAACATCTGAAAAACACAGCTTAGAGAGCATAGGGCACTTCCACTCATGGGGGTATAAATTGGGAAAATGAAAAATCAGCAAGACACAAGCACCCCAATGTTGAGGGCTGCTCTGTTGACAAGGACCTCCACTTCATTCCACCTTAAATATCCCAGGAAAGAGAAAAATGGATAAAGAAGTTGTGGTCCTTATGTACAATGGAATATCACTCAGCCATGAAATCAATGTCATAATGTTAGTAGCAGCATGATGAGTGGATTTAGGTACGACGATTCTAAGTGAAATAAGTCACACAGAAAAGGACACTTCTCATAAGGTATCACTTATGGAGGGAATGTAAAAACCGTTACACTTGAACTGAATTACAAAACAGAACAGAGTCACACATGCAGAAAACACACTATGGCTGCTTAACGGGAAAGGTGAGGTGGGGTGATACATAAAACAAGGGTATCAAATTAGCTCAGATACCGTTCCATAAACCCAATATGTAATAGACAAGACCTACTCCTTGCTCATAGAACTGGACTCAACACGCCCTATTCACAGCACAAGAATATATGTGACTAGTAATAATCTTAAAACCTATGTATTGATATCTCTCTGTTAGTGTGTCAAGTGGGTGGAAAGCGGCATAAACACAGCCGTGAAAAGCAGCTAAACCCCATTATGAAAATAAATTACTTTGAAAAACCCATGAAACAACGACAGTGAAAGAGATAGAAATTCTTACACAATGAGTTCAGGGGCTGTGATGCAACCTGGATTGACCATATCTAGACCCACAGCTGGATGAGACATAAGGGTGGACACTCTTGGGGCTGAGAGGTTTGGTGAGGTTGGGTGAGCAAACGCAGACCCTTTAAAGTAATACTGCGTGGTACCCATCGCATGGGTCCCAAATCTCCAGCTTCAAGGGCATCTTCCTACATCGAAAACATGCATGAGAAACCCAGAAGATGGTACACCGTGTGATGGGGAAAGGTTTCTAAAACGCACCTCATTTCTCATCTCCTTGTGCCCGGGTTCGCCATTCCAGCCGCATTACTAGCAATCTCCCTACTTGGAGCATCAGCACCTTTAACCTCCTGTTCCGTACAGGTTGCAATTTGTCCTGAGGATGAACGGGAAGACGGGGAACCAACGAGAGACTTGCTCTTGGTGTCAGGACAGGCACAGGTCACTCTATTTTCCCATCAGGAAGAAGAATTAACCACAGGCTCAGCCTGCCCCCCGGAACCACAACAGGGCCTGAAGCCATCCTGCGCTTTTGCGGCCAGCTCCCAAAAAAGCGAGGTGTAAAATGGAGGTTCAGGGCACTGCAATTCACAAACCTGCAGAGTTATAAATGATAACTCTCGTCCACAAATATATTGAGGGAAGGCAAAGAAGAGGATTTGAAATCAAGGCAGAATTGCACGAAACAGATTTCAGGAGGTAGATACGAATCGCCTTTAAAGCACATGAAAAGCGGCAAAACGTTGACAATGAGGCCCTTGGCCAAAAAGGGCGTATGCGTTTTTTCCTGAATATATTCAGGAAAAAACGCATACGCCCTTTTTGGCCAACCAAGCAACCTGGAAAGGCAAATCAGCGCTACAGAGAAGTCTCGCTTCCCATCGGTCAAAAGGGCCATGCTGAAAAAAGTGTCAAAACCAGAAATGCAGGACAGGCCATGGAGAAATGGGAGCCTTGCTACACTGATGGGCGGGATGTAAATTGCCAACAGCCACTCTGGAGAAGTGTACGGTGTGTCCTGAAACATCTGAAAAACACAGCTTAGAGGGCATAGGGCACTTCCACTCATGGGGGTATAAATTGGGAAAATGAAAAATCAGCAAGACACAAGCACCCCAAAGTTGAGGGCTGCTCTGTTGACAAGGACCTCCACTTCATTCCACCTTAAATATCCCAGGAAAGAGAAAAATGGATAAAGAAGTTGTGGTCCTTATGTACAATGGAATATCACTCAGCCATGAAATCAATGTCATAATGTTAGTAGCAGCATGATGAGTGGATTTAGGTACGACGATTCTAAGTGAAATAAGTCACACAGAAAAGGACACTTCTCATAAGGTATCACTGATAGAGGGAATGTAAAAACCGTTACACTTGAACTGAATTACAAAACAGAACAGAGTCACACATGCAGAAAACACACTATGGCTGCTTAACGGGAAAGGTGAGGTGGGGTGATACATAAAACAAGGGTATCAAATTAGCTCAGATACCGTTCCATAAACCCAATATGTAGTAGACAAGACCTACTCCTTGCTCAGAGAACTGGACTCAACACGCCCTATTCACCGCACAAGAATATATCTGACTAGTAATAATCTTAAAGCCTATGTATTGATATCTCTCTGTTAGTGTGTCAAGTGGGTGGAAAGCGGCATAAACACAGCCGTGAAAAGCAGCTAAACCCCATTATGAAAATAAATTACTTTGAAAAACCCATGAAACAACGACAGTGAAAGAGATAGAAATTCTTACACAATGAGTTCAGGGGCTGTGATGCAACCTGGATTGACCATATCTAGACCCACAGCTGGATGAGACATAAGGGAGGACACTGTTGGGGCTGAGAGGTTTGGTGAGGTTGGGTGAGCAAACGCAGACCCTTTAAAGTAATACTGCGTGGTACCCATCGCATGGGTCCCAAATCTCCAGCTTCAAGGGCATCTTCCTACATCGAAAACATGCATGAGAAACCCAAAAGATGGTACACCGTGTGATGGGGAAAGGTTTCTAAAACGCACCTCATTTCTCATCTCCTTGTGCCCGGGTTCGCCATTCCAGCCACTTTACTAGCAATCTCCCTACTTGGAGCATCAGCACCTTTAACCTCCTGTTCTGTACAGGTTGCAATTTGTCCTGAGGATGAACGGGAAGACGGGGAACCAACGAGAGACTAGCTCTTGGTGTTGGGACAGGCACAGGTCACTCTATTTTCCCATCAGGAAGAAGAATTAACCACAGGCTCAGCCTGCCCCCCGGAACCACAACAGGGCCTGAAGCCATCCTGCGCTTTTGCGGCCAGCTCCCAAAAAAGCGAGTTGTAAAATGGAGGTTCAGGGCACTGCAATTCACAAACCTGCAGAGTTATAAATGATAACTCTCGTCCACAAATATATTGAGGGAAGGCAAAGAAGAGGATTTGAAATCAAGGCAGAATTGCACGAAACAGATTTCAGGAGGTAGATACGAATCGCCTTTAAAGCACATGAAAAGCGGCAAAACGTTGACAATGATGCCCTTGGCC
Organism: Balaenoptera borealis; assembly: GCF_965194805.1. Lineage (NCBI taxonomy): Eukaryota > Metazoa > Chordata > Mammalia > Artiodactyla > Balaenopteridae > Balaenoptera > Balaenoptera borealis. The sequence goes on from NW_028123611.1 coordinate 247,868, forward strand.
AAAAAGGGCGTATGCGTTTTTTCCTGAATATATTCAGGAAAAAACGCATACGCCCTTTTTGGCCAACCAAGCAACCTGGAAAGGCAAATCAGCGCTACAGAGAAGTCTCGCTTCCCATCGGTCAAAAGGGCCATGCTGAAAAAAGTGTCAAAACCAGATATGCAGGACAGGCCATGGAGAAATGGGAGCCTTGCTACACTGATGGGCGGGATGTAAATTGGCAACAGCCACTCTGGAGAAGTGCACGGTGTGTCCTGAAACATCTGAAAAACACAGCTTAGAGAGCATAGGGCACTTCCACTCATGGGGGTATAAATTGGGAAAATTAAAAATCAGCAAGACACAAGCACCCCAATGTTGAGGGCTGCTCTGTTGACAAGGACCTCCACTTCATTCCACCTTAAATATCCCAGGAAAGAGAAAAATGGATAAAGAAGTTGTGGTCCTTATGTACAATGGAATATCACTCAGCCATGAAATCAATGTCATAATGTTAGTAGCAGCATGATGAGTGGATTTAGGTACGACGATTCTAAGTGAAATAAGTCACACAGAAAAGGACACTTCTCATAAGGTATCACTTATGGAGGGAATGTAAAAACCGTTACACTTGAACTGAATTACAAAACAGAACAGAGTCACACATGCAGAAAACACACTATGGCTGCTTAACGGGAAAGGTGAGGTGGGGTGATACATAAAACAAGGGTATCAAATTAGCTCAGATACCGTTCCATAAACCCAATATGTAATAGACAAGACCTACTCCTTGCTCAGAGAACTGGACTCAACACGCCCTATTCACAGCACAAGAATATATGTGACTAGTAATAATCTTAAAACCTATGTATTGATATCTCTCTGTTAGTGTGTCAAGTGGGTGTAAAGCGGCATAAACACAGCCGTGAAAAGCAGCTAAACCCCATTATGAAAATAAATTACTTTGAAAAACCCATGAAACAACGACAGTGAAAGAGATAGAAATTCTTACACAATGAGTTCAGGGGCTGTGATGCAACCTGGATTGACCATATCTAGACCCACAGCTGGATGAGACATAAGGGTGGACACTCTTGGGGCTGAGAGGTTTGGTGAGGTTGGGTGAGCAAACGCAGACCCTTTAAAGTAATACTGCGTGGTACCCATCGCATGGGTCCCAAATCTCCAGGTTCAAGGGCATCTTCCTACATCGAAAACATGCATGAGAAACCCAGAAGATGGTACACCGTGTGATGGGGAAAGGTTTCTAAAACGCACCTCATTTCTCATCTCCTTGTGCCCGGGTTCGCCATTCCAGCCGCTTTACTAGCAATCTCCCTACTTGGAGCATCAGCACCTTTAACCTCCTGTTCCGTACAGGTTGCAATTTGTCCTGAGGATGAACGGGAAGACGGGGAACCAACGAGAGACTAGCTCTTGGTGTCGGGACAGGCACAGGTCACTCTATTTTCCCATCAGGAAGAAGAATTAACCACAGGCTCAGCCTGCCCCCCGGAACCAGAACAGGGCCTGAAGCCATCCTGTGCTTTTGCGGCCAGCTCCCAAAAAAGCGAGGTGTAAAATGGAGGTTCAGGGCACTGCAATTCACAAACCTGCAGAGTTATAAATGATAACTCTCGTCCACAAATATATTGAGGGAAGGCAAAGAAGAGGATTTGAAATCAAGGCAGAATTGCACGAAACAGATTTCAGGAGGTAGATACGAATCGCCTTTAAAGCACATGAAAAGCGGCAAAACGTTGACAATGAGGCCCTTGGCCAAAAAGGGCGTATGCGTTTTTTCCTGAATATATTCAGGAAAAAACGCATACGCCCTTTTTGGCCAACCAAGCAACCTGGAAAGGCAAATCAGCGCTACAGAGAAGTCTCGCTTCCCATCGGTCAAAAGGGCCATGCTGAAAAAAGTGTCAAAACCAGAAATGCAGGACAGGCCATGGAGAAATGGGAGCCTTGCTACACTGATGGGCGGGATGTAAATTGCCAACAGCCACTCTGGAGAAGTGTACGGTGTGTCCTGAAACATCTGAAAAACACAGCTTAGAGAGCATAGGGCACTTCCACTCATGGGGGTATAAATTGGGAAAATGAAAAATCAGCAAGACACAAGCACCCCAAAGTTGAGGGCTGCTCTGTTGACAAGGACCTCCACTTCATTCCACCTTCAATATCCCAGGAAAGAGAAAAATGGATAAAGAAGTTGTGGTCCTTATGTACAATGGAATATCACTCAGCCATGAAATCAATGTCATAATGTTAGTAGCAGCATGATGAGTGGATTTAGGTACGACGATTCTAAGTGAAATAAGTCACACAGAAAAGGACACTTCTCATAAGGTATCACTGATAGAGGGAATGTAAAAACCGTTACACTTGAACTGAATTACAAAACACAACAGAGTCACACATGCAGAAAACACACTATGGCTGCTTAACGGGAAAGGTGAGGTGGGGTGATACATAAAACAAGGGTATCAAATTAGCTCAGATACCGTTCCATAAACCCAATATGTAGTAGACAAGACCTACTCCTTGCTCAGAGAACTGGACTCAACACGCCCTATTCACCGCACAAGAATATATCTGACTAGTAATAATCTTAAAGCCTATGTATTGATATCTCTCTGTTAGTGTGTCAAGTGGGTGGAAAGCGGCATAAACACAGCCGTGAAAAGCAGCTAAACCCCATTATGAAAATAAATTACTTTGAAAAACCCATGAAACAACGACAGTGAAAGAGATAGAAATTCTTACACAATGAGTTCAGGGGCTGTGATGCAACCTGGATTGACCATATCTAGACCCACAGCTGGATGAGACATAAGGGTGGACACTCTTGGGGCTGAGAGGTTTGGTGAGGTTGGGTGAGCAAACGCAGACCCTTTAAAGTAATACTGCGTGGTACCCATCGCATGGGTCCCAAATCTCCAGCTTCAAGGGCATCTTCCTACATCGAAAACATGCATGAGAAACCCAGAAGATGGTACACCGTGTGATGGGGAAAGGTTTCTAAAACGCACCTCATTTCTCATCTCCTTGTGCCCGGGTTCGCCATTCCAGCCACTTTACTAGCAATCTCCCTACTTGGAGCATCAGCACCTTTAACCTCCTGTTCTGTACAGGTTGCAATTTGTCCTGAGGATGAACGGGAAGACGGGGAACCAACGAGAGACTAGCTCTTGGTGTTGGGACAGGCACAGGTCACTCTATTTTCCCATCAGGAAGAAGAATTAACCACAGGCTCAGCCTGCCCCCCGGAACCAGAACAGGGCCTGAAGCCATCCTGCGCTTTTGCGGCCAGCTCCCAAAAAAGCGAGTTGTAAAATGGAGGTTCAGGGCACTGCAATTCACAAACCTGCAGAGTTATAAATGATAACTCTCGTCCACAAATATATAGAGGGAAGGCAAAGAAGAGGATTTGAATTCAAGGCAGAATTGCACGAAACAGATTTCAGGAGGTAGATACGAATCGCCTTTAAAGCACATGAAAAGCGGCAAAACGTTGACAATGATGCCCTTGGCCAAAAAGGGCGTATGCGTTTTTTCCTGAATATATTCAGGAAAAAACGCATACGCCCTTTTTGGCCAACCAAGCAACCTGGAAAGGCAAATCAGCGCTACAGAGAAGTCTCGCTTCCCATCAGTCAAAAGGGCCATGCTGAAAAAAGTGTCAAAACCAGAAATGCAGGACAGGCCATGGAGAAATGGGAGCCTTGCTACACTGATGGGCGGGATGTAAATTGCCAACAGCCACTCTGGAGAAGTGCACGGTGTGTCCTGAAACATCTGAAAAACACAGCTTAGAGAGCATAGGGCACTTCCACTCATGGGGGTATAAATTGGGAAAATGAAAAATCAGCAAGACACAAGCACCCCAATGTTGAGGGCTGCTCTGTTGACAAGGACCTCCACTTCATTCCACCTTAAATATCCCAGGAAAGAGAAAAATGGATAAAGAAGTTGTGGTCCTTATGTACAATGGAATATCACTCAGCCATGAAATCAATGTCATAATGTTAGTAGCAGCATGATGAGTGGATTTAGGTACGACGATTCTAAGTGAAATAAGTCACACAGAAAAGGACACTTCTCATAAGGTATCACTTATGGAGGGAATGTAAAAACCGTTACACTTGAACTGAATTACAAAACAGAACAGAGTCACACATGCAGAAAACACACTATGGCTGCTTAACGGGAAAGGTGAGGTGGGGTGATACATAAAACAAGGGTATCAAATTAGCTCAGATACCGTTCCATAAACCCAATATGTAATAGACAAGACCTACTCCTTGCTCAGAGAACTGGACTCAACACGCCCTATTCACAGCACAAGAATATATGTGACTAGTAATAATCTTAAAACCTATGTATTGATATCTCTCTGTTAGTGTGTCAAGTGGGTGGAAAGCGGCATAAACACAGCCGTGAAAAGCAGCTAAACCCCATTATGAAAATAAATTACTTTGAAAAACCCATGAAACAACGACAGTGAAAGAGATAGAAATTCTTACACAATGAGTTCAGGGGCTGTGATGCAACCTGGATTGACCATATCTAGACCCACAGCTGGATGAGACATAAGGGTGGACACTCTTGGGGCTGAGAGGTTTGGTGAGGTTGGGTGAGCAAACGCAGACCCTTTAAAGTAATACTGCGTGGTACCCATCGCATGGGTCCCAAATCTCCAGCTTCAAGGGCATCTTCCTACATCGAAAACATGCATGAGAAACCCAGAAGATGGTACACCGTGTGATGGGGAAAGGTTTCTAAAACGCACCTCATTTCTCATCTCCTTGTGCCCGGGTTCGCCATTCCAGCCGCATTACTAGCAATCTCCCTACTTGGAGCATCAGCACCTTTAACCTCCTGTTCCGTACAGGTTGCAATTTGTCCTGAGGATGAACGGGAAGACGGGGAACCAACGAGAGACTTGCTCTTGGTGTCAGGACAGGCACAGGTCACTCTATTTTCCCATCAGGAAGAAGAATTAACCACAGGCTCAGCCTGCCCCCCGGAACCACAACAGGGCCTGAAGCCATCCTGCGCTTTTGCGGCCAGCTCCCAAAAAAGCGAGGTGTAAAATGGAGGTTCAGGGCACTGCAATTCACAAACCTGCAGAGTTATAAATGATAACTCTCGTCCACAAATATATTGAGGGAAGGCAAAGAAGAGGATTTGAAATCAAGGCAGAATTGCACGAAACAGATTTCAGGAGGTAGATACGAATCGCCTTTAAAGCACATGAAAAGCGGCAAAACGTTGACAATGAGGCCCTTGGCCAAAAAGGGCGTATGCGTTTTTTCCTGAATATATTCAGGAAAAAACGCATACGCCCTTTTTGGCCAACCAAGCAACCTGGAAAGGCAAATCAGCGCTACAGAGAAGTCTCGCTTCCCATCGGTCAAAAGGGCCATGCTGAAAAAAGTGTCAAAACCAGAAATGCAGGACAGGCCATGGAGAAATGGGAGCCTTGCTACACTGATGGGCGGGATGTAAATTGCCAACAGCCACTCTGGAGAAGTGTACGGTGTGTCCTGAAACATCTGAAAAACACAGCTTAGAGGGCATAGGGCACTTCCACTCATGGGGGTATAAATTGGGAAAATGAAAAATCAGCAAGACACAAGCACCCCAAAGTTGAGGGCTGCTCTGTTGACAAGGACCTCCACTTCATTCCACCTTAAATATCCCAGGAAAGAGAAAAATGGATAAAGAAGTTGTGGTCCTTATGTACAATGGAATATCACTCAGCCATGAAATCAATGTCATAATGTTAGTAGCAGCATGATGAGTGGATTTAGGTACGACGATTCTAAGTGAAATAAGTCACACAGAAAAGGACACTTCTCATAAGGTATCACTGATAGAGGGAATGTAAAAACCGTTACACTTGAACTGAATTACAAAACAGAACAGAGTCACACATGCAGAAAACACACTATGGCTGCTTAACGGGAAAGGTGAGGTGGGGTGATACATAAAACAAGGGTATCAAATTAGCTCAGATACCGTTCCATAAACCCAATATGTAGTAGACAAGACCTACTCCTTGCTCAGAGAACTGGACTCAACACGCCCTATTCACCGCACAAGAATATATCTGACTAGTAATAATCTTAAAGCCTATGTATTGATATCTCTCTGTTAGTGTGTCAAGTGGGTGGAAAGCGGCATAAACACAGCCGTGAAAAGCAGCTAAACCCCATTATGAAAATAAATTACTTTGAAAAACCCATGAAACAACGACAGTGAAAGAGATAGAAATTCTTACACAATGAGTTCAGGGGCTGTGATGCAACCTGGATTGACCATATCTAGACCCACAGCTGGATGAGACATAAGGGAGGACACTCTTGGGGCTGAGAGGTTTGGTGAGGTTGGGTGAGCAAACGCAGACCCTTTAAAGTAATACTGCGTGGTACCCATCGCATGGGTCCCAAATCTCCAGCTTCAAGGGCATCTTCCTACATCGAAAACATGCATGAGAAACCCAAAAGATGGTACACCGTGTGATGGGGAAAGGTTTCTAAAACGCACCTCATTTCTCATCTCCTTGTGCCCGGGTTCGCCATTCCAGCCACTTTACTAGCAATCTCCCTACTTGGAGCATCAGCACCTTTAACCTCCTGTTCTGTACAGGTTGCAATTTGTCCTGAGGATGAACGGGAAGACGGGGAACCAACGAGAGACTAGCTCTTGGTGTTGGGACAGGCACAGGTCACTCTATTTTCCCATCAGGAAGAAGAATTAACCACAGGCTCAGCCTGCCCCCCGGAACCACAACAGGGCCTGAAGCCATCCTGCGCTTTTGCGGCCAGCTCCCAAAAAAGCGAGTTGTAAAATGGAGGTTCAGGGCACTGCAATTCACAAACCTGCAGAGTTATAAATGATAACTCTCGTCCACAAATATATTGAGGGAAGGCAAAGAAGAGGATTTGAAATCAAGGCAGAATTGCACGAAACAGATTTCAGGAGGTAGATACGAATCGCCTTTAAAGCACATGAAAAGCGGCAAAACGTTGACAATGATGCCCTTGGCCAAAAAGGGCGTATGCGTTTTTTCCTGAATATATTCAGGAAAAAACGCATACGCCCTTTTTGGCCAACCAAGCAACCTGGAAAGGCAAATCAGCGCTACAGAGAAGTCTCGCTTCCCATCGGTCAAAAGGGCCATGCTGAAAAAAGTGTCAAAACCAGATATGCAGGACAGGCCATGGAGAAATGGGAGCCTTGCTACACTGATGGGCGGGATGTAAATTGTCAACAGCCACTCTGGAGAAGTGCACGGTGTGTCCTGAAACATCTGAAAAACACAGCTTAGAGAGCATAGGGCACTTCCACTCATGGGGGTATAAATTGGGAAAATTAAAAATCAGCAAGACACAAGCACCCCAATGTTGAGGGCTGCTCTGTTGACAAGGACCTCCACTTCATTCCACCTTAAATATCCCAGGAAAGAGAAAAATGGATAAAGAAGTTGTGGTCCTTATGTACAATGGAATATCACTCAGCCATGAAATCAATGTCATAATGTTAGTAGCAGCATGATGAGTGGATTTAGGTACGACGATTCTAAGTGAAATAAGTCACACAGAAAAGGACACTTCTCATAAGGTATCACTTATGGAGGGAATGTAAAAACCGTTACACTTGAACTGAATTACAAAACAGAACAGAGTCACACATGCAGAAAACACACTATGGCTGCTTAACGGGAAAGGTGAGGTGGGGTGATACATAAAACAAGGGTATCAAATTAGCTCAGATACCGTTCCATAAACCCAATATGTAATAGACAAGACCTACTCCTTGCTCAGAGAACTGGACTCAACACGCCCTATTCACAGCACAAGAATATATGTGACTAGTAATAATCTTAAAACCTATGTATTGATATCTCTCTGTTAGTGTGTCAAGTGGGTGTAAAGCGGCATAAACACAGCCGTGAAAAGCAGCTAAACCCCATTATGAAAATAAATTACTTTGAAAAACCCATGAAACAACGACAGTGAAAGAGATAGAAATTCTTACACAATGAGTTCAGGGGCTGTGATGCAACCTGGATTGACCATATCTAGACCCACAGCTGGATGAGACATAAGGGTGGACACTCTTGGGGCTGAGAGGTTTGGTGAGGTTGGGTGAGCAAACGCAGACCCTTTAAAGTAATACTGCGTGGTACCCATCGCATGGGTCCCAAATCTCCAGGTTCAAGGGCATCTTCCTACATCGAAAACATGCATGAGAAACCCAGAAGATGGTACACCGTGTGATGGGGAAAGGTTTCTAAAACGCACCTCATTTCTCATCTCCTTGTGCCCGGGTTCGCCATTCCAGCCGCTTTACTAGCAATCTCCCTACTTGGAGCATCAGCACCTTTAACCTCCTGTTCCGTACAGGTTGCAATTTGTCCTGAGGATGAACGGGAAGACGGGGAACCAACGAGAGACTAGCTCTTGGTGTCGGGACAGGCACAGGTCACTCTATTTTCCCATCAGGAAGAAGAATTAACCACAGGCTCAGCCTGCCCCCCGGAACCAGAACAGGGCCTGAAGCCATCCTGCGCTTTTGCGGCCAGCTCCCAAAAAAGCGAGGTGTAAAATGGAGGTTCAGGGCACTGCAATTCACAAACCTGCAGAGTTATAAATGATAACTCTCGTCCACAAATATATTGAGGGAAGGCAAAGAAGAGGATTTGAAATCAAGGCAGAATTGCACGAAACAGATTTCAGGAGGTAGATACGAATCGCCTTTAAAGCACATGAAAAGCGGCAAAACGTTGACAATGAGGCCCTTGGCCAAAAAGGGCGTATGCGTTTTTTCCTGAATATATTCAGGAAAAAACGCATACGCCCTTTTTGGCCAACCAAGCAACCTGGAAAGGCAAATCAGCGCTACAGAGAAGTCTCGCTTCCCATCGGTCAAAAGGGCCATGCTGAAAAAAGTGTCAAAACCAGAAATGCAGGACAGGCCATGGAGAAATGGGAGCCTTGCTACACTGATGGGCGGGATGTAAATTGCCAACAGCCACTCTGGAGAAGTGTACGGTGTGTCCTGAAACATCTGAAAAACACAGCTTAGAGAGCATAGGGCACTTCCACTCATGGGGGTATAAATTGGGAAAATGAAAAATCAGCAAGACACAAGCACCCCAAAGTTGAGGGCTGCTCTGTTGACAAGGACCTCCACTTCATTCCACCTTCAATATCCCAGGAAAGAGAAAAATGGATAAAGAAGTTGTGGTCCTTATGTACAATGGAATATCACTCAGCCATGAAATCAATGTCATAATGTTAGTAGCAGCATGATGAGTGGATTTAGGTACGACGATTCTAAGTGAAATAAGTCACACAGAAAAGGACACTTCTCATAAGGTATCACTGATAGAGGGAATGTAAAAACCGTTACACTTGAACTGAATTACAAAACAGAACAGAGTCACACATGCAGAAAACACACTATGGCTGCTTAACGGGAAAGGTGAGGTGGGGTGATACATAAAACAAGGGTATCAAATTAGCTCAGATACCGTTCCATAAACCCAATATGTAGTAGACAAGACCTACTCCTTGCTCAGAGAACTGGACTCAACACGCCCTATTCACCGCACAAGAATATATCTGACTAGTAATAATCTTAAAGCCTATGTATTGATATCTCTCTGTTAGTGTGTCAAGTGGGTGGAAAGCGGCATAAACACAGCCGTGAAAAGCAGCTAAACCCCATTATGAAAATAAATTACTTTGAAAAACCCATGAAACAACGACAGTGAAAGAGATAGAAATTCTTACACAATGAGTTCAGGGGCTGTGATGCAACCTGGATTGACCATATCTAGACCCACAGCTGGATGAGACATAAGGGTGGACACTCTTGGGGCTGAGAGGTTTGGTGAGGTTGGGTGAGCAAACGCAGACCCTTTAAAGTAATACTGCGTGGTACCCATCGCATGGGTCCCAAATCTCCAGCTTCCAGGGCATCTTCCTACATCGAAAACATGCATGAGAAACCCAGAAGATGGTACACCGTGTGATGGGGAAAGGTTTCTAAAACGCACCTCATTTCTCATCTCCTTGTGCCCGGGTTCGCCATTCCAGCCACTTTACTAGCAATCTCCCTACTTGGAGCATCAGCACCTTTAACCTCCTGTTCCGTACAGGTTGCAATTTGTCCTGAGGATGAACGGGAAGACGGGGAACCAACGAGAGACTAGCTCTTGGTGTTGGGACAGGCACAGGTCACTCTATTTTCCCATCAGAAAGAAGAATTAACCACAGGCTCAGCCTGCCCCCCGGAACCAGAACAGGGCCTGAAGCCATCCTGCGCTTTTGCGGCCAGCTCCCAAAAAAGCGAGTTGTAAAATGGAGGTTCAGGGCACTGCAATTCACAAACCTGCAGAGTTATAAATGATAACTCTCGTCCACAAATATATTGAGGGAAGGCAAAGAAGAGGATTTGAAATCAAGTCAGAATTGCACGAAACAGATTTCAGGAGGTAGATACGAATCGCCTTTAAAGCACATGAAAAGCGGCAAAACGTTGACAATGATGCCCTTGGCCAAAAAGGGCGTATGCGTTTTTTCCTGAATATATTCAGGAAAAAACGCATACGCCCTTTTTGGCCAACCAAGCAACCTGGAAAGGCAAATCAGCGCTACAGAGAAGTCTCGCTTCCCATCGGTCAAAAGGGCCATGCTGAAAATAGTGTCAAAACCAGAAATGCAGGACAGGCCATGGAGAAATGGGAGCCTTGCTACACTGATGGGCGGGATGTAAATTGCCAACAGCCACTCTGGAGAAGTGTACGGTGTGTCCTGAAACATCTGAAAAACACAGCTTAGAGAGCATAGGGCACTTCCACTCATGGGGGTATAAATTGGGAAAATGAAAAATCAGCAAGACACAAGCACCCCAAAGTTGAGGGCTGCTCTGTTGACAAGGACCTCCACTTCATTCCACCTTAAATATCCAAGGAAAGAGAAAAATGGATAAAGAAGTTGTGGTCCTTATGTACAATGGAATATCACTCAGCCATGAAATCAATGTCCATAAGGTTAGTAGCAGCATGATGAGTGGATTTAGGTACGACGATTCTAAGTGAAATAAGTCACACAGAAAAGGACACTTCTCATAAGGTATCACTGATAGAGGGAATGTAAAAACCGTTACACTTGAACTGAATTACAAAACAGAACAGAGTCACACATGCAGAAAACACACTATGGCTGCTTAACGGGAAAGGTGAGGTGGGGTGATACATAAAACAAGGGTATCAAATTAGCTCAGATACCGTTCCATAAACCCAATATGTAGTAGACAAGACCTACTCCTTGCTCAGAGAACTGGACTCAACACGCCCTATTCACCGCACAAGAATATATCTGACTAGTAATAATCTTAAAGCCTATGTATTGATATCTCTCTGTTAGTGTGTCAAGTGGGTGGAAAGCGGCATAAACACAGCCGTGAAAAGCAGCTAAACCCCATTATGAAAATAAATTACTTTGAAAAACCCATGAAACAACGACAGTGAAAGAGATAGAAATTCTTACACAATGAGTTCAGGGGCTGTGATGCAACCTGGATTGACCATATCTAGACCCACAGCTGGATGAGACATAAGGGTGGACACTCTTGGGGCTGAGAGGTTTGGTGAGGTTGGGTGAGCAAACGCAGACCCTTTAAAGTAATACTGCGTGGTACCCATCGCATGGGTCCCAAATCTCCAGCTTCAAGGGCATCTTCCTACATCGAAAACATGCATGAGAAACCCAGAAGATGGTACACCGTGTGATGGGGAAAGGTTTCTAAAACGCACCTCATTTCTCATCTCCTTGTCCCCGGGTTCGCCATTCCAGCCGCTTTACTAGCAATCTCCCTACTTGGAGCATCAGCACCTTTAACCTCCTGTTCCGTACAGGTTGCAATTTGTCCTGAGGATGAACGGGAAGACGGGGAACCAACGAGAGACTAGCTCTTGGTGTCGGGACAGGCACAGGTCACTCTATTTTCCCATCAGGAAGAAGAATTAACCACAGGCTCAGCCTGCCCCCCGGAACCAGAACAGGGCCTGAAGCCATCCTGCGCTTTTGCGGCCAGCTCCCAAAAAAGCGAGTTGTAAAATGGAGGTTCAGGGCACTGCAATTCACAAACCTGCAGAGTTATAAATGATAACTCTCGTCCACAAATATATTGAGGGAAGGCAAAGAAGAGGATTTGAAATCAAGGCAGAATTGCACGAAACAGATTTCAGGAGGTAGATACGAATCGCCTTTAAAGCACAAGAAAAGCGGCAAAACGTTGACAATGATGCCCTTGGCCAAAAAGGGCGTATGCGTTTTTTCCTGAATATATTCAGGAAAAAACGCATACGCCCTTTTTGGCCAACCAAGCAACCTGGAAAGGCAAATCAGCGCTACAGAGAAGTCTCGCTTCCCATCGGTCAAAAGGGCCATGCTGAAAAAAGTGTCAAAACCAGAAATGCAGGACAGGCCATGGAGAAATGGGAGCCTTGCTACACTGATGGGTGGGATGTAAATTGCCAACAGCCACTCTGGAGAAGTGTACGGTGTGTCCTGAAACGTCTGAAAAACACAGCTTAGAGAGCATAGGGCACTTCCACTCATGGGGGTATAAATTGGGAAAATTAAAAATCAGCAAGACACAAGCACCCCAAAGTTGAGGGCTGCTCTTTTGACAAGGACCTCCACTTCATTCCACCTTAAATATCCCAGGAAAGAGAAAAATGGATAAAGAAGTTGTGGTCCTTATGTACAATGGAATATCACTCAGCCATGCAATCAGTGTCATAATGTTAGTAGCAGCATGATGAGTGGATTTAGGTACGACGATTCTAAGTGAAATAAGTCACACAGAAAAGGACACTTCTCATAAGGTATCACTGATAGAGGGAATGTAAAAACCGTTACACTTGAACTGAATTACAAAACAGAACAGAGTCACACATGCAGAATACACACTATGGCTGCTTAACGGGAAAGGTGAGGTGGGGTGATACATAAAACAAGGGTATCAAATTAGCTCAGATACCGTTCCATAAACCCAATATGTAGTAGACAAGACCTACTCCTTGCTCAGAGAACTGGACTCAACACGCCCTATTCACCGCACAAGAATATATCTGACTAGTAATAATCTTAAAGCCTATGTATTGATATCTCTCTGTTAGTGTGTCAAGTGGGTGGAAAGCGGCATAAACACAGCCGTGAAAAGCAGCTAAACCCCATTATGAAATTAAATTACTTTGAAAAACCCATGAAACAACGACAGTGAAAGAGACAGAAATTCTTACACAATGAGTTCAGGGGCTGTGATGCAACCTGGATTGACCATATCTAGACCCACAGCTGGATGAGACCTAAGGGTGGACACTCTTGGGGCTGAGAGGTTTGGTGAGGTTGGGTGAGCAAACGCAGACCCTTTAAAGTAATACTGCGTGGTACCCATCGCATGGGTCCCAAATCTCCAGCTTCAAGGGCATCTTCCTACATCGAAAACATGCATGAGAAACCCAGAAGATGGTACACCGTGTGATGGGGAAAGGTTTCTAAAACGCACCTCATTTCTCATCTCCTTGTGCCCGGGTTCGCCATTCCAGCCGCTTTACTAGCAATCTCCCTACTTGGAGCATCAGCACCTTTAACCTCCTGTTCCGTACAGGTTGCAATTTGTCCTGAGGATGAACGGGAAGACGGGGAACCAACGAGAGACTAGCTCTTGGTGTCGGGACAGGCACAGGTCACTCTATTTTCCCAACAGGAAGAAGAATTAACCACAGGCTCAGCCTGCCCCCCGGAACCAGAACAGGGCCTGAAGCCATCCTGCGCTTTTGCGGCCAGCTCCCAAAAAAGCGAGGTGTAAAATGGAGGTTCAGGGCACTGCAATTCACAAACCTGCAGAGTTATAAATGATAACTCTCGTCCACAAATATATTGAGGGAAGGCAAAGAAGAGGATTTGAAATCAAGGCAGAATTGCACGAAACAGATTTCAGGAGGTAGATACGAATCGCCTTTAAAGCACATGAAAAGCGGCAAAACGTTGACAATGAGGCCCTTGGCCAAAAAGGGCGTATGCGTTTTTTCCTGAATATATTCAGGAAAAAACGCATACGCCCTTTTTGGCCAACCAAGCAACCTGGAAAGGCAAATCAGCGCTACAGAGAAGTCTCGCTTCCCATCGGTCAAAAGGGCCATGCTGAAAAAAGTGTCAAAACCAGAAATGCAGGACAGGCCATGGAGAAATGGGAGCCTTGCTACACTGATGGGCGGGATGTAAATTGCCAACAGCCACTCTGGAGAAGTGTACGGTGTGTCCTGAAACATCTGAAAAACACAGATTAGAGAGCATAGGGCACTTCCACTCATGGGGGTATAAATTGGGAAAATGAAAAATCAGCAAGACACAAGCACCCCAAAGTTGAGGGCTGCTCTGTTGACAAGGACCTCCACTTCATTCCACCTTCAATATCCCAGGAAAGAGAAAAATGGATAAAGAAGTTGTGGTCCTTATGTACAATGGAATATCACTCAGCCATGAAATCAATGTCATAAGGTTAGTAGCAGCATGATGAGTGGATTTAGGTACGACGATTCTAAGTGAAATAAGTCACACAGAAAAGGACACTTCTCATAAGGTATCACTGATAGAGGGAATGTAAAAACCGTTACACTTGAACTGAATTACAAAACAGAACAGAGTCACACATGCAGAAAACACACTATGGCTGCTTAACGGGAAAGGTGAGGTGGGGTGATACATAAAACAAGGGTATCAAATTAGCTCAGATACCTTTCCATAAACCCAATATGTAGTAGACAAGACCTACTCCTTGCTCAGAGAACTGGACTCAACACGCCCTATTCACCGCACAAGAATATATCTGACTAGTAATAACCTTAAAGCCTATGTATTGATATCTCTCTGTTAGTGTGTCAAGTGGGTGGAAAGCGGCATAAACACAGCCGTGAAAAGCAGCTAAACCCCATTATGAAAATAAATTACTTTGAAAAACCCATGAAACAACGACAGTGAAAGAGATAGAAATTCTTACACAATGAGTTCAGGGGCTGTGATGCAACCTGGATTGACCATATCTAGACCCACAGCTGGATGAGACATAAGGGTGGACACTCTTGGGGCTGAGAGGTTTGGTGAGGTTGGGTGAGCAAACGCAGACCCTTTAAAGTAATACTGCGTGGTACCCATCGCATGGGTCCCAAATCTCCAGCTTCAAGGGCATCTTCCTACATCGAAAACATGCATGAGAAACCCAGAAGATGGTACACCGTGTGATGGGGAAAGGTTTCTAAAACGCACCTCATTTCTCATCTCCTTGTGCCCGGGTTCGCCATTCCAGCCGCTTTACTAGCAATCTCCCTACTTGGAGCATCAGCACCTTTAACCTCCTGTTCCGTACAGGTTGCAATTTGTCCTGAGGATGAACGGGAAGACGGGGAACCAACGAGAGACTAGCTCTTGGTGTCGGGACAGGCACAGGTCACTCTATTTTCCCATCAGGAAGAAGAATTAACCACAGGCTCAGCCTGCCCCCCGGAACCAGAACAGGGCCTGAAGCCATCCTGCGCTTTTGCGGCCAGCTCCCAAAAAAGCGAGGTGTAAAATGGAGGTTCAGGGCACTGCAATTCACAAACCTGCAGAGTTATAAATGATAACTCTCGTCCACAAATATATTGAGGGAAGGCAAAGAAGAGGATTTGAAATCAAGGCAGAATTGCACGAAACAGATTTCAGGAGGTAGATACGAATCGCCTTTAAAGCACATGAAAAGCGGCAAAACGTTGACAATGATGCCCTTGGCCAAAAAGGGCGTATGCGTTTTTTCCTGAATATATTCAGGAAAAAACGCATACGCCCTTTTTGGCCAACCAAGCAACCTGGAAAGGCAAATCAGCGCTACAGAGAAGTCTCGCTTCCCATCGGTCAAAAGGGCCATGCTGAAAAAAGTGTCAAAACCAGAAATGCAGGACAGGCCATGGAGAAATGGGAGCCTTGCTACACTGATGGGTGGGATGTAAATTGCCAACAGCCACTCTGGAGAAGTGTACGGTGTGTCCTGAAACGTCTGAAAAACACAGCTTAGAGAGCATAGGGCACTTCCACTCATGGGGGTATAAATTGGGAAAATTAAAAATCAGCAAGACACAAGCACCCCAAAGTTGAGGGCTGCTCTTTTGACAAGGACCTCCACTTCATTCCACCTTAAATATCCCAGGAAAGAGAAAAATGGATAAAGAAGTTGTGGTCCTTATGTACAATGGAATATCACTCAGCCATGCAATCAGTGTCATAATGTTAGTAGCAGCATGATGAGTGGATTTAGGTACGACGATTCTAAGTGAAATAAGTCACACAGAAAAGGACACTTCTCATAAGGTATCACTGATAGAGGGAATGTAAAAACCGTTACACTTGAACTGAATTACAAAACAGAACAGAGTCACACATGCAGAATACACACTATGGCTGCTTAACGGGAAAGGTGAGGTGGGGTGATACATAAAACAAGGGTATCAAATTAGCTCAGATACCGTTCCATAAACCCAATATGTAGTAGACAAGACCTACTCCTTGCTCAGAGAACTGGACTCAACACGCCCTATTCACCGCACAAGAATATATCTGACTAGTAATAATCTTAAAGCCTATGTATTGATATCTCTCTGTTAGTGTGTCAAGTGGGTGGAAAGCGGCATAAACACAGCCGTGAAAAGCAGCTAAACCCCATTATGAAATTAAATTACTTTGAAAAACCCATGAAACAACGACAGTGAAAGAGACAGAAATTCTTACACAATGAGTTCAGGGGCTGTGATGCAACCTGGATTGACCATATCTAGACCCACAGCTGGATGAGACATAAGGGTGGACACTCTTGGGGCTGAGAGGTTTGGTGAGGTTGGGTGAGCAAACGCAGACCCTTTAAAGTAATACTGCATGGTACCCATCGCATGGGTCCCAAATCTCCAGCTTCAAGGGCATCTTCCTACATCGAAAACATGCATGAGAAACCCAGAAGATGGTACACCGTGTGATGGGGAAAGGTTTCTAAAACGCACCTCATTTCTCATCTCCTTGTGCCCGGGTTCGCCATTCCAGCCACTTTACTAGCAATCTCCCTACTTGGAGCATCAGCACCTTTAACCTCCTGTTCCATACAGGTTGCAATTTGTCCTGAGGATGAACGGGAAGACGGGGAACCAACGAGAGACTAGCTCTTGGTGTTGGCACAGGCACAGGTCACTCTATTTTCCCATCAGGAAGAAGAATTAACCACAGGCTCAGCCTGCCCCCCGGAACCAGAACAGGGCCTGAAGCCATCCTGCGCTTTTGCGGCCAGCTCCCAAAAAAGCGAGTTGTAAAATGGAGGTTCAGGGCACTGCAATTCACAAACCTGCAGAGTTATAAATGATAACTCTCGTCCACAAATATATTGAGGGAAGGCAAAGAAGAGGATTTGAAATCAAGGCAGAATTGCACGAAACAGATTTCAGGAGGTAGATACGAATCGCCTTTAAAGCACATGAAAAGCGGCAAAACGTTGACAATGATGCCCTTGGCCAAAAAGGGCGTATGCGTTTTTTCCTGAATATATTCAGGAAAAAACGCATACGCCCTTTTTGGCCAACCAAGCAACCTGGAAAGGCAAATCAGCGCTACAGAGAAGTCTCGCTTCCCATCGCTCAAAAGGGCCATGCTGAAAAAAGTGTCAAAACCAGAAATGCAGGACAGGCCATGGAGAAATGGGAGCCTTGCTACACTGATGGGCGGGATGTAAATTGCCAACAGCCACTCTGGAGAAGTGCACGGTGTGTCCTGAAACATCTGAAAAACACAGCTTAGAGAGCATAGGGCACTTCCACTCATGGGGGTATAAATTGGGAAAATTAAAAATCAGCAAGACACAAGCACCCCAATGTTGAGGGCTGCTCTGTTGACAAGGACCTCCACTTCATTCCACCTTAAATATCCCAGGAAAGAGAAAAATGGATAAAGAAGTTGTGGTCCTTATGTACAATGGAATATCACTCAGCCATGAAATCAATGTCATAATGTTAGTAGCAGCATGATGAGTGGATTTAGGTACGACGATTCTAAGTGAAATAAGTCACACAGAAAAGGACACTTCTCATAAGGTATCACTGATAGAGGGAATGTAAAAACCGTTACACTTGAACTGAATTACAAAACAGAACAGAGTCACACATGCAGAAAACACACTATGGCTGCTTAACGGGAAAGGTGAGGTGGGGTGATACATAAAACAAGGGTATCAAATTAGCTCAGATACCGTTCCATAAACCCAATATGTAATAGACAAGACCTACTCCTTGCTCAGAGAACTGGACTCAACACGCCCTATTCACCGCACAAGAATATATCTGACTAGTAATAATCTTAAAGCCTATGTATTGATATCTCTCTGTTAGTGTGTCAAGTGGGTGGAAAGCGGCATAAACACAGCCGTGAAAAGCAGCTAAACCCCATTATGAAAATAAATTACTTTGAAAAACCCATGAAACAACGACAGTGAAAGAGATAGAAATTCTTACACAATGAGTTCAGGGGCTGTGATGCAACCTGGATTGACCATATCTAGACCCACAGCTGGATGAGACATAAGGGTGGACACTCTTGGGGCTGAGAGGTTTGGTGAGGTTGGGTGAGCAAACGCAGACCCTTTAAAGTAATACTGCGTGGTACCCATCGCATGGGTCCCAAATCTCCAGCTTCAAGGGCATCTTCCTACATCGAAAACATGCATGAGAAACCCAGAAGATGGTACACCGTGTGATGGGGAAAGGTTTCTAAAACGCACCTCATTTCTCATCTCCTTGTGCCCGGGTTCGCCATTCCAGCCGCTTTACTAGCAATCTCCCTACTTGGAGCATCAGCACCTTTAACCTCCTGTTCCGTACAGGTTGCAATTTGTCCTGAGGATGAACGGGAAGACGGGGAACCAACGAGAGACTAGCTCTTGGTGTCGGGACAGGCACAGGTCACTCTATTTTCCCATCAGGAAGAAGAATTAACCACAGGCTCAGCCTGCCCCCCGGAACCAGAACAGGGCCTGAAGCCATCCTGCGCTTTTGCGGCCAGCTCCCAAAAAAGCGAGTTGTAAAATGGAGGTTCAGGGCACTGCAATTCACAAACCTGCAGAGTTATAAATGATAACTCTCGTCCACAAATATATTGAGGGAAGGCAAAGAAGAGGATTTGAAATCAAGGCAGAATTGCACGAAACAGATTTCAGGAGGTAGATACGAATCGCCTTTAAAGCACATGAAAAGCGGCAAAACGTTGACAATGATGCCCTTGGCCAAAAAGGGCGTATGCGTTTTTTCCTGAATATATTCAGGAAAAAACGCATACGCCCTTTTTGGCCAACCAAGCAACCTGGAAAGGCAAATCAGCGCTACAGAGAAGTCTCGCTTCCCATCGCTCAAAAGGGCCATGCTGAAAAAAGTGTCAAAACCAGAAATGCAGGACAGGCCATGGAGAAATGGGAGCCTTGCTACACTGATGGGCGGGATGTAAATTGCCAACAGCCACTCTGGAGAAGTGCACGGTGTGTCCTGAAACATCTGAAAAACACAGCTTAGAGAGCATAGGGCACTTCCACTCATGGGGGTATAAATTGGGAAAATTAAAAATCAGCAAGACACAAGCACCCCAATGTTGAGGGCTGCTCTGTTGACAAGGACCTCCACTTCATTCCACCTTAAATATCCCAGGAAAGAGAAAAATGGATAAAGAAGTTGTGGTCCTTATGTACAATGGAATATCACTCAGCCATGAAATCAATGTCATAATGTTAGTAGCAGCATGATGAGTGGATTTAGGTACGACGATTCTAAGTGAAATAAGTCACACAGAAAAGGACACTTCTCATAAGGTATCACTGATAGAGGGAATGTAAAAACCGTTACACTTGAACTGAATTACAAAACAGAACAGAGTCACACATGCAGAAAACACACTATGGCTGCTTAACGGGAAAGGTGAGGTGGGGTGATACATAAAACAAGGGTATCAAATTAGCTCAGATACCGTTCCATAAACCCAATATGTAGTAGACAAGACCTACTCCTTGCTCAGAGAACTGGACTCAACACGCCCTATTCACCGCACAAGAATATATCTGACTAGTAATAATCTTAAAGCCTATGTATTGATATCTCTCTGTTAGTGTGTCAAGTGGGTGGAAAGCGGCATAAACACAGCCGTGAAAAGCAGCTAAACCCCATTATGAAAATAAATTACTTTGAAAAACCCATGAAACAACGACAGTGAAAGAGATAGAAATTCTTACACAATGAGTTCAGGGGCTGTGATGCAACCTGGATTGACCATATCTAGACCCACAGCTGGATGAGACATAAGGGTGGACACTCTTGGGGCTGAGAGGTTTGGTGAGGTTGGGTGAGCAAACGCAGACCCTTTAAAGTAATACTGCGTGGTACCCATCGCATGGGTCCCAAATCTCCAGCTTCAAGGGCATCTTCCTACATCGAAAACATGCATGAGAAACCCAGAAGATGGTACACCGTGTGATGGGGAAAGGTTTCTAAAACGCACCTCATTTCTCATCTCCTTGTGCCCGGGTTCGCCATTCCAGCCGCTTTACTAGCAATCTCCCTACTTGGAGCATCAGCACCTTTAACCTCCTGTTCCGTACAGGTTGCAATTTGTCCTGAGGATGAACGGGAAGACGGGGAACCAACGAGAGACTAGCTCTTGGTGTCGGGACAGGCACAGGTCACTCTATTTTCCCATCAGGAAGAAGAATTAACCACAGGCTCAGCCTGCCCCCCGGAACCAGAACAGGGCCTGAAGCCATCCTGCGCTTTTGCGGCCAGCTCCCAAAAAAGCGAGTTGTAAAATGGAGGTTCAGGGCACTGCAATTCACAAACCTGCAGAGTTATAAATGATAACTCTCGTCCACAAATATATTGAGGGAAGGCAAAGAAGAGGATTTGAAATCAAGGCAGAATTGCACGAAACAGATTTCAGGAGGTAGATACGAATCGCCTTTAAAGCACAAGAAAAGCGGCAAAACGTTGACAATGATGCCCTTGGCCAAAAAGGGCGTATGCGTTTTTTCCTGAATATATTCAGGAAAAAACGCATACGCCCTTTTTGGCCAACCAAGCAACCTGGAAAGGCAAATCAGCGCTACAGAGAAGTCTCGCTTCCCATCGGTCAAAAGGGCCATGCTGAAAAAAGTGTCAAAACCAGAAATGCAGGACAGGCCATGGAGAAATGGGAGCCTTGCTACACTGATGGGTGGGATGTAAATTGCCAACAGCCACTCTGGAGAAGTGTACGGTGTGTCCTGAAACGTCTGAAAAACACAGCTTAGAGAGCATAGGGCACTTCCACTCATGGGGGTATAAATTGGGAAAATTAAAAATCAGCAAGACACAAGCACCCCAAAGTTGAGGGCTGCTCTTTTGACAAGGACCTCCACTTCATTCCACCTTAAATATCCCAGGAAAGAGAAAAATGGATAAAGAAGTTGTGGTCCTTATGTACAATGGAATATCACTCAGCCATGCAATCAGTGTCATAATGTTAGTAGCAGCATGATGAGTGGATTTAGGTACGACGATTCTAAGTGAAATAAGTCACACAGAAAAGGACACTTCTCATAAGGTATCACTGATAGAGGGAATGTAAAAACCGTTACACTTGAACTGAATTACAAAACAGAACAGAGTCACACATGCAGAATACACACTATGGCTGCTTAACGGGAAAGGTGAGGTGGGGTGATACATAAAACAAGGGTATCAAATTAGCTCAGATACCGTTCCATAAACCCAATATGTAGTAGACAAGACCTACTCCTTGCTCAGAGAACTGGACTCAACACGCCCTATTCACCGCACAAGAATATATCTGACTAGTAATAATCTTAAAGCCTATGTATTGATATCTCTCTGTTAGTGTGTCAAGTGGGTGGAAAGCGGCATAAACACAGCCGTGAAAAGCAGCTAAACCCCATTATGAAATTAAATTACTTTGAAAAACCCATGAAACAACGACAGTGAAAGAGACAGAAATTCTTACACAATGAGTTCAGGGGCTGTGATGCAACCTGGATTGACCATATCTAGACCCACAGCTGGATGAGACATAAGGGTGGACACTCTTGGGGCTGAGAGGTTTGGTGAGGTTGGGTGAGCAAACGCAGACCCTTTAAAGTAATACTGCGTGGTACGCATCGCATGGGTCCCAAATCTCCAGCTTCAAGGGCATCTTCCTACATCGAAAACATGCATGAGAAACCCAGAAGATGGTACACCGTGTGATGGGGAAAGGTTTCTAAAACGCACCTCATTTCTCATCTCCTTGTGCCCGGGTTCGCCATTCCAGCCGCTTTACTAGCAATCTCCCTACTTGGAGCATCAGCACCTTTAACCTCCTGTTCCGTACAGGTTGCAATTTGTCCTGAGGATGAACGGGAAGACGGGGAACCAACGAGAGACTAGCTCTTGGTGTCGGGACAGGCACAGGTCACTCTATTTTCCCATCAGGAAGAAGAATTAACCACAGGCTCAGCCTGCCCCCCGGAACCAGAACAGGGCCTGAAGCCATCCTGCGCTTTTGCGGCCAGCTCCCAAAAAAGCGAGGTGTAAAATGGAGGTTCAGGGCACTGCAATTCACAAACCTGCAGAGTTATAAATGATAACTCTCGTCCACAAATATATTGAGGGAAGGCAAAGAAGAGGATTTGAAATCAAGGCAGAATTGCACGAAACAGATTTCAGGAGGTAGATACGAATCGCCTTTAAAGCACATGAAAAGCGGCAAAACGTTGACAATGAGGCCCTTGGCCAAAAAGGGCGTATGCGTTTTTTCCTGAATATATTCAGGAAAAAACGCATACGCCCTTTTTGGCCAACCAAGCAACCTGGAAAGGCAAATCAGCGCTACAGAGAAGTCTCGCTTCCCATCGGTCAAAAGGGCCATGCTGAAAAAAGTGTCAAAACCAGAAATGCAGGACAGGCCATGGAGAAATGGGAGCCTTGCTACACTGATGGGTGGGATGTAAATTGCCAACAGCCACTCTGGAGAAGTGTACAGTGTGTCCTGAAACGTCTGAAAAACACAGCTTAGAGAGCATAGGGCACTTCCACTCATGGGGGTATAAATTGGGAAAATTAAAAATCAGCAAGACACAAGCACCCCAAAGTTGAGGGCTGCTCTTTTGACAAGGACCTCCACTTCATTCCACCTTAAATATCCCAGGAAAGAGAAAAATGGATAAAGAAGTTGTGGTCCTTATGTACAATGGAATATCACTCAGCCATGCAATCAGTGTCATAATGTTAGTAGCAGCATGATGAGTGGATTTAGGTACGACGATTCTAAGTGAAATAAGTCACACAGAAAAGGACACTTCTCATAAGGTATCACTGATAGAGGGAATGTAAAAACCGTTACACTTGAACTGAATTACAAAACAGAACAGAGTCACACATGCAGAATACACACTATGGCTGCTTAACGGGAAAGGTGAGGTGGGGTGATACATAAAACAAGGGTATCAAATTAGCTCAGATACCGTTCCATAAACCCAATATGTAGTAGACAAGACCTACTCCTTGCTCAGAGAACTGGACTCAACACGCCCTATTCACCGCACAAGAATATATCTGACTAGTAATAATCTTAAAGCCTATGTATTGATATCTCTCTGTTAGTGTGTCAAGTGGGTGGAAAGCGGCATAAACACAGCCGTGAAAAGCAGCTAAACCCCATTATGAAATTAAATTACTTTGAAAAACCCATGAAACAACGACAGTGAAAGAGACAGAAATTCTTACACAATGAGTTCAGGGGCTGTGATGCAACCTGGATTGACCATATCTAGACCCACAGCTGGATGAGACCTAAGGGTGGACACTCTTGGGGCTGAGAGGTTTGGTGAGGTTGGGTGAGCAAACGCAGACCCTTTAAAGTAATACTGCGTGGTACCCATCGCATGGGTCCCAAATCTCCAGCTTCAAGGGCATCTTCCTACATCGAAAACATGCATGAGAAACCCAGAAGATGGTACACCGTGTGATGGGGAAAGGTTTCTAAAACGCACCTCATTTCTCATCTCCTTGTGCCCGGGTTCGCCATTCCAGCCGCTTTACTAGCAATCTCCCTACTTGGAGCATCAGCACCTTTAACCTCCTGTTCCGTACAGGTTGCAATTTGTCCTGAGGATGAACGGGAAGACGGGGAACCAACGAGAGACTAGCTCTTGGTGTCGGGACAGGCACAGGTCACTCTATTTTCCCATCAGGAAGAAGAATTAACCACAGGCTCAGCCTGCCCCCCGGAACCAGAACAGGGCCTGAAGCCATCCTGCGCTTTTGCGGCCAGCTCCCAAAAAAGCGAGTTGTAAAATGGAGGTTCAGGGCACTGCAATTCACAAACCTGCAGAGTTATAAATGATAACTCTCGTCCACAAATATATTGAGGGAAGGCAAAGAAGAGGATTTGAAATCAAGGCAGAATTGCACGAAACAGATTTCAGGAGGTAGATACGAATCGCCTTTAAAGCACATGAAAAGCGGCAAAACGTTGACAATGATGCCCTTGGCCAAAAAGGGCGTATGCGTTTTTTCCTGAATATATTCAGGAAAAAACGCATACGCCCTTTTTGGCCAACCAAGCAACCTGGAAAGGCAAATCAGCGCTACAGAGAAGTCTCGCTTCCCATCGCTCAAAAGGGCCATGCTGAAAAAAGTGTCAAAACCAGAAATGCAGGACAGGCCATGGAGAAATGGGAGCCTTGCTACACTGATGGGCGGGATGTAAATTGCCAACAGCCACTCTGGAGAAGTGCACGGTGTGTCCTGAAACATCTGAAAAACACAGCTTAGAGAGCATAGGGCACTTCCACTCATGGGGGTATAAATTGGGAAAATTAAAAATCAGCAAGACACAAGCACCCCAATGTTGAGGGCTGCTCTGTTGACAAGGACCTCCACTTCATTCCACCTTAAATATCCCAGGAAAGAGAAAAATGGATAAAGAAGTTGTGGTCCTTATGTACAATGGAATATCACTCAGCCATGAAATCAATGTCATAATGTTAGTAGCAGCATGATGAGTGGATTTAGGTACGACGATTCTAAGTGAAATAAGTCACACAGAAAAGGACACTTCTCATAAGGTATCACTGATAGAGGGAATGTAAAAACCGTTACACTTGAACTGAATTACAAAACAGAACAGAGTCACACATGCAGAAAACACACTATGGCTGCTTAACGGGAAAGGTGAGGTGGGGTGATACATAAAACAAGGGTATCAAATTAGCTCAGATACCGTTCCATAAACCCAATATGTAGTAGACAAGACCTACTCCTTGCTCAGAGAACTGGACTCAACACGCCCTATTCACCGCACAAGAATATATCTGACTAGTAATAATCTTAAAGCCTATGTATTGATATCTCTCTGTTAGTGTGTCAAGTGGGTGGAAAGCGGCATAAACACAGCCGTGAAAAGCAGCTAAACCCCATTATGAAAATAAATTACTTTGAAAAACCCATGAAACAACGACAGTGAAAGAGATAGAAATTCTTACACAATGAGTTCAGGGGCTGTGATGCAACCTGGATTGACCATATCTAGACCCACAGCTGGATGAGACATAAGGGTGGACACTCTTGGGGCTGAGAGGTTTGGTGAGGTTGGGTGAGCAAACGCAGACCCTTTAAAGTAATACTGCGTGGTACCCATCGCATGGGTCCCAAATCTCCAGCTTCAAGGGCATCTTCCTACATCGAAAACATGCATGAGAAACCCAGAAGATGGTACACCGTGTGATGGGGAAAGGTTTCTAAAACGCACCTCATTTCTCATCTCCTTGTGCCCGGGTTCGCCATTCCAGCCGCTTTACTAGCAATCTCCCTACTTGGAGCATCAGCACCTTTAACCTCCTGTTCCGTACAGGTTGCAATTTGTCCTGAGGATGAACGGGAAGACGGGGAACCAACGAGAGACTAGCTCTTGGTGTCGGGACAGGCACAGGTCACTCTATTTTCCCATCAGGAAGAAGAATTAACCACAGGCTCAGCCTGCCCCCCGGAACCAGAACAGGGCCTGAAGCCATCCTGCGCTTTTGCGGCCAGCTCCCAAAAAAGCGAGTTGTAAAATGGAGGTTCAGGGCACTGCAATTCACAAACCTGCAGAGTTATAAATGATAACTCTCGTCCACAAATATATTGAGGGAAGGCAAAGAAGAGGATTTGAAATCAAGGCAGAATTGCACGAAACAGATTTCAGGAGGTAGATACGAATCGCCTTTAAAGCACAAGAAAAGCGGCAAAACGTTGACAATGATGCCCTTGGCCAAAAAGGGCGTATGCGTTTTTTCCTGAATATATTCAGGAAAAAACGCATACGCCCTTTTTGGCCAACCAAGCAACCTGGAAAGGCAAATCAGCGCTACAGAGAAGTCTCGCTTCCCATCGGTCAAAAGGGCCATGCTGAAAAAAGTGTCAAAACCAGAAATGCAGGACAGGCCATGGAGAAATGGGAGCCTTGCTACACTGATGGGTGGGATGTAAATTGCCAACAGCCACTCTGGAGAAGTGTACGGTGTGTCCTGAAACGTCTGAAAAACACAGCTTAGAGAGCATAGGGCACTTCCACTCATGGGGGTATAAATTGGGAAAATTAAAAATCAGCAAGACACAAGCACCCCAAAGTTGAGGGCTGCTCTTTTGACAAGGACCTCCACTTCATTCCACCTTAAATATCCCAGGAAAGAGAAAAATGGATAAAGAAGTTGTGGTCCTTATGTACAATGGAATATCACTCAGCCATGCAATCAGTGTCATAATGTTAGTAGCAGCATGATGAGTGGATTTAGGTACGACGATTCTAAGTGAAATAAGTCACACAGAAAAGGACACTTCTCATAAGGTATCACTGATAGAGGGAATGTAAAAACCGTTACACTTGAACTGAATTACAAAACAGAACAGAGTCACACATGCAGAATACACACTATGGCTGCTTAACGGGAAAGGTGAGGTGGGGTGATACATAAAACAAGGGTATCAAATTAGCTCAGATACCGTTCCATAAACCCAATATGTAGTAGACAAGACCTACTCCTTGCTCAGAGAACTGGACTCAACACGCCCTATTCACCGCACAAGAATATATCTGACTAGTAATAATCTTAAAGCCTATGTATTGATATCTCTCTGTTAGTGTGTCAAGTGGGTGGAAAGCGGCATAAACACAGCCGTGAAAAGCAGCTAAACCCCATTATGAAATTAAATTACTTTGAAAAACCCATGAAACAACGACAGTGAAAGAGACAGAAATTCTTACACAATGAGTTCAGGGGCTGTGATGCAACCTGGATTGACCATATCTAGACCCACAGCTGGATGAGACATAAGGGTGGACACTCTTGGGGCTGAGAGGTTTGGTGAGGTTGGGTGAGCAAACGCAGACCCTTTAAAGTAATACTGCGTGGTACGCATCGCATGGGTCCCAAATCTCCAGCTTCAAGGGCATCTTCCTACATCGAAAACATGCATGAGAAACCCAGAAGATGGTACACCGTGTGATGGGGAAAGGTTTCTAAAACGCACCTCATTTCTCATCTCCTTGTGCCCGGGTTCGCCATTCCAGCCGCTTTACTAGCAATCTCCCTACTTGGAGCATCAGCACCTTTAACCTCCTGTTCCGTACAGGTTGCAATTTGTCCTGAGGATGAACGGGAAGACGGGGAACCAACGAGAGACTAGCTCTTGGTGTCGGGACAGGCACAGGTCACTCTATTTTCCCATCAGGAAGAAGAATTAACCACAGGCTCAGCCTGCCCCCCGGAACCAGAACAGGGCCTGAAGCCATCCTGCGCTTTTGCGGCCAGCTCCCAAAAAAGCGAGGTGTAAAATGGAGGTTCAGGGCACTGCAATTCACAAACCTGCAGAGTTATAAATGATAACTCTCGTCCACAAATATATTGAGGGAAGGCAAAGAAGAGGATTTGAAATCAAGGCAGAATTGCACGAAACAGATTTCAGGAGGTAGATACGAATCGCCTTTAAAGCACATGAAAAGCGGCAAAACGTTGACAATGAGGCCCTTGGCCAAAAAGGGCGTATGCGTTTTTTCCTGAATATATTCAGGAAAAAACGCATACGCCCTTTTTGGCCAACCAAGCAACCTGGAAAGGCAAATCAGCGCTACAGAGAAGTCTCGCTTCCCATCGGTCAAAAGGGCCATGCTGAAAAAAGTGTCAAAACCAGAAATGCAGGACAGGCCATGGA
Source organism: Balaenoptera borealis (assembly GCF_965194805.1). Classification (NCBI taxonomy): domain Eukaryota; kingdom Metazoa; phylum Chordata; class Mammalia; order Artiodactyla; family Balaenopteridae; genus Balaenoptera; species Balaenoptera borealis. Next base: position 276,207 of record NW_028123611.1, read on the forward strand.
GAAATGGGAGCCTTGCTACACTGATGGGTGGGATGTAAATTGCCAACAGCCACTCTGGAGAAGTGTACAGTGTGTCCTGAAACGTCTGAAAAACACAGCTTAGAGAGCATAGGGCACTTCCACTCATGGGGGTATAAATTGGGAAAATTAAAAATCAGCAAGACACAAGCACCCCAAAGTTGAGGGCTGCTCTTTTGACAAGGACCTCCACTTCATTCCACCTTAAATATCCCAGGAAAGAGAAAAATGGATAAAGAAGTTGTGGTCCTTATGTACAATGGAATATCACTCAGCCATGCAATCAGTGTCATAATGTTAGTAGCAGCATGATGAGTGGATTTAGGTACGACGATTCTAAGTGAAATAAGTCACACAGAAAAGGACACTTCTCATAAGGTATCACTGATAGAGGGAATGTAAAAACCGTTACACTTGAACTGAATTACAAAACAGAACAGAGTCACACATGCAGAATACACACTATGGCTGCTTAACGGGAAAGGTGAGGTGGGGTGATACATAAAACAAGGGTATCAAATTAGCTCAGATACCGTTCCATAAACCCAATATGTAGTAGACAAGACCTACTCCTTGCTCAGAGAACTGGACTCAACACGCCCTATTCACCGCACAAGAATATATCTGACTAGTAATAATCTTAAAGCCTATGTATTGATATCTCTCTGTTAGTGTGTCAAGTGGGTGGAAAGCGGCATAAACACAGCCGTGAAAAGCAGCTAAACCCCATTATGAAATTAAATTACTTTGAAAAACCCATGAAACAACGACAGTGAAAGAGACAGAAATTCTTACACAATGAGTTCAGGGGCTGTGATGCAACCTGGATTGACCATATCTAGACCCACAGCTGGATGAGACCTAAGGGTGGACACTCTTGGGGCTGAGAGGTTTGGTGAGGTTGGGTGAGCAAACGCAGACCCTTTAAAGTAATACTGCGTGGTACCCATCGCATGGGTCCCAAATCTCCAGCTTCAAGGGCATCTTCCTACATCGAAAACATGCATGAGAAACCCAGAAGATGGTACACCGTGTGATGGGGAAAGGTTTCTAAAACGCACCTCATTTCTCATCTCCTTGTGCCCGGGTTCGCCATTCCAGCCGCTTTACTAGCAATCTCCCTACTTGGAGCATCAGCACCTTTAACCTCCTGTTCCGTACAGGTTGCAATTTGTCCTGAGGATGAACGGGAAGACGGGGAACCAACGAGAGACTAGCTCTTGGTGTCGGGACAGGCACAGGTCACTCTATTTTCCCATCAGGAAGAAGAATTAACCACAGGCTCAGCCTGCCCCCCGGAACCAGAACAGGGCCTGAAGCCATCCTGCGCTTTTGCGGCCAGCTCCCAAAAAAGCGAGGTGTAAAATGGAGGTTCAGGGCACTGCAATTCACAAACCTGCAGAGTTATAAATGATAACTCTCGTCCACAAATATATTGAGGGAAGGCAAAGAAGAGGATTTGAAATCAAGGCAGAATTGCACGAAACAGATTTCAGGAGGTAGATACGAATCGCCTTTAAAGCACATGAAAAGCGGCAAAACGTTGACAATGATGCCCTTGGCCAAAAAGGGCGTATGCGTTTTTTCCTGAATATATTCAGGAAAAAACGCATACGCCCTTTTTGGCCAACCAAGCAACCTGGAAAGGCAAATCAGCGCTACAGAGAAGTCTCGCTTCCCATCGGTCAAAAGGGCCATGCTGAAAAAAGTGTCAAAACCAGAAATGCAGGACAGGCCATGGAGAAATGGGAGCCTTGCTACACTGATGGGCGGGATGTAAATTGCCAACAGCCACTCTGGAGAAGTGTACGGTGTGTCCTGAAACATCTGAAAAACACAGCTTAGAGAGCATAGGGCACTTCCACTCATGGGGGTATAAATTGGGAAAATGAAAAATCAGCAAGACACAAGCACCCCAAAGTTGAGGGCTGCTCTGTTGACAAGGACCTCCACTTCATTCCACCTTAAATATCCCAGGAAAGAGAAAAATGGATAAAGAAGTTGTGGTCCTTATGTACAATGGAATATCACTCAGCCATGAAATCAATGTCATAATGTTAGTAGCAGCATGATGAGTGGATTTAGGTACGACGATTCTAAGTGAAATAAGTCACACAGAAAAGGACACTTCTCATAAGGTATCACTGATAGAGGGAATGTAAAAACCGTTACACTTGAACTGAATTACAAAACAGAACAGAGTCACACATGCAGAAAACACACTATGGCTGCTTAACGGGAAAGGTGAGGTGGGGTGATACATAAAACAAGGGTATCAAATTAGCTCAGATACCATTCCATAAACCCAATATGTAGTAGACAAGACCTACTCCTTGCTCAGAGAACTGGACTCAACACGCCCTATTCACCGCACAAGAATATATCTGACTAGTAATAATCTTAAAGCCTATGTATTGATATCTCTCTGTTAGTGTGTCAAGTGGGTGGAAAGCGGCATAAACACAGCCGTGAAAAGCAGCTAAACCCCATTATGAAAATAAATTACTTTGAAAAACCCATGAAACAACGACAGTGAAAGAGATAGAAATTCTTACACAATGAGTTCAGGGGCTGTGATGCAACCTGGATTGACCATATTTAGACCCACAGCTGGATGAGACCTAAGGGTGGACACTCTTGGGGCTGAGAGGTTTGGTGAGGTTGGGTGAGCAAACGCAGACCCTTTAAAGTAATACTGCGTGGTACCCATCGCATGGGTCCCAAATCTCCAGCTTCAAGGGCATCTTCCTACATCGAAAACATGCATGAGAAACCCAGAAGATGGTACACCGTGTGATGGGGAAAGGTTTCTAAAACGCACCTCATTTCTCATCTCCTTGTGCCCGGGTTCGCCATTCCAGCCACTTTACTAGCAATCTCCCTACTTGGAGCATCAGCACCTTTAACCTCCTGTTCCGTACAGGTTGCAATTTGTCCTGAGGATGAACGGGAAGACGGGGAACCAACGAGAGACTAGCTCTTGGTGTTGGGACAGGCACAGGTCACTCTATTTTCCCATCAGGAAGAAGAATTAACCACAGGCTCAGCCTGCCCCCCGGAACCAGAACAGGGCCTGAAGCCATCCTGCGCTTTTGCGGCCAGCTCCCAAAAAAGCGAGTTGTAAAATGGAGGTTCAGGGCACTGCAATTCACAAACCTGCAGAGTTATAAATGATAACTCTCGTCCACAAATATATTGAGGGAAGGCAAAGAAGAGGATTTGAAATCAAGGCAGAATTGCACGAAACAGATTTCAGGAGGTAGATACGAATCGCCTTTAAAGCACATGAAAAGCGGCAAAACGTTGACAATGATGCCCTTGGCCAAAAAGGGCGTATGCGTTTTTTCCTGAATATATTCAGGAAAAAACGCATACGCCCTTTTTGGCCAACCAAGCAACCTGGAAAGGCAAATCAGCGCTACAGAGAAGTCTCGCTTCCCATCGCTCAAAAGGGCCATGCTGAAAAAAGTGTCAAAACCAGAAATGCAGGACAGGCCATGGAGAAATGGGAGCCTTGCTACACTGATGGGCGGGATGTAAATTGCCAACAGCCACTCTGGAGAAGTGCACGGTGTGTCCTGAAACATCTGAAAAACACAGCTTAGAGAGCATAGGGCACTTCCACTCATGGGGGTATAAATTGGGAAAATTAAAAATCAGCAAGACACAAGCACCCCAATGTTGAGGGCTGCTCTGTTGACAAGGACCTCCACTTCATTCCACCTTAAATATCCCAGGAAAGAGAAAAATGGATAAAGAAGTTGTGGTCCTTATGTACAATGGAATATCACTCAGCCATGAAATCAATGTCATAATGTTAGTAGCAGCATGATGAGTGGATTTAGGTACGACGATTCTAAGTGAAATAAGTCACACAGAAAAGGACACTTCTCATAAGGTATCACTGATAGAGGGAATGTAAAAACCGTTACACTTGAACTGAATTACAAAACAGAACAGAGTCACACATGCAGAAAACACACTATGGCTGCTTAACGGGAAAGGTGAGGTGGGGTGATACATAAAACAAGGGTATCAAATTAGCTCAGATACCTTTCCATAAACCCAATATGTAGTAGACAAGACCTACTCCTTGCTCAGAGAACTGGACTCAACACGCCCTATTCACCGCACAAGAATATATCTGACTAGTAATAACCTTAAAGCCTATGTATTGATATCTCTCTGTTAGTGTGTCAAGTGGGTGGAAAGCGGCATAAACACAGCCGTGAAAAGCAGCTAAATCCCATTATGAAAATAAATTACTTTGAAAAACCCATGAAACAACGACAGTGAAAGAGATAGAAATTCTTACACAATGAGTTCAGGGGCTGTGATGCAACCTGGATTGACCATATCTAGACCCACAGCTGGATGAGACATAAGGGTGGACACTCTTGGGGCTGAGAGGTTTGGTGAGGTTGGGTGAGCAAACGCAGACCCTTTAAAGTAATACTGCGTGGTACCCATCGCATGGGTCCCAAATCTCCAGCTTCAAGGGCATCTTCCTACATCGAAAACATGCATGAGAAACCCAGAAGATGGTACACCGTGTGATGGGGAAAGGTTTCTAAAACGCACCTCATTTCTCATCTCCTTGTGCCCGGGTTCGCCATTCCAGCCGCTTTACGAGCAATCTCCCTACTTGGAGCATCAGCACCTTTAACCTCCTGTTCCGTACAGGTTGCAATTTGTCCTGAGGATGAACGGGAAGACGGGGAACCAACGAGAGACTAGCTCTTGGTGTCGGGACAGGCACAGGTCACTCTATTTTCCCATCAGGAAGAAGAATTAACCACAGGCTCAGCCTGCCCCCCGGAACCAGAACAGGGCCTGAAGCCATCCTGCGCTTTTGCGGCCAGCTCCCAAAAAAGCGAGTTGTAAAATGGAGGTTCAGGGCACTGCAATTCACAAACCTGCAGAGTTATAAATGATAACTCTCGTCCACAAATATATTGAGGGAAGGCAAAGAAGAGGATTTGAAATCAAGGCAGAATTGCACGAAACAGATTTCAGGAGGTAGATACGAATCGCCTTTAAAGCACATGAAAAGCGGCAAAACGTGGACAATGATGCCCTTGGCCAAAAAGGGCGTATGCGTTTTTTCCTGAATATATTCAGGAAAAAACGCATACGCCCTTTTTGGCCAACCAAGCAACCTGGAAAGGCAAATCAGCGCTACAGAGAAGTCTCGCTTCCCATCGGTCAAAAGGGCCATGCTGAAAAAAGTGTCAAAACCAGAAATGCAGGACAGGCCATGGAGAAATGGGAGCCTTGCTACACTGATGGGTGGGATGTAAATTGCCAACAGCCACTCTGGAGAAGTGTACGGTGTGTCCTGAAACGTCTGAAAAACACAGCTTAGAGAGCATAGGGCACTTCCACTCATGGGGGTATAAATTGGGAAAATGAAAAATCAGCAAGACACAAGCACCCCAAAGTTGAGGGCTGCTCTTTTGACAAGGACCTCCACTTCATTCCACCTTAAATATCCCAGGAAAGAGAAAAATGGATAAAGAAGTTGTGGTCCTTATGTACAATGGAATATCACTCAGCCATGCAATCAGTGTCATAATGTTAGTAGCAGCATGATGAGTGGATTTAGGTACGACGATTCTAAGTGAAATAAGTCACACAGAAAAGGACACTTCTCATAAGGTATCACTGATAGAGGGAATGTAAAAACCGTTACACTTGAACTGAATTACAAAACAGAACAGAGTCACACATGCAGAATACACACTATGGCTGCTTAACGGGAAAGGTGAGGTGGGGTGATACATAAAACAAGGGTATCAAATTAGCTCAGATACCGTTCCATAAACCCAATATGTAGTAGACAAGACCTACTCCTTGCTCAGAGAACTGGACTCAACACGCCCTATTCACCGCACAAGAATATATCTGACTAGTAATAATCTTAAAGCCTATGTATTGATATCTCTCTGTTAGTGTGTCAAGTGGGTGGAAAGCGGCATAAACACAGCCGTGAAAAGCAGCTAAACCCCATTATGAAATTAAATTACTTTGAAAAACCCATGAAACAACGACAGTGAAAGAGACAGAAATTCTTACACAATGAGTTCAGGGGCTGTGATGCAACCTGGATTGACCATATCTAGACCCACAGCTGGATGAGACATAAGGGTGGACACTCTTGGGGCTGAGAGGTTTGGTGAGGTTGGGTGAGCAAACGCAGACCCTTTAAAGTAATACTGCATGGTACCCATCGCATGGGTCCCAAATCTCCAGCTTCAAGGGCATCTTCCTACATCGAAAACATGCATGAGAAACCCAGAAGATGGTACACCGTGTGATGGGGAAAGGTTTCTAAAACGCACCTCATTTCTCATCTCCTTGTGCCCGGGTTCGCCATTCCAGCCACTTTACTAGCAATCTCCCTACTTGGAGCATCAGCACCTTTAACCTCCTGTTCCATACAGGTTGCAATTTGTCCTGAGGATGAACGGGAAGACGGGGAACCAACGAGAGACTAGCTCTTGGTGTTGGGACAGGCACAGGTCACTCTATTTTCCCATCAGGAAGAAGAATTAACCACAGGCTCAGCCTGCCCCCCGGAACCAGAACAGGGCCTGAAGCCATCCTGCGCTTTTGCGGCCAGCTCCCAAAAAAGCGAGTTGTAAAATGGAGGTTCAGGGCACTGCAATTCACAAACCTGCAGAGTTATAAATGATAACTCTCGTCCACAAATATATTGAGGGAAGGCAAAGAAGAGGATTTGAAATCAAGGCAGAATTGCACGAAACAGATTTCAGGAGGTAGATACGAATCGCCTTTAAAGCACATGAAAAGCGGCAAAACGTTGACAATGATGCCCTTGGCCAAAAAGGGCGTATGCGTTTTTTCCTGAATATATTCAGGAAAAAACGCATACGCCCTTTTTGGCCAACCAAGCAACCTGGAAAGGCAAATCAGCGCTACAGAGAAGTCTCGCTTCCCATCGCTCAAAAGGGCCATGCTGAAAAAAGTGTCAAAACCAGAAATGCAGGACAGGCCATGGAGAAATGGGAGCCTTGCTACACTGATGGGCGGGATGTAAATTGCCAACAGCCACTCTGGAGAAGTGCACGGTGTGTCCTGAAACATCTGAAAAACACAGCTTAGAGAGCATAGGGCACTTCCACTCATGGGGGTATAAATTGGGAAAATTAAAAATCAGCAAGACACAAGCACCCCAATGTTGAGGGCTGCTCTGTTGACAAGGACCTCCACTTCATTCCACCTTAAATATCCCAGGAAAGAGAAAAATGGATAAAGAAGTTGTGGTCCTTATGTACAATGGAATATCACTCAGCCATGCAATCAATGTCATAATGTTAGTAGCAGCATGATGAGTGGATTTAGGTACGACGATTCTAAGTGAAATAAGTCACACAGAAAAGGACACTTCTCATAAGGTATCACTGATAGAGGGAATGTAAAAACCGTTACACTTGAACTGAATTACAAAACAGAACAGAGTCACACATGCAGAAAACACACTATGGCTGCTTAACGGGAAAGGTGAGGTGGGGTGATACATAAAACAAGGGTATCAAATTAGCTCAGATACCGTTCCATAAACCCAATATGTAATAGACAAGACCTACTCCTTGCTCAGAGAACTGGACTCAACACGCCCTATTCACAGCACAAGAATATATCTGACTAGTAATAATCTTAAAGCCTATGTATTGATATCTCTCTGTTAGTGTGTCAAGTGGGTGGAAAGCGGCATAAACACAGCCGTGAAAAGCAGCTAAACCCCATTATGAAAATAAATTACTTTGAAAAACCCATGAAACAACGACAGTGAAAGAGATAGAAATTCTTACACAATGAGTTCAGGGGCTGTGATGCAACCTGGATTGACCATATCTAGACCCACAGCTGGATGAGACATAAGGGTGGACACTCTTGGGGCTGAGAGGTTTGGTGAGGTTGGGTGAGCAAACGCAGACCCTTTAAAGTAATACTGCGTGGTACCCATTGCATGGGTCCCAAATCTCCAGCTTCAAGGGCATCTTCCTACATCGAAAACATGCATGAGAAACCCAGAAGATGGTACACCGTGTGATGGGGAAAGGTTTCTAAAACGCACCTCATTTCTCATCTCCTTGTGCCCGGGTTCGCCATTCCAGCCGCTTTACTAGCAATCTCCCTACTTGGAGCATCAGCACCTTTAACCTCCTGTTCTGTACAGGTTGCAATTTGTCCTGAGGATGAACGGGAAGACGGGGAACCAACGAGAGACTAGCTCTTGGTGTCGGGACAGGCACAGGTCACTCAATTTTCCCATCAGGAAGAAGAATTAACCACAGGCTCAGCCTGCCCCCCGGAACCAGAACAGGGCCTGAAGCCATCCTGCGCTTTTGCGGCCAGCTCCCAAAAAAGCGAGTTGTAAAATGGAGGTTCAGGGCACTGCAATTCACAAACCTGCAGAGTTATAAATGATAACTCTCGTCCACAAATATATTGAGGGAAGGCAAAGAAGAGGATTTGAAATCAAGGCAGAATTGCACGAAACAGATTTCAGGAGGTAGATACGAATCGCCTTTAAAGCACATGAAAAGCGGCAAAACGTTGACAATGATGCCCTTGGCCAAAAAGGGCGTATGCGTTTTTTCCTGAATATATTCAGGAAAAAACGCATACGCCCTTTTTGGCCAACCAAGCAACCTGGAAAGGCAAATCAGCGCTACAGAGAAGTCTCGCTTCCCATCGCTCAAAAGGGCCATGCTGAAAAAAGTGTCAAAACCAGAAATGCAGGACAGGCCATGGAGAAATGGGAGCCTTGCTACACTGATGGGCGGGATGTAAATTGCCAACAGCCACTCTGGAGAAGTGCACGGTGTGTCCTGAAACATCTGAAAAACACAGCTTAGAGAGCATAGGGCACTTCCACTCATGGGGGTATAAATTGGGAAAATTAAAAATCAGCAAGACACAAGCACCCCAATGTTGAGGGCTGCTCTGTTGACAAGGACCTCCACTTCATTCCACCTTAAATATCCCAGGAAAGAGAAAAATGGATAAAGAAGTTGTGGTCCTTATGTACAATGGAATATCACTCAGCCATGCAATCAATGTCATAATGTTAGTAGCAGCATGATGAGTGGATTTAGGTACGACGATTCTAAGTGAAATAAGTCACACAGAAAAGGACACTTCTCATAAGGTATCACTGATAGAGGGAATGTAAAAACCGTTACACTTGAACTGAATTACAAAACAGAACAGAGTCACACATGCAGAAAACACACTATGGCTGCTTAACGGGAAAGGTGAGGTGGGGTGATACATAAAACAAGGGTATCAAATTAGCTCAGATACCGTTCCATAAACCCAATATGTAATACACAAGACCTACTCCTTGCTCAGAGAACTGGACTCAACACGCCCTATTCACCGCACAAGAATATATCTGACTAGTAATAATCTTAAAGCCTATGTATTGATATCTCTCTGTTAGTGTGTCAAGTGGGTGGAAAGCGGCATAAACACAGCCGTGAAAAGCAGCTAAACCCCATTATGAAAATAAATTACTTTGAAAAACCCATGAAACAACGACAGTGAAAGAGATAGAAATTCTTACACAATGAGTTCAGGGGCTGTGATGCAACCTGGATTGACCATATCTAGACCCACAGCTGGATGAGACATAAGGGTGGACACTCTTGGGGCTGAGAGGTTTGGTGAGGTTGGGTGAGCAAACGCAGACCCTTTAAAGTAATACTGCGTGGTACCCATCGCATGGGTCCCAAATCTCCAGCTTCAAGGGCATCTTCCTACATCGAAAACATGCATGAGAAACCCAGAAGATGGTACACCGTGTGATGGGGAAAGGTTTCTAAAACGCACCTCATTTCTCATCTCCTTGTGCCCGGGTTCGCCATTCCAGCCACTTTACTAGCAATCTCCCTACTTGGAGCATCAGCACCTTTAACCTCCTGTTCTGTACAGGTTGCAATTTGTCCTGAGGATGAACGGGAAGACGGGGAACAAACGAGAGACTAGCTCTTGGTGTTGGGACAGGCACAGGTCACTCTATTTTCCCATCAGGAAGAAGAATTAACCACAGGCTCAGCCTGCCCCCCGGAACCAGAACAGGGCCTGAAGCCATCCTGCGCTTTTGCGGCCAGCTCCCAAAAAAGCGAGTTGTAAAATGGAGGTTCAGGGCACTGCAATTCACAAACCTGCAGAGTTATAAATGATAACTCTCGTCCACAAATATATAGAGGGAAGGCAAAGAAGAGGATTTGAAATCAAGGCAGAATTGCACGAAACAGATTTCAGGAGGTAGATACGAATCGCCTTTAAAGCACATGAAAAGCGGCAAAACGTTGACAATGATGCCCTTGGCCAAAAAGGGCGTATGCGTTTTTTCCTGAATATATTCAGGAAAAAACGCATACGCCCTTTTTGGCCAACCAAGCAACCTGGAAAGGCAAATCAGCGCTACAGAGAAGTCTCGCTTCCCATCGCTCAAAAGGGCCATGCTGAAAAAAGTGTCAAAACCAGAAATGCAGGACAGGCCATGGAGAAATGGGAGCCTTGCTACACTGATGGGCGGGATGTAAATTGCCAACAGCCACTCTGGAGAAGTGCACGGTGTGTCCTGAAACATCTGAAAAACACAGCTTAGAGAGCATAGGGCACTTCCACTCATGGGGGTATAAATTGGGAAAATGAAAAATCAGCAAGACACAAGCACCCCAATGTTGAGGGCTGCTCTGTTGACAAGGACCTCCACTTCATTCCACCTTAAATATCCCAGGAAAGAGAAAAATGGATAAAGAAGTTGTGGTCCTTATGTACAATGGAATATCACTCAGCCATGAAATCAATGTCATAATGTTAGTAGCAGCATGATGAGTGGATTTAGGTACGACGATTCTAAGTGAAATAAGTCACACAGAAAAGGACACTTCTCATAAGGTATCACTTATGGAGGGAATGTAAAAACCGTTACACTTGAACTGAATTACAAAACAGAACAGAGTCACACATGCAGAAAACACACTATGGCTGCTTAACGGGAAAGGTGAGGTGGGGTGATACATAAAACAAGGGTATCAAATTAGCTCAGATACCGTTCCATAAACCCAATATGTAATAGACAAGACCTACTCCTTGCTCAGAGAACTGGACTCAACACGCCCTATTCACCGCACAAGAATATATCTGACTAGTAATAATCTTAAAGCCTATGTATTGATATCTCTCTGTTAGTGTGTCAAGTGGGTGGAAAGCGGCATAAACACAGCCGTGAAAAGCAGCTAAACCCCATTATGAAAATAAATTACTTTGAAAAACCCATGAAACAACGACAGTGAAAGAGATAGAAATTGTTACACAATGAGTTCAGGGGCTGTGATGCAACCTGGATTGACCATATCTAGACCCACAGCTGGATGAGACATAAGGGTGGACACTCTTGGGGCTGAGAGGTTTGGTGAGGTTGGGTGAGCAAACGCAGACCCTTTAAAGTAATACTGCGTGGTACCCATCGCATGGGTCCCAAATCTCCAGCTTCAAGGGCATCTTCCTACATTGAAAACATGCATGAGAAACCCAGAAGATGGTACACCGTGTGATGGGGAAAGGTTTCTAAAACGCACCTCATTTCTCATCTCCTTGTGCCCGGGTTCGCCATTCCAGCCGCTTTACTAGCAATCTCCCTACTTGGAGCATCAGCACCTTTAACCTCCTGTTCCGTACAGGTTGCAATTTGTCCTGAGGATGAACGGGAAGACGGGGAACTAACGAGAGACTAGCTCTTGGTGTCGGGACAGGCACAGGTCACTCTATTTTCCCATCAGGAAGAAGAATTAACCACAGGCTCAGCCTGCCCCCCGGAACCAGAACAGGGCCTGAAGCCATCCTGCGCTTTTGCGGCCAGCTCCCAAAAAAGCGAGTTGTAAAATGGAGGTTCAGGGCACTGCAATTCACAAACCTGCAGAGTTATAAATGATAACTCTCGTCCACAAATATATTGAGGGAAGGCAAAGAAGAGGATTTGAAATCAAGTCAGAATTGCACGAAACAGATTTCAGGAGGTAGATACGAATCGCCTTTAAAGCACATGAAAAGCGGCAAAACGTTGACAATGATGCCCTTGGCCAAAAAGGGCGTATGCGTTTTTTCCTGAATATATTCAGGAAAAAACGCATACGCCCTTTTTGGCCAACCAAGCAACCTGGAAAGGCAAATCAGCGCTACAGAGAAGTCTCGCTTCCCATCGGTCAAAAGGGCCATGCTGAAAAAAGTGTCAAAACCAGAAATGCAGGACAGGCCATGGAAAAATGGGAGCCTTGCTACTCTGATGGGCGGGATGTAAATTGCCAACAGCCACTCTGGAGAAGTGTACGGTGTGTCCTGAAACATCTGAAAAACACAGCTTAGAGAGCATAGGGCACTTCCACTCATGGGGGTATAAATTGGGAAAATGAAAAATCAGCAAGACACAAGCACCCCAAAGTTGAGGGCTGCTCTGTTGACAAGGACCTCCACTTCATTCCACCTTAAATATCCCAGGAAAGAGAAAAATGGATAAAGAAGTTGTGGTCCTTATGTACAATGGAATATCACTCAGCCATGAAATCAATGTCATAATGTTAGTAGCAGCATGATGAGTGGATTTAGGTACGACGATTCTAAGTGAAATAAGTCACACAGAAAAGGACACTTCTCCTAAGGTATCACTGATAGAGGGAATGTAAAAACCGTTACACTTGAACTGAATTACAAAACAGAACAGAGTCACACATGCAGAAAACATACTATGGCTGCTTAACGGGAAAGGTGAGGTGGGGTGATACATAAAACAAGGGTATCAAATTAGCTCAGATACCATTCCATAAACCCAATATGTAGTAGACAAGACCTACTCCTTGCTCAGAGAACTGGACTCAACACGCCCTATTCACCGCACAAGAATATATCTGACTAGTAATAATCTTAAAGCCTATGTATTGATATCTCTCTGTTAGTGTGTCAAGTGGGTGGAAAGCGGCATAAACACAGCCGTGAAAAGCAGCTAAACCCCATTATGAAAATAAATTACTTTGAAAAACCCATGAAACAACGACAGTGAAAGAGATAGAAATTGTTACACAATGAGTTCAGGGGCTGTGATGCAACCTGGATTGACCATATCTAGACCCACAGCTGGATGAGACATAAGGGTGGACACTCTTGGGGCTGAGAGGTTTGGTGAGGTTGGGTGAGCAAACGCAGACCCTTTAACGTAATACTGCCTGGTACCCATCGCATGGGTCCCAAATCTCCAGCTTCAAGGGCATCTTCCTACATCGAAAACATGCATGAGAAACCCAGAAGATGGTACACCGTGTGATGGGGAAAGGTTTCTAAAACGCACCTCATTTCTCATCTCCTTGTGCCCGGGTTCGCCATTCCAGCCACTTTACTAGCAATCTCCCTACTTGGAGCATCAGCACCTTTAACCTCCTGTTCCGTACAGGTTGCAATTTTTCCTGAGGATGAACGGGAAAACGGGGAACCAACGAGAGACTAGCTCTTGGTGTCGGGACAGGCACAGGTCACTCTATTTTCCCATCAGGAAGAAAAATTAACCACAGGCTCAGCCTGCCCCCCGGAACCAGAACAGGGCCTGAAGCCATCCTGAGCTTTTGCGGCCAGCTCCCAAAAAAGCGAGTTGTAAAATGGAGGTTCAGGGCACTGCAATTCACAAACCTGCAGAGTTATAAATGATAACTCTCGTCCACAAATATATTGAGGGAAGGCAAAGAAGAGGATTTGAAATCAAGTCAGAATTGCACGAAACAGATTTCAGGAGGTAGATACGAATCGCCTTTAAAGCACATGAAAAGCGGCAAAACGTTGACAATGATGCCCTTGGCCAAAAAGGGCGTATGCGTTTTTTCCTGAATATATTCATGAAAAAACGCATACGCCCTTTTTGGCCAACCAAGCAACCTGGAAAGGCAAATCAGCGCTACAGAGAAGTCTCGCTTCCCATCGGTCAAAAGGGCCATGCTGAAAAAAGTGTCAAAACCAGAAATGCAGGACAGGCCATGGAGAAATGGGAGCCTTGCTACACTGATGGGCGGGATGTAAATTGCCAACAGCCACTCTGGAGAAGTGTACGGTGTGTCCTGAAACATCTGAAAAACACAGCTTAGAGAGCATAGGGCACTTCCACTCATGGGGGTATAAATTGGGAAAATGAAAAATCAGCAAGACACAAGCACCCCAAAGTTGAGGGCTGCTCTGTTGACAAGGACCTCCACTTCATTCCACCTTAAATATCCCAGGAAAGAGAAAAATGGATAAAGAAGTTGTGGTCCTTATGTACAATGGAATATCACTCAGCCATGAAATCAATGTCATAATGTTAGTAGCAGCATGATGAGTGGATTTAGGTACGACGATTCTAAGTGAAATAAGTCACACAGAAAAGGACACTTCTCCTAAGGTATCACTGATAGAGGGAATGTAAAAACCGTTACACTTGAACTGAATTACAAAACAGAACAGAGTCACACATGCAGAAAACACACTATGGCTGCTTAACGGGAAAGGTGAGGTGGGGTGATACATAAAACAAGGGTATCAAATTAGCTCAGATACCGTTCCATAAACCCAATATGTAGTAGACAAGACCTACTCCTTGCTCAGAGAACTGGACTCAACACGCCCTATTCACCGCACAAGAATATATCTGACTAGTAATAATCTTAAAGCCTATGTATTGATATCTCTCTGTTAGTGTGTCAAGTGGGTGGAAAGCGGCATAAACACAGCCGTGAAAAGCAGCTAAACCCCATTATGAAAATAAATTACTTTGAAAAACCCATGAAACAACGACAGTGAAAGAGATAGAAATTCTTACACAATGAGTTCAGGGGCTGTGATGCAACCTGGATTGACCATATCTAGACCCACAGCTGGATGAGACATAAGGGTGGACACTCTTGGGGCTGAGAGGTTTGGTGAGGTTGGGTGAGCAAACGCAGACCCTTTAAAGTAATACTGCGTGGTACCCATCGCATGGGTCCCAAATCTCCAGCTTCAAGGGCATCTTCCTACATCGAAAACATGCATGAGAAACCCAGAAGATGGTACACCGTGTGATGGGGAAAGGTTTCTAAAACGCACCTCATTTCTCATCTCCTTGTGCCCGGGTTCGCCATTCCAGCCGCATTACTAGCAATCTCCCTACTTGGAGCATCAGCACCTTTAACCTCCTGTTCCGTACAGGTTGCAATTTGTCCTGAGGATGAACGGGAAGACGGGGAACCAATGAGAGACTAGCTCTTGGTGTCAGGACAGGCACAGGTCACTCTATTTTCCCATCAGGAAGAAGAATTAACCACAGGCTCAGCCTGCCCCCCGGAACCAGAACAGGGCCTGAAGCCATCCTGCGCTTTTGCGGCCAGCTCCCAAAAAAGCGAGGTGTAAAATGGAGGTTCAGGGCACTGCAATTCACAAACCTGCAGAGTTATAAATGATAACTCTCGTCCACAAATATATTGAGGCAAGGCAAAGAAGAGGATTTGAAATCAAGTCAGAATTGCACGAAACAGATTTCAGGAGGTAGATACGAATCGCCTTTAAAGCACATGAAAAGCGGCAAAACTTTGACAATGAGGCCCTTGGCCAAAAAGGGCGTATGCGTTTTTTCCTGAATATATTCAGGAAAAAACGCATACGCCCTTTTTGGCCAACCAAGCAACCTGGAAAGGCAAATCAGCACTACAGAGAAGTCTCGCTTCCCATCGGTCAAAAGGGCCATGCTGAAAAAAGTGTCAAAACCAGAAATGCAGGACAGGCCATGGAGAAATGGGAGCCTTGCTACACTGATGGGCGGGATGTAAATTGCCAACAGCCACTCTGGAGAAGTGTACGGTGTGTCCTGAAACATCTGAAAAACACAGCTTAGAGGGCATAGGGCACTTCCACTCATGGGGGTATAAATTGGGAAAATGAAAAATCAGCAAGACACAAGCACCCCAAAGTTGAGGGCTGCTCTGTTGACAAGGACCTCCACTTCATTCCACCTTAAATATCCCAGGAAAGAGAAAAATGGATAAAGAAGTTGTGGTCCTTATGTACAATGGAATATCACTCAGCCATGAAATCAATGTCATAATGTTAGTAGCAGCATGATGAGTGGATTTAGGTACGACGATTCTAAGTGAAATAAGTCACACAGAAAAGGACACTTCTCCTAAGGTATCACTGATAGAGGGAATGTAAAAACCGTTACACTTGAACTGAATTACAAAACAGAACAGAGTCACACATGCAGAAAACACACTATGGCTGCTTAACGGGAAAGGTGAGGTGGGGTGATACATAAAACAAGGGTATCAAATTAGCTCAGATACCTTTCCATAAACCCAATATGTAGTAGACAAGACCTACTCCTTGCTCAGAGAACTGGACTCAACACGCCCTATTCACCGCACAAGAATATATCTGACTAGTAATAATCTTAAAGCCTATGTATTGATATCTCTCTGTTAGTGTGTCAAGTGGGTGGAAAGCGGCATAAACACAGCCGTGAAAAGCAGCTAAACCCCATTATGAAAATAAATTACTTTGAAAAACCCATGAAACAACGACAGTGAAAGAGATAGAAATTCTTACACAATGAGTTCAGGGGCTGTGATGCAACCTGGATTGACCATATCTAGACCCACAGCTGGATGAGACATAAGGGTGGACACTCTTGGGGCTGAGAGGTTTGGTGAGGTTGGGTGAGCAAACGCAGACCCTTTAACGTAATACTGCCTGGTACCCATCGCATGGGTCCCAAATCTCCAGCTTCAAGGGCATCTTCCTACATCGAAAACATGCATGAGAAACCCAGAAGATGGTACACCGTGTGATGGGGAAAGGTTTCTAAAACGCACCTCATTTCTCATCTCCTTGTGCCCGGGTTCGCCATTCCAGCCACTTTACTAGCAATCTCCCTACTTGGAGCATCAGCACCTTTAACCTCCTGTTCCGTACAGGTTGCAATTTGTCCTGAGGATGAACGGGAAGACGGGGAACCAACGAGAGACTAGCTCTTGGTGTCGGGACTGGCACAGGTCACTCTATTTTCCCATCAGGAAGAAGAATTAACCACAGGCTCAGCCTGCCCCCCGGAACCAGAACAGGGCCTGAAGCCATCCTGCGCTTTTGCGGCCAGCTCCCAAAAAAGCGAGTTGTAAAATGGAGGTTCAGGGCACTGCAATTCACAAACCTGCAGAGTTATAAATGATAACTCTCGTCCACAAATATATTGAGGCAAGGCAAAGAAGAGGATTTGAAATCAAGGCAGAATTGCAGGAAACAGATTTCAGGAGGTAGATACGAATCGCCTTTAAAGCACATGAAAAGCGGCAAAACGTTGACAATGATGCCCTTGGCCAAAAAGGGCGTATGCGTTTTTTCCTGAATATATTCAGGAAAAAACGCATACGCCCTTTTTGGCCAACCAAGCAACCTGGAAAGGCAAATCAGCGCTAAAGAGAAGTCTCGCTTCCCATCGGTCAAAAGGGCCATGCTGAAAAAAGTGTCAAAACCAGAAATGCAGGACAGGCCATGGAGAAATGGGAGCCTTGCTACACTGATGGGCGGGATGTAAATTGCCAACAGCCACTCTGGAGAAGTGTACGGTGTGTCCTGAAACATCTGAAAAACACAGCTTAGAGAGCATAGGGCACTTCCACTCATGGGGGTATAAATTGGGAAAATGAAAAATCAGCAAGACACAAGCACCCCAATGTTGAGGGCTGCTCTGTTGACAAGGACCTCCACTTCATTCCACCTTAAATATCCCAGGAAAGAGAAAAATGGATAAAGAAGTTGTGGTCCTTATGTACAATGGAATATCACTCAGCCATGCAATCAATGTCATAATGTTAGTAGCAGCATGATGAGTGGATTTAGGTACGACGATTCTAAGTGAAATAAGTCACACAGAAAAGGACACTTCTCATAAGGTATCACTGATAGAGGGAATGTAAAAACCGTTACACTTGAACTGAATTACAAAACAGAACAGAGTCACACATGCAGAAAACACACTATGGCTGCTTAACGGGAAAGGTGAGGTGGGGTGATACATAAAACAAGGGTATCAAATTAGCTCAGATACCGTTCCATAAACCCAATATGTAATACACAAGACCTACTCCTTGCTCAGAGAACTGGACTCAACACGCCCTATTCACCGCACAAGAATATATCTGACTAGTAATAATCTTAAAGCCTATGTATTGATATCTCTCTGTTAGTGTGTCAAGTGGGTGGAAAGCGGCATAAACACAGCCGTGAAAAGCAGCTAAACCCCATTATGAAAATAAATTACTTTGAAAAACCCATGAAACAACGACAGTGAAAGAGATAGAAATTCTTACACAATGAGTTCAGGGGCTGTGATGCAACCTGGATTGACCATATCTAGACCCACAGCTGGATGAGACATAAGGGTGGACACTCTTGGGGCTGAGAGGTTTGGTGAGGTTGGGTGAGCAAACGCAGACCCTTTAAAGTAATACTGCGTGGTACCCATCGCATGGGTCCCAAATCTCCAGCTTCAAGGGCATCTTCCTACATCGAAAACATGCATGAGAAACCCAGAAGATGGTACACCGTGTGATGGGGAAAGGTTTCTAAAACGCACCTCATTTCTCATCTCCTTGTGCCCGGGTTCGCCATTCCAGCCACTTTACTAGCAATCTCCCTACTTGGAGCATCAGCACCTTTAACCTCCTGTTCTGTACAGGTTGCAATTTGTCCTGAGGATGAACGGGAAGACGGGGAACAAACGAGAGACTAGCTCTTGGTGTTGGGACAGGCACAGGTCACTCTATTTTCCCATCAGGAAGAAGAATTAACCACAGGCTCAGCCTGCCCCCCGGAACCAGAACAGGGCCTGAAGCCATCCTGCGCTTTTGCGGCCAGCTCCCAAAAAAGCGAGTTGTAAAATGGAGGTTCAGGGCACTGCAATTCACAAACCTGCAGAGTTATAAATGATAACTCTCGTCCACAAATATATAGAGGGAAGGCAAAGAAGAGGATTTGAAATCAAGGCAGAATTGCACGAAACAGATTTCAGGAGGTAGATACGAATCGCCTTTAAAGCACATGAAAAGCGGCAAAACGTTGACAATGATGCCCTTGGCCAAAAAGGGCGTATGCGTTTTTTCCTGAATATATTCAGGAAAAAACGCATACGCCCTTTTTGGCCAACCAAGCAACCTGGAAAGGCAAATCAGCGCTACAGAGAAGTCTCGCTTCCCATCGCTCAAAAGGGCCATGCTGAAAAAAGTGTCAAAACCAGAAATGCAGGACAGGCCATGGAGAAATGGGAGCCTTGCTACACTGATGGGCGGGATGTAAATTGCCAACAGCCACTCTGGAGAAGTGCACGGTGTGTCCTGAAACATCTGAAAAACACAGCTTAGAGAGCATAGGGCACTTCCACTCATGGGGGTATAAATTGGGAAAATGAAAAATCAGCAAGACACAAGCACCCCAATGTTGAGGGCTGCTCTGTTGACAAGGACCTCCACTTCATTCCACCTTAAATATCCCAGGAAAGAGAAAAATGGATAAAGAAGTTGTGGTCCTTATGTACAATGGAATATCACTCAGCCATGAAATCAATGTCATAATGTTAGTAGCAGCATGATGAGTGGATTTAGGTACGACGATTCTAAGTGAAATAAGTCACACAGAAAAGGACACTTCTCATAAGGTATCACTTATGGAGGGAATGTAAAAACCGTTACACTTGAACTGAATTACAAAACAGAACAGAGTCACACATGCAGAAAACACACTATGGCTGCTTAACGGGAAAGGTGAGGTGGGGTGATACATAAAACAAGGGTATCAAATTAGCTCAGATACCGTTCCATAAACCCAATATGTAATAGACAAGACCTACTCCTTGCTCAGAGAACTGGACTCAACACGCCCTATTCACCGCACAAGAATATATCTGACTAGTAATAATCTTAAAGCCTATGTATTGATATCTCTCTGTTAGTGTGTCAAGTGGGTGGAAAGCGGCATAAACACAGCCGTGAAAAGCAGCTAAACCCCATTATGAAAATAAATTACTTTGAAAAACCCATGAAACAACGACAGTGAAAGAGATAGAAATTGTTACACAATGAGTTCAGGGGCTGTGATGCAACCTGGATTGACCATATCTAGACCCACAGCTGGATGAGACATAAGGGTGGACACTCTTGGGGCTGAGAGGTTTGGTGAGGTTGGGTGAGCAAACGCAGACCCTTTAAAGTAATACTGCGTGGTACCCATCGCATGGGTCCCAAATCTCCAGCTTCAAGGGCATCTTCCTACATTGAAAACATGCATGAGAAACCCAGAAGATGGTACACCGTGTGATGGGGAAAGGTTTCTAAAACGCACCTCATTTCTCATCTCCTTGTGCCCGGGTTCGCCATTCCAGCCGCTTTACTAGCAATCTCCCTACTTGGAGCATCAGCACCTTTAACCTCCTGTTCCGTACAGGTTGCAATTTGTCCTGAGGATGAACGGGAAGACGGGGAACTAACGAGAGACTAGCTCTTGGTGTCGGGACAGGCACAGGTCACTCTATTTTCCCATCAGGAAGAAGAATTAACCACAGGCTCAGCCTGCCCCCCGGAACCAGAACAGGGCCTGAAGCCATCCTGCGCTTTTGCGGCCAGCTCCCAAAAAAGCGAGTTGTAAAATGGAGGTTCAGGGCACTGCAATTCACAAACCTGCAGAGTTATAAATGATAACTCTCGTCCACAAATATATTGAGGGAAGGCAAAGAAGAGGATTTGAAATCAAGTCAGAATTGCACGAAACAGATTTCAGGAGGTAGATACGAATCGCCTTTAAAGCACATGAAAAGCGGCAAAACGTTGACAATGATGCCCTTGGCCAAAAAGGGCGTATGCGTTTTTTCCTGAATATATTCAGGAAAAAACGCATACGCCCTTTTTGGCCAACCAAGCAACCTGGAAAGGCAAATCAGCGCTACAGAGAAGTCTCGCTTCCCATCGGTCAAAAGGGCCATGCTGAAAAAAGTGTCAAAACCAGAAATGCAGGACAGGCCATGGAAAAATGGGAGCCTTGCTACTCTGATGGGCGGGATGTAAATTGCCAACAGCCACTCTGGAGAAGTGTACGGTGTGTCCTGAAACATCTGAAAAACACAGCTTAGAGAGCATAGGGCACTTCCACTCATGGGGGTATAAATTGGGAAAATGAAAAATCAGCAAGACACAAGCACCCCAAAGTTGAGGGCTGCTCTGTTGACAAGGACCTCCACTTCATTCCACCTTAAATATCCCAGGAAAGAGAAAAATGGATAAAGAAGTTGTGGTCCTTATGTACAATGGAATATCACTCAGCCATGAAATCAATGTCATAATGTTAGTAGCAGCATGATGAGTGGATTTAGGTACGACGATTCTAAGTGAAATAAGTCACACAGAAAAGGACACTTCTCCTAAGGTATCACTGATAGAGGGAATGTAAAAACCGTTACACTTGAACTGAATTACAAAACAGAACAGAGTCACACATGCAGAAAACATACTATGGCTGCTTAACGGGAAAGGTGAGGTGGGGTGATACATAAAACAAGGGTATCAAATTAGCTCAGATACCATTCCATAAACCCAATATGTAGTAGACAAGACCTACTCCTTGCTCAGAGAACTGGACTCAACACGCCCTATTCACCGCACAAGAATATATCTGACTAGTAATAATCTTAAAGCCTATGTATTGATATCTCTCTGTTAGTGTGTCAAGTGGGTGGAAAGCGGCATAAACACAGCCGTGAAAAGCAGCTAAACCCCATTATGAAAATAAATTACTTTGAAAAACCCATGAAACAACGACAGTGAAAGAGATAGAAATTGTTACACAATGAGTTCAGGGGCTGTGATGCAACCTGGATTGACCATATCTAGACCCACAGCTGGATGAGACATAAGGGTGGACACTCTTGGGGCTGAGAGGTTTGGTGAGGTTGGGTGAGCAAACGCAGACCCTTTAACGTAATACTGCCTGGTACCCATCGCATGGGTCCCAAATCTCCAGCTTCAAGGGCATCTTCCTACATCGAAAACATGCATGAGAAACCCAGAAGATGGTACACCGTGTGATGGGGAAAGGTTTCTAAAACGCACCTCATTTCTCATCTCCTTGTGCCCGGGTTCGCCATTCCAGCCACTTTACTAGCAATCTCCCTACTTGGAGCATCAGCACCTTTAACCTCCTGTTCCGTACAGGTTGCAATTTTTCCTGAGGATGAACGGGAAAACGGGGAACCAACGAGAGACTAGCTCTTGGTGTCGGGACAGGCACAGGTCACTCTATTTTCCCATCAGGAAGAAAAATTAACCACAGGCTCAGCCTGCCCCCCGGAACCAGAACAGGGCCTGAAGCCATCCTGAGCTTTTGCGGCCAGCTCCCAAAAAAGCGAGTTGTAAAATGGAGGTTCAGGGCACTGCAATTCACAAACCTGCAGAGTTATAAATGATAACTCTCGTCCACAAATATATTGAGGGAAGGCAAAGAAGAGGATTTGAAATCAAGTCAGAATTGCACGAAACAGATTTCAGGAGGTAGATACGAATCGCCTTTAAAGCACATGAAAAGCGGCAAAACGTTGACAATGATGCCCTTGGCCAAAAAGGGCGTATGCGTTTTTTCCTGAATATATTCATGAAAAAACGCATACGCCCTTTTTGGCCAACCAAGCAACCTGGAAAGGCAAATCAGCGCTACAGAGAAGTCTCGCTTCCCATCGGTCAAAAGGGCCATGCTGAAAAAAGTGTCAAAACCAGAAATGCAGGACAGGCCATGGAGAAATGGGAGCCTTGCTACACTGATGGGCGGGATGTAAATTGCCAACAGCCACTCTGGAGAAGTGTACGGTGTGTCCTGAAACATCTGAAAAACACAGCTTAGAGAGCATAGGGCACTTCCACTCATGGGGGTATAAATTGGGAAAATGAAAAATCAGCAAGACACAAGCACCCCAAAGTTGAGGGCTGCTCTGTTGACAAGGACCTCCACTTCATTCCACCTTAAATATCCCAGGAAAGAGAAAAATGGATAAAGAAGTTGTGGTCCTTATGTACAATGGAATATCACTCAGCCATGAAATCAATGTCATAATGTTAGTAGCAGCATGATGAGTGGATTTAGGTACGACGATTCTAAGTGAAATAAGTCACACAGAAAAGGACACTTCTCCTAAGGTATCACTGATAGAGGGAATGTAAAAACCGTTACACTTGAACTGAATTACAAAACAGAACAGAGTCACACATGCAGAAAACACACTATGGCTGCTTAACGGGAAAGGTGAGGTGGGGTGATACATAAAACAAGGGTATCAAATTAGCTCAGATACCGTTCCATAAACCCAATATGTAGTAGACAAGACCTACTCCTTGCTCAGAGAACTGGACTCAACACGCCCTATTCACCGCACAAGAATATATCTGACTAGTAATAATCTTAAAGCCTATGTATTGATATCTCTCTGTTAGTGTGTCAAGTGGGTGGAAAGCGGCATAAACACAGCCGTGAAAAGCAGCTAAACCCCATTATGAAAATAAATTACTTTGAAAAACCCATGAAACAACGACAGTGAAAGAGATAGAAATTCTTACACAATGAGTTCAGGGGCTGTGATGCAACCTGGATTGACCATATCTAGACCCACAGCTGGATGAGACATAAGGGTGGACACTCTTGGGGCTGAGAGGTTTGGTGAGGTTGGGTGAGCAAACGCAGACCCTTTAAAGTAATACTGCGTGGTACCCATCGCATGGGTCCCAAATCTCCAGCTTCAAGGGCATCTTCCTACATCGAAAACATGCATGAGAAACCCAGAAGATGGTACACCGTGTGATGGGGAAAGGTTTCTAAAACGCACCTCATTTCTCATCTCCTTGTGCCCGGGTTCGCCATTCCAGCCGCATTACTAGCAATCTCCCTACTTGGAGCATCAGCACCTTTAACCTCCTGTTCCGTACAGGTTGCAATTTGTCCTGAGGATGAACGGGAAGACGGGGAACCAATGAGAGACTAGCTCTTGGTGTCAGGACAGGCACAGGTCACTCTATTTTCCCATCAGGAAGAAGAATTAACCACAGGCTCAGCCTGCCCCCCGGAACCAGAACAGGGCCTGAAGCCATCCTGCGCTTTTGCGGCCAGCTCCCAAAAAAGCGAGGTGTAAAATGGAGGTTCAGGGCACTGCAATTCACAAACCTGCAGAGTTATAAATGATAACTCTCGTCCACAAATATATTGAGGCAAGGCAAAGAAGAGGATTTGAAATCAAGGCAGAATTGCACGAAACAGATTTCAGGAGGTAGATACGAATCGCCTTTAAAGCACATGAAAAGCGGCAAAACTTTGACAATGAGGCCCTTGGCCAAAAAGGGCGTATGCGTTTTTTCCTGAATATATTCAGGAAAAAACGCATACGCCCTTTTTGGCCAACCAAGCAACCTGGAAAGGCAAATCAGCACTACAGAGAAGTCTCGCTTCCCATCGGTCAAAAGGGCCATGCTGAAAAAAGTGTCAAAACCAGAAATGCAGGACAGGCCATGGAGAAATGGGAGCCTTGCTACACTGATGGGCGGGATGTAAATTGCCAACAGCCACTCTGGAGAAGTGTACGGTGTGTCCTGAAACATCTGAAAAACACAGCTTAGAGGGCATAGGGCACTTCCACTCATGGGGGTATAAATTGGGAAAATGAAAAATCAGCAAGACACAAGCACCCCAAAGTTGAGGGCTGCTCTGTTGACAAGGACCTCCACTTCATTCCACCTTAAATATCCCAGGAAAGAGAAAAATGGATAAAGAAGTTGTGGTCCTTATGTACAATGGAATATCACTCAGCCATGAAATCAATGTCATAATGTTAGTAGCAGCATGATGAGTGGATTTAGGTACGACGATTCTAAGTGAAATAAGTCACACAGAAAAGGACACTTCTCCTAAGGTATCACTGATAGAGGGAATGTAAAAACCGTTACACTTGAACTGAATTACAAAACAGAACAGAGTCACACATGCAGAAAACACACTATGGCTGCTTAACGGGAAAGGTGAGGTGGGGTGATACATAAAACAAGGGTATCAAATTAGCTCAGATACCTTTCCATAAACCCAATATGTAGTAGACAAGACCTACTCCTTGCTCAGAGAACTGGACTCAACACGCCCTATTCACCGCACAAGAATATATCTGACTAGTAATAATCTTAAAGCCTATGTATTGATATCTCTCTGTTAGTGTGTCAAGTGGGTGGAAAGCGGCATAAACACAGCCGTGAAAAGCAGCTAAACCCCATTATGAAAATAAATTACTTTGAAAAACCCATGAAACAACGACAGTGAAAGAGATAGAAATTCTTACACAATGAGTTCAGGGGCTGTGATGCAACCTGGATTGACCATATCTAGACCCACAGCTGGATGAGACATAAGGGTGGACACTCTTGGGGCTGAGAGGTTTGGTGAGGTTGGGTGAGCAAACGCAGACCCTTTAAAGTAATACTGCGTGGTACCCATCGCATGGGTCCCAAATCTCCAGCTTCAAGGGCATCTTCCTACATCGAAAACATGCATGAGAAACCCAGAAGATGGTACACCGTGTGATGGGGAAAGGTTTCTAAAACGCACCTCATTTCTCATCTCCTTGTGCCCGGGTTCGCCATTCCAGCCACTTTACTAGCAATCTCCCTACTTGGAGCATCAGCACCTTTAACCTCCTGTTCCGTACAGGTTGCAATTTGTCCTGAGGATGAACGGGAAGACGGGGAACCAACGAGAGACTAGCTCTTGGTGTCGGGACTGGCACAGGTCACTCTATTTTCCCATCAGGAAGAAGAATTAACCACAGGCTCAGCCTGCCCCCCGGAACCAGAACAGGGCCTGAAGCCATCCTGCGCTTTTGCGGCCAGCTCCCAAAAAAGCGAGTTGTAAAATGGAGGTTCAGGGCACTGCAATTCACAAACCTGCAGAGTTATAAATGATAACTCTCGTCCACAAATATATTGAGGCAAGGCAAAGAAGAGGATTTGAAATCAAGGCAGAATTGCAGGAAACAGATTTCAGGAGGTAGATACGAATCGCCTTTAAAGCACATGAAAAGCGGCAAAACGTTGACAATGATGCCCTTGGCCAAAAAGGGCGTATGCGTTTTTTCCTGAATATATTCAGGAAAAAACGCATACGCCCTTTTTGGCCAACCAAGCAACCTGGAAAGGCAAATCAGCGCTAAAGAGAAGTCTCGCTTCCCATCGGTCAAAAGGGCCATGCTGAAAAAAGTGTCAAAACCAGAAATGCAGGACAGGCCATGGAGAAATGGGAGCCTTGCTACACTGATGGGCGGGATGTAAATTGCCAACAGCCACTCTGGAGAAGTGTACGGTGTGTCCTGAAACATCTGAAAAACACAGCTTAGAGAGCATAGGGCACTTCTACTCATGGGGGTATAAATTGGGAAAATGAAAAATCAGCAAGACACAAGCACCCCAAAGTTGAGGGCTGCTCTGTTGACAAGGACCTCCACTTCATTCCACCTTAAATATCCCAGGAAAGAGAAAAATGGATAAAGAAGTTGTGGTCCTTATGTACAATGGAATATCACTCAGCCATGAAATCAATGTCATAATGTTAGTAGCAGCATGATGAGTGGATTTAGGTACGACGATTCTAAGTGAAATAAGTCACACAAAAAAAGGACACTTCTCATAAGGTATCACTGATAGAGGGAATGTAAAAACCGTTACACTTGAACTGAATTACAAAACAGAACAGAGTCACACATGCAGAAAACACACTATGGCTGCTTAACGGGAAAGGTGAGGTGGGGTGATACATAAAACAAGGGTATCAAATTAGCTCAGATACCGTTCCATAAACCCAATATGTAGTAGACAAGACCTACTCCTTGCTCAGAGAACTGGACTCAACACGCCCTATTCACCGCACAAGAATATATCTGACTAGTAATAATCTTAAAGCCTATGTATTGATATCTCTCTGTTAGTGTGTCAAGTGGGTGGAAAGTGGCATAAACACAGCCGTGAAAAGCAGCTAAACCCCATTATGAAAATAAATTACTTTGAAAAACCCATGAAACAACGACAGTGAAAGAGATAGAAATTCTTACACAATGAGTTCAGGGGCTGTGATGCAACCTGGATTGACCATATCTAGACCCACAGCTGGATGAGACATAAGGGTGGACACTCTTGGGGCTGAGAGGTTTGGTGAGGTTGGGTGAGCAAACGCAGACCCTTTAAAGTAATACTGCGTGGTACCCATCGCATGGGTCCCAAATCTCCAGCTTCAAGGGCATCTTCCTACATCGAAAACATGCATGAGAAACCCAAAAGATGGTACACCGTGTGATGGGGAAAGGTTTCTAAAACGCACCTCATTTCTCATCTCCTTGTGCCCGGGTTCGCCATTCCAGCCACTTTACTAGCAATCTCCCTACTTGGAGCATCAGCACCTTTAACCTCCTGTTCTGTACAGGTTGCAATTTGTCCTGAGGATGAACGGGAAGACGGGGAACCAACGAGAGACTAGCTCTTGGTGTTGGGACAGGCACAGGTCACTCTATTTTCCCATCAGGAAGAAGAATTAACCACAGGCTCAGCCTGCCCCCCGGAACCAGAACAGGGCCTGAAGCCATCCTGCGCTTTTGCGGCCAGCTCCCAAAAAAGCGAGTTGTAAAATGGAGGTTCAGGGCACTGCAATTCACAAACCTGCAGAGTTATAAATGATAACTCTCGTCCACAAATATATTGAGGCAAGGCAAAGAAGAGGATTTGAAATCAAGGCAGAATTGCACGAAACAGATTTCAGGAGGTAGATACGAATCGCCTTTAAAGCACATGAAAAGCGGCAAAACGTTGACAATGATGCCCTTGGCCAAAAAGGGCGTATGCGTTTTTTCCTGAATATATTCAGGAAAAAACGCATACGCCCTTTTTGGCCAACCAAGCAACCTGGAAAGGCAAATCAGCGCTACAGAGAAGTCTCGCTTCCCATCGGTCAAAAGGGCCATGCTGAAAAAAGTGTCAAAACCAGAAATGCAGGACAGGCCATGGAGAAATGGGAGCCTTGCTACACTGATGGGCGGGATGTAAATTGGCAACAGCCACTCTGGAGAAGTGCACGGTGTGTCCTGAAACATCTGAAAAACACAGCTTAGAGAGCATAGGGCACTTCCACTCATGGGGGTATAAATTGGGAAAATTAAAAATCAGCAAGACACAAGCACCCCAATGTTGAGGGCTGCTCTGTTGACAAGGACCTCCACTTCATTCCACCTTAAATATCCCAGGAAAGAGAAAAATGGATAAAGAAGTTGTGGTCCTTATGTACAATGGAATATCACTCAGCCATGAAATCAATGTCATAATGTTAGTAGCAGCATGATGAGTGGATTTAGGTACGACGATTCTAAGTGAAATAAGTCACACAGAAAAGGACACTTCTCATAAGGTATCACTTATGGAGGGAATGTAAAAACCGTTACACTTGAACTGAATTACAAAACAGAACAGAGTCACACATGCAGAAAACACACTATGGCTGCTTAACGGGAAAGGTGAGGTGGGGTGATACATAAAACAAGGGTATCAAATTAGCTCAGATACCGTTCCATAAACCCAATATGTAATAGACAAGACCTACTCCTTGCTCAGAGAACTGGACTCAACACGCCCTATTCACCGCACAAGAATATATCTGACTAGTAATAATCTTAAAGCCTATGTATTGATATCTCTCTGTTAGTGTGTCAAGTGGGTGGAAAGCGGCATAAACACAGCCGTGAAAAGCAGCTAAACCCCATTATGAAAATAAATTACTTTGAAAAACCCATGAAACAACGACAGTGAAAGAGATAGAAATTGTTACACAATGAGTTCAGGGGCTGTGATGCAACCTGGATTGACCATATCTAGACCCACAGCTGGATGAGACATAAGGGTGGACACTCTTGGGGCTGAGAGGTTTGGTGAGGTTGGGTGAGCAAACGCAGACCCTTTAAAGTAATACTGCGTGGTACCCATCGCATGGGTCCCAAATCTCCAGCTTCAAGGGCATCTTCCTACATTGAAAACATGCATGAGAAACCCAGAAGATGGTACACCGTGTGATGGGGAAAGGTTTCTAAAACGCACCTCATTTCTCATCTCCTTGTGCCCGGGTTCGCCATTCCAGCCGCTTTACTAGCAATCTCCCTACTTGGAGCATCAGCACCTTTAACCTCCTGTTCCGTACAGGTTGCAATTTGTCCTGAGGATGAACGGGAAGACGGGGAACTAACGAGAGACTAGCTCTTGGTGTCGGGACAGGCACAGGTCACTCTATTTTCCCATCAGGAAGAAGAATTAACCACAGGCTCAGCCTGCCCCCCGGAACCAGAACAGGGCCTGAAGCCATCCTGCGCTTTTGCGGCCAGCTCCCAAAAAAGCGAGTTGTAAAATGGAGGTTCAGGGCACTGCAATTCACAAACCTGCAGAGTTATAAATGATAACTCTCGTCCACAAATATATTGAGGGAAGGCAAAGAAGAGGATTTGAAATCAAGTCAGAATTGCACGAAACAGATTTCAGGAGGTAGATACGAATCGCCTTTAAAGCACATGAAAAGCGGCAAAACGTTGACAATGATGCCCTTGGCCAAAAAGGGCGTATGCGTTTTTTCCTGAATATATTCAGGAAAAAACGCATACGCCCTTTTTGGCCAACCAAGCAACCTGGAAAGGCAAATCAGCGCTACAGAGAAGTCTCGCTTCCCATCGGTCAAAAGGGCCATGCTGAAAAAAGTGTCAAAACCAGAAATGCAGGACAGGCCATGGAAAAATGGGAGCCTTGCTACTCTGATGGGCGGGATGTAAATTGCCAACAGCCACTCTGGAGAAGTGTACGGTGTGTCCTGAAACATCTGAAAAACACAGCTTAGAGAGCATAGGGCACTTCCACTCATGGGGGTATAAATTGGGAAAATGAAAAATCAGCAAGACACAAGCACCCCAAAGTTGAGGGCTGCTCTGTTGACAAGGACCTCCACTTCATTCCACCTTAAATATCCCAGGAAAGAGAAAAATGGATAAAGAAGTTGTGGTCCTTATGTACAATGGAATATCACTCAGCCATGAAATCAATGTCATAATGTTAGTAGCAGCATGATGAGTGGATTTAGGTACGACGATTCTAAGTGAAATAAGTCACACAGAAAAGGACACTTCTCCTAAGGTATCACTGATAGAGGGAATGTAAAAACCGTTACACTTGAACTGAATTACAAAACAGAACAGAGTCACACATGCAGAAAACATACTATGGCTGCTTAACGGGAAAGGTGAGGTGGGGTGATACATAAAACAAGGGTATCAAATTAGCTCAGATACCATTCCATAAACCCAATATGTAGTAGACAAGACCTACTCCTTGCTCAGAGAACTGGACTCAACACGCCCTATTCACCGCACAAGAATATATCTGACTAGTAATAATCTTAAAGCCTATGTATTGATATCTCTCTGTTAGTGTGTCAAGTGGGTGGAAAGCGGCATAAACACAGCCGTGAAAAGCAGCTAAACCCCATTATGAAAATAAATTACTTTGAAAAACCCATGAAACAACGACAGTGAAAGAGATAGAAATTGTTACACAATGAGTTCAGGGGCTGTGATGCAACCTGGATTGACCATATCTAGACCCACAGCTGGATGAGACATAAGGGTGGACACTCTTGGGGCTGAGAGGTTTGGTGAGGTTGGGTGAGCAAACGCAGACCCTTTAACGTAATACTGCGTGGTACCCATCGCATGGGTCCCAAATCTCCAGCTTCAAGGGCATCTTCCTACATCGAAAACATGCATGAGAAACCCAGAAGATGGTACACCGTGTGATGGGGAAAGGTTTCTAAAACGCACCTCATTTCTCATCTCCTTGTGCCCGGGTTCGCCATTCCAGCCACTTTACTAGCAATCTCCCTACTTGGAGCATCAGCACCTTTAACCTCCTGTTCCGTACAGGTTGCAATTTTTCCTGAGGATGAACGGGAAAACGGGGAACCAACGAGAGACTAGCTCTTGGTGTCGGGACAGGCACAGGTCACTCTATTTTCCCATCAGGAAGAAAAATTAACCACAGGCTCAGCCTGCCCCCCGGAACCAGAACAGGGCCTGAAGCCATCCTGAGCTTTTGCGGCCAGCTCCCAAAAAAGCGAGTTGTAAAATGGAGGTTCAGGGCACTGCAATTCACAAACCTGCAGAGTTATAAATGATAACTCTCGTCCACAAATATATTGAGGGAAGGCAAAGAAGAGGATTTGAAATCAAGTCAGAATTGCACGAAACAGATTTCAGGAGGTAGATACGAATCGCCTTTAAAGCACATGAAAAGCGGCAAAACGTTGACAATGATGCCCTTGGCCAAAAAGGGCGTATGCGTTTTTTCCTGAATATATTCATGAAAAAACGCATACGCCCTTTTTGGCCAACCAAGCAACCTGGAAAGGCAAATCAGCGCTACAGAGAAGTCTCGCTTCCCATCGGTCAAAAGGGCCATGCTGAAAAAAGTGTCAAAACCAGAAATGCAGGACAGGCCATGGAGAAATGGGAGCCTTGCTACACTGATGGGCGGGATGTAAATTGCCAACAGCCACTCTGGAGAAGTGTACGGTGTGTCCTGAAACATCTAAAAAACACAGCTTAGAGAGCATAGGGCACTTCCACTCATGGGGGTATAAATTGGGAAAATGAAAAATCAGCAAGACACAAGCACCCCAAAGTTGAGGGCTGCTCTGTTGACAAGGACCTCCACTTCATTCCACCTTAAATATCCCAGGAAAGAGAAAAATGGATAAAGAAGTTGTGGTCCTTATGTACAATGGAATATCACTCAGCCATGAAATCAATGTCATAATGTTAGTAGCAGCATGATGAGTGGATTTAGGTACGACGATTCTAAGTGAAATAAGTCACACAGAAAAGGACACTTCTCCTAAGGTATCACTGATAGAGGGAATGTAAAAACCGTTACACTTGAACTGAATTACAAAACAGAACAGAGTCACACATGCAGAAAACACACTATGGCTGCTTAACGGGAAAGGTGAGGTGGGGTGATACATAAAACAAGGGTATCAAATTAGCTCAGATACCGTTCCATAAACCCAATATGTAGTAGACAAGACCTACTCCTTGCTCAGAGAACTGGACTCAACACGCCCTATTCACCGCACAAGAATATATCTGACTAGTAATAATCTTAAAGCCTATGTATTGATATCTCTCTGTTAGTGTGTCAAGTGGGTGGAAAGCGGCATAAACACAGCCGTGAAAAGCAGCTAAACCCCATTATGAAAATAAATTACTTTGAAAAACCCATGAAACAACGACAGTGAAAGAGATAGAAATTCTTACACAATGAGTTCAGGGGCTGTGATGCAACCTGGATTGACCATATCTAGACCCACAGCTGGATGAGACATAAGGGTGGACACTCTTGGGGCTGAGAGGTTTGGTGAGGTTGGGTGAGCAAACGCAGACCCTTTAAAGTAATACTGCGTGGTACCCATCGCATGGGTCCCAAATCTCCAGCTTCAAGGGCATCTTCCTACATCGAAAACATGCATGAGAAACCCAGAAGATGGTACACCGTGTGATGGGGAAAGGTTTCTAAAACGCACCTCATTTCTCATCTCCTTGTGCCCGGGTTCGCCATTCCAGCCGCATTACTAGCAATCTCCCTACTTGGAGCATCAGCACCTTTAACCTCCTGTTCCGTACAGGTTGCAATTTGTCCTGAGGATGAACGGGAAGACGGGGAACCAACGAGAGACTAGCTCTTGGTGTCAGGACAGGCACAGGTCACTCTATTTTCCCATCAGGAAGAAGAATTAACCACAGGCTCAGCCTGCCCCCCGGAACCAGAACAGGGCCTGAAGCCATCCTGCGCTTTTGCGGCCAGCTCCCAAAAAAGCGAGGTGTAAAATGGAGGTTCAGGGCACTGCAATTCACAAACCTGCAGAGTTATAAATGATAACTCTCGTCCACAAATATATTGAGGCAAGGCAAAGAAGAGGATTTGAAATCAAGGCAGAATTGCACGAAACAGATTTCAGGAGGTAGATACGAATCGCCTTTAAAGCACATGAAAAGCGGCAAAACTTTGACAATGAGGCCCTTGGCCAAAAAGGGCGTATGCGTTTTTTCCTGAATATATTCAGGAAAAAACGCATACGCCCTTTTTGGCCAACCAAGCAACCTGGAAAGGCAAATCAGCACTACAGAGAAGTCTCGCTTCCCATCGGTCAAAAGGGCCATGCTGAAAAAAGTGTCAAAACCAGAAATGCAGGACAGGCCATGGAGAAATGGGAGCCTTGCTACACTGATGGGCGGGATGTAAATTGCCAACAGCCACTCTGGAGAAGTGTACGGTGTGTCCTGAAACATCTGAAAAACACAGCTTAGAGGGCATAGGGCACTTCCACTCATGGGGGTATAAATTGGGAAAATGAAAAATCAGCAAGACACAAGCACCCCAAAGTTGAGGGCTGCTCTGTTGACAAGGACCTCCACTTCATTCCACCTTAAATATCCCAGGAAAGAGAAAAATGGATAAAGAAGTTGTGGTCCTTATGTACAATGGAATATCACTCAGCCATGAAATCAATGTCATAATGTTAGTAGCAGCATGATGAGTGGATTTAGGTACGACGATTCTAAGTGAAATAAGTCACACAGAAAAGGACACTTCTCCTAAGGTATCACTGATAGAGGGAATGTAAAAACCGTTACACTTGAACTGAATTACAAAACAGAACAGAGTCACACATGCAGAAAACACACTATGGCTGCTTAACGGGAAAGGTGAGGTGGGGTGATACATAAAACAAGGGTATCAAATTAGCTCAGATACCTTTCCATAAACCCAATATGTAGTAGACAAGACCTACTCCTTGCTCAGAGAACTGGACTCAACACGCCCTATTCACCGCACAAGAATATATCTGACTAGTAATAATCTTAAAGCCTATGTATTGATATCTCTCTGTTAGTGTGTCAAGTGGGTGGAAAGCGGCATAAACACAGCCGTGAAAAGCAGCTAAACCCCATTATGAAAATAAATTACTTTGAAAAACCCATGAAACAACGACAGTGAAAGAGATAGAAATTCTTACACAATGAGTTCAGGGGCTGTGATGCAACCTGGATTGACCATATCTAGACCCACAGCTGGATGAGACATAAGGGTGGACACTCTTGGGGCTGAGAGGTTTGGTGAGGTTGGGTGAGCAAACGCAGACCCTTTAAAGTAATACTGCGTGGTACCCATCGCATGGGTCCCAAATCTCCAGCTTCAAGGGCATCTTCCTACATCGAAAACATGCATGAGAAACCCTGAAGATGGTACACCGTGTGATGGGGAAAGGTTTCTAAAACGCACCTCATTTCTCATCTCCTTGTGCCCGGGTTCGCCATTCCAGCCACTTTACTAGCAATCTCCCTACTTGGAGCATCAGCACCTTTAACCTCCTGTTCCGTACAGGTTGCAATTTGTCCTGAGGATGAACGGGAAGACGGGGAACCAACGAGAGACTAGCTCTTGGTGTCGGGACTGGCACAGGTCACTCTATTTTCCCATCAGGAAGAAGAATTAACCACAGGCTCAGCCTGCCCCCCGGAACCAGAACAGGGCCTGAAGCCATCCTGCGCTTTTGCGGCCAGCTCCCAAAAAAGCGAGTTGTAAAATGGAGGTTCAGGGCACTGCAATTCACAAACCTGCAGAGTTATAAATGATAACTCTCGTCCACAAATATATTGAGGCAAGGCAAAGAAGAGGATTTGAAATCAAGGCAGAATTGCAGGAAACAGATTTCAGGAGGTAGATACGAATCGCCTTTAAAGCACATGAAAAGCGGCAAAACGTTGACAATGATGCCCTTGGCCAAAAAGGGCGTATGCGTTTTTTCCTGAATATATTCAGGAAAAAACGCATACGCCCTTTTTGGCCAACCAAGCAACCTGGAAAGGCAAATCAGCGCTAAAGAGAAGTCTCGCTTCCCATCGGTCAAAAGGGCCATGCTGAAAAAAGTGTCAAAACCAGAAATGCAGGACAGGCCATGGAGAAATGGGAGCCTTGCTACACTGATGGGCGGGATGTAAATTGCCAACAGCCACTCTGGAGAAGTGTACGGTGTGTCCTGAAACATCTGAAAAACACAGCTTAGAGAGCATAGGGCACTTCTACTCATGGGGGTATAAATTGGGAAAATGAAAAATCAGCAAGACACAAGCACCCCAAAGTTGAGGGCTGCTCTGTTGACAAGGACCTCCACTTCATTCCACCTTAAATATCCCAGGAAAGAGAAAAATGGATAAAGAAGTTGTGGTCCTTATGTACAATGGAATATCACTCAGCCATGAAATCAATGTCATAATGTTAGTAGCAGCATGATGAGTGGATTTAGGTACGACGATTCTAAGTGAAATAAGTCACACAAAAAAAGGACACTTCTCATAAGGTATCACTGATAGAGGGAATGTAAAAACCGTTACACTTGAACTGAATTACAAAACAGAACAGAGTCACACATGCAGAAAACACACTATGGCTGCTTAACGGGAAAGGTGAGGTGGGGTGATACATAAAACAAGGGTATCAAATTAGCTCAGATACCGTTCCATAAACCCAATATGTAGTAGACAAGACCTACTCCTTGCTCAGAGAACTGGACTCAACACGCCCTATTCACCGCACAAGAATATATCTGACTAGTAATAATCTTAAAGCCTATGTATTGATATCTCTCTGTTAGTGTGTCAAGTGGGTGGAAAGCGGCATAAACACAGCCGTGAAAAGCAGCTAAACCCCATTATGAAAATAAATTACTTTGAAAAACCCATGAAACAACGACAGTGAAAGAGATAGAAATTCTTACACAATGAGTTCAGGGGCTGTGATGCAACCTGGATTGACCATATCTAGACCCACAGCTGGATGAGACATAAGGGTGGACACTCTTGGGGCTGAGAGGTTTGGTGAGGTTGGGTGAGCAAACGCAGACCCTTTAAAGTAATACTGCGTGGTACCCATCGCATGGGTCCCAAATCTCCAGCTTCAAGGGCATCTTCCTACATCGAAAACATGCATGAGAAACCCAAAAGATGGTACACCGTGTGATGGGGAAAGGTTTCTAAAACGCACCTCATTTCTCATCTCCTTGTGCCCGGGTTCGCCATTCCAGCCACTTTACTAGCAATCTCCCTACTTGGAGCATCAGCACCTTTAACCTCCTGTTCTGTACAGGTTGCAATTTGTCCTGAGGATGAACGGGAAGACGGGGAACCAACGAGAGACTAGCTCTTGGTGTTGGGACAGGCACAGGTCACTCTATTTTCCCATCAGGAAGAAGAATTAACCACAGGCTCAGCCTGCCCCCCGGAACCAGAACAGGGCCTGAAGCCATCCTGCGCTTTTGCGGCCAGCTCCCAAAAAAGCGAGTTGTAAAATGGAGGTTCAGGGCACTGCAATTCACAAACCTGCAGAGTTATAAATGATAACTCTCGTCCACAAATATATTGAGGCAAGGCAAAGAAGAGGATTTGAAATCAAGGCAGAATTGCACGAAACAGATTTCAGGAGGTAGATACGAATCGCCTTTAAAGCACATGAAAAGCGGCAAAACGTTGACAATGAGGCCCTTGGCCAAAAAGGGCGTATGCGTTTTTTCCTGAATATATTCAGGAAAAAACGCATACGCCCTTTTTGGCCAACCAAGCAACCTGGAAAGGCAAATCAGCACTACAGAGAAGTCTCGCTTCCCATCGGTCAAAAGGGCCATGCTGAAAAAAGTGTCAAAACCAGAAATGCAGGACAGGCCATGGAGAAATGGGAGCCTTGCTACACTGATGGGCGGGATGTAAATTGCCAACAGCCACTCTGGAGAAGTGTACGGTGTGTCCTGAAACATCTGAAAAACACAGCTTAGAGGGCATAGGGCACTTCCACTCATGGGGGTATAAATTGGGAAAATGAAAAATCAGCAAGACACAAGCACCCCAAAGTTGAGGGCTGCTCTGTTGACAAGGACCTCCACTTCATTCCACCTTAAATATCCCAGGAAAGAGAAAAATGGATAAAGAAGTTGTGGTCCTTATGTACAATGGAATATCACTCAGCCATGAAATCAATGTCATAATGTTAGTAGCAGCATGATGAGTGGATTTAGGTACGACGATTCTAAGTGAAATAAGTCACACAGAAAAGGACACTTCTCCTAAGGTATCACTGATAGAGGGAATGTAAAAACCGTTACACTTGAACTGAATTACAAAACAGAACAGAGTCACACATGCAGAAAACACACTATGGCTGCTTAACGGGAAAGGTGAGGTGGGGTGATACATAAAACAAGGGTATCAAATTAGCTCAGATACCTTTCCATAAACCCAATATGTAGTAGACAAGACCTACTCCTTGCTCAGAGAACTGGACTCAACACGCCCTATTCACCGCACAAGAATATATCTGACTAGTAATAATCTTAAAGCCTATGTATTGATATCTCTCTGTTAGTGTGTCAAGTGGGTGGAAAGCGGCATAAACACAGCCGTGAAAAGCAGCTAAACCCCATTATGAAAATAAATTACTTTGAAAAACCCATGAAACAACGACAGTGAAAGAGATAGAAATTCTTACACAATGAGTTCAGGGGCTGTGATGCAACCTGGATTGACCATATCTAGACCCACAGCTGGATGAGACATAAGGGTGGACACTCTTGGGGCTGAGAGGTTTGGTGAGGTTGGGTGAGCAAACGCAGACCCTTTAAAGTAATACTGCGTGGTACCCATCGCATGGGTCCCAAATCTCCAGCTTCAAGGGCATCTTCCTACATCGAAAACATGCATGAGAAACCCTGAAGATGGTACACCGTGTGATGGGGAAAGGTTTCTAAAACGCACCTCATTTCTCATCTCCTTGTGCCCGGGTTCGCCATTCCAGCCACTTTACTAGCAATCTCCCTACTTGGAGCATCAGCACCTTTAACCTCCTGTTCCGTACAGGTTGCAATTTGTCCTGAGGATGAACGGGAAGACGGGGAACCAACGAGAGACTAGCTCTTGGTGTCGGGACTGGCACAGGTCACTCTATTTTCCCATCAGGAAGAAGAATTAACCACAGGCTCAGCCTGCCCCCCGGAACCAGAACAGGGCCTGAAGCCATCCTGCGCTTTTGCGGCCAGCTCCCAAAAAAGCGAGTTGTAAAATGGAGGTTCAGGGCACTGCAATTCACAAACCTGCAGAGTTATAAATGATAACTCTCGTCCACAAATATATTGAGGCAAGGCAAAGAAGAGGATTTGAAATCAAGGCAGAATTGCAGGAAACAGATTTCAGGAGGTAGATACGAATCGCCTTTAAAGCACATGAAAAGCGGCAAAACGTTGACAATGATGCCCTTGGCCAAAAAGGGCGTATGCGTTTTTTCCTGAATATATTCAGGAAAAAACGCATACGCCCTTTTTGGCCAACCAAGCAACCTGGAAAGGCAAATCAGCGCTAAAGAGAAGTCTCGCTTCCCATCGGTCAAAAGGGCCATGCTGAAAAAAGTGTCAAAACCAGAAATGCAGGACAGGCCATGGAGAAATGGGAGCCTTGCTACACTGATGGGCGGGATGTAAATTGCCAACAGCCACTCTGGAGAAGTGTACGGTGTGTCCTGAAACATCTGAAAAACACAGCTTAGAGAGCATAGGGCACTTCTACTCATGGGGGTATAAATTGGGAAAATGAAAAATCAGCAAGACACAAGCACCCCAAAGTTGAGGGCTGCTCTGTTGACAAGGACCTCCACTTCATTCCACCTTAAATATCCCAGGAAAGAGAAAAATGGATAAAGAAGTTGTGGTCCTTATGTACAATGGAATATCACTCAGCCATGAAATCAATGTCATAATGTTAGTAGCAGCATGATGAGTGGATTTAGGTACGACGATTCTAAGTGAAATAAGTCACACAAAAAAAGGACACTTCTCATAAGGTATCACTGATAGAGGGAATGTAAAAACCGTTACACTTGAACTGAATTACAAAACAGAACAGAGTCACACATGCAGAAAACACACTATGGCTGCTTAACGGGAAAGGTGAGGTGGGGTGATACATAAAACAAGGGTATCAAATTAGCTCAGATACCGTTCCATAAACCCAATATGTAGTAGACAAGACCTACTCCTTGCTCAGAGAACTGGACTCAACACGCCCTATTCACCGCACAAGAATATATCTGACTAGTAATAA
Organism: Balaenoptera borealis; assembly: GCF_965194805.1. Taxonomy (NCBI): domain Eukaryota; kingdom Metazoa; phylum Chordata; class Mammalia; order Artiodactyla; family Balaenopteridae; genus Balaenoptera; species Balaenoptera borealis. The sequence continues at coordinate 315,586 of NW_028123611.1, forward strand.
TCTTAAAGCCTATGTATTGATATCTCTCTGTTAGTGTGTCAAGTGGGTGGAAAGCGGCATAAACACAGCCGTGAAAAGCAGCTAAACCCCATTATGAAAATAAATTACTTTGAAAAACCCATGAAACAACGACAGTGAAAGAGATAGAAATTCTTACACAATGAGTTCAGGGGCTGTGATGCAACCTGGATTGACCATATCTAGACCCACAGCTGGATGAGACATAAGGGTGGACACTCTTGGGGCTGAGAGGTTTGGTGAGGTTGGGTGAGCAAACGCAGACCCTTTAAAGTAATACTGCGTGGTACCCATCGCATGGGTCCCAAATCTCCAGCTTCAAGGGCATCTTCCTACATCGAAAACATGCATGAGAAACCCAAAAGATGGTACACCGTGTGATGGGGAAAGGTTTCTAAAACGCACCTCATTTCTCATCTCCTTGTGCCCGGGTTCGCCATTCCAGCCACTTTACTAGCAATCTCCCTACTTGGAGCATCAGCACCTTTAACCTCCTGTTCTGTACAGGTTGCAATTTGTCCTGAGGATGAACGGGAAGACGGGGAACCAACGAGAGACTAGCTCTTGGTGTTGGGACAGGCACAGGTCACTCTATTTTCCCATCAGGAAGAAGAATTAACCACAGGCTCAGCCTGCCCCCCGGAACCAGAACAGGGCCTGAAGCCATCCTGCGCTTTTGCGGCCAGCTCCCAAAAAAGCGAGTTGTAAAATGGAGGTTCAGGGCACTGCAATTCACAAACCTGCAGAGTTATAAATGATAACTCTCGTCCACAAATATATTGAGGCAAGGCAAAGAAGAGGATTTGAAATCAAGGCAGAATTGCACGAAACAGATTTCAGGAGGTAGATACGAATCGCCTTTAAAGCACATGAAAAGCGGCAAAACGTTGACAATGATGCCCTTGGCCAAAAAGGGCGTATGCGTTTTTTCCTGAATATATTCAGGAAAAAACGCATACGCCCTTTTTGGCCAACCAAGCAACCTGGAAAGGCAAATCAGCGCTACAGAGAAGTCTCGCTTCCCATCGGTCAAAAGGGCCATGCTGAAAAAAGTGTCAAAACCAGAAATGCAGGACAGGCCATGGAGAAATGGGAGCCTTGCTACACTGATGGGCGGGATGTAAATTGGCAACAGCCACTCTGGAGAAGTGCACGGTGTGTCCTGAAACATCTGAAAAACACAGCTTAGAGAGCATAGGGCACTTCCACTCATGGGGGTATAAATTGGGAAAATTAAAAATCAGCAAGACACAAGCACCCCAATGTTGAGGGCTGCTCTGTTGACAAGGACCTCCACTTCATTCCACCTTAAATATCCCAGGAAAGAGAAAAATGGATAAAGAAGTTGTGGTCCTTATGTACAATGGAATATCACTCAGCCATGAAATCAATGTCATAATGTTAGTAGCAGCATGATGAGTGGATTTAGGTACGACGATTCTAAGTGAAATATGTCACACAGAAAAGGACACTTCTCATAAGGTATCACTTATGGAGGGAATGTAAAAACCGTTACACTTGAACTGAATTACAAAACAGAACAGAGTCACACATGCAGAAAACACACTATGGCTGCTTAACGGGAAAGGTGAGGTGGGGTGATACATAAAACAAGGGTATCAAATTAGCTCAGATACCGTTCCATAAACCCAATATGTAATAGACAAGACCTACTCCTTGCTCAGAGAACTGGACTCAACACGCCCTATTCACAGCACAAGAATATATGTGACTAGTAATAATCTTAAAACCTATGTATTGATATCTCTCTGTTAGTGTGTCAAGTGGGTGTAAAGCGGCATAAACACAGCCGTGAAAAGCAGCTAAACCCCATTATGAAAATAAATTACTTTGAAAAACCCATGAAACAACGACAGTGAAAGAGATAGAAATTCTTACACAATGAGTTCAGGGGCTGTGATGCAACCTGGATTGACCATATCTAGACCCACAGCTGGATGAGACATAAGGGTGGACACTCTTGGGGCTGAGAGGTTTGGTGAGGTTGGGTGAGCAAACGCAGACCCTTTAAAGTAATACTGCGTGGTACCCATCGCATGGGTCCCAAATCTCCAGCTTCAAGGGCATCTTCCTACATCGAAAACATGCATGAGAAACCCAGAAGATGGTACACCGTGTGATGGGGAAAGGTTTCTAAAACGCACCTCATTTCTCATCTCCTTGTGCCCGGGTTCGCCATTCCAGCCACTTTACCAGCAATCTCCCTACTTGGAGCATCAGCACCTTTAACCTCCTGTTCTGTACAGGTTGCAATTTGTCCTGAGGATGAACGGGAAGACGGGGAACCAACGAGAGACTAGCTCTTGGTGTTGGGACAGGCACAGGTCACTCTATTTTCCCATCAGGAAGAAGAATTAACCACAGGCTCAGCCTGCCCCCCGGAACCAGAACAGGGCCTGAAGCCATCCTGCGCTTTTGCGGCCAGCTCCCAAAAAAGCGAGTTGTAAAATGGAGGTTCAGGGCACTGCAATTCACAAACCTGCAGAGTTATAAATGATAACTCTCGTCCACAAATATATTGAGGCAAGGCAAAGAAGAGGATTTGAAATCAAGGCAGAATTGCACGAAACAGATTTCAGGAGGTAGATACGAATCGCCTTTAAAGCACATGAAAAGCAGCAAAACGTTGACAATGATGCCCTTGGCCAAAAAGGGCGTATGCGTTTTTTCCTGAATATATTCAGGAAAAAACGCATACGCCCTTTTTGGCCAACCAAGCAACCTGGAAAGGCAAATCAGCGCTACAGAGAAGTCTCGCTTCCCATCGCTCAAAAGGGCCATGCTGAAAAAAGTGTCAAAACCAGAAATGCAGGACAGGCCATGGAGAAATGGGAGCCTTGCTACACTGATGGGCGGGATGTAAATTGCCAACAGCCACTCTGGAGAAGTGTACGGTGTGTCCTGAAACATCTGAAAAACACAGCTTAGAGAGCATAGGGCACTTCCACTCATGGGGGTATAAATTGGGAAAATGAAAAATCAGCAAGACACAAGCACCCCAAAGTTGAGGGCTGCTCTGTTGACAAGGACCTCCACTTCATTCCACCTTAAATATCCCAGGAAAGAGAAAAATGGATAAAGAAGTTGTGGTCCTTATGTACAATGGAATATCACTCAGCCATGAAATCAATGTCATAATGTTAGTAGCAGCATGATGAGTGGATTTAGGTACGACGATTCTAAGTGAAATAAGTCACACAGAAAAGGACACTTCTCATAAGGTATCACTGATAGAGGGAATGTAAAAACCGTTACACTTGAACTGAATTACAAAACAGAACAGAGTCACACATGCAGAAAACACACTATGGCTGCTTAACGGGAAAGGTGAGGTGGGGTGATACATAAAACAAGGGTATCAAATTAGCTCAGATACCGTTCCATAAACCCAATATGTAATAGACAAGACCTACTCCTTGCTCAGAGAACTGGACTCAACACGCCCTATTCACAGCACAAGAATATATGTGACTAGTAATAATCTTAAAACCTATGTATTGATATCTCTCTGTTAGTGTGTCAAGTGGGTGTAAAGCGGCATAAACACAGCCGTGAAAAGCAGCTAAACCCCATTATGAAAATAAATTACTTTGAAAAACCCATGAAACAACGACAGTGAAAGAGATAGAAATTCTTACACAATGAGTTCAGGGGCTGTGATGCAACCTGGATTGACCATATCTAGACCCACAGCTGGATGAGACATAAGGGTGGACACTCTTGGGGCTGAGAGGTTTGGTGAGGTTGGGTGAGCAAATGCAGACCCTTTAAAGTAATACTGCATGGTACCCATCGCATGGGTCCCAAATATCCAGCTTCAAGGGCATCTTCCTACATCGAAAACATGCATGAGAAACCCAGAAGATGGTACACCGTGTGATGGGGAAAGGTTTCTAAAACGCACCTCATTTCTCATCTCCTTGTGCCCGGGTTCGCCATTCCAGCCACTTTACTAGCAATCTCCCTACTTGGAGCATCAGCACCTTTAACCTCCTGTTCCGTACAGGTTGCAATTTGTCCTGAGGATGAACGGGAAGACGGGGAACCAACGAGAGACTAGCTCTTGGTGTTGGGACAGGCACAGGTCACTCTATTTTCCCATCAGAAAGAAGAATTAACCACAGGCTCAGCCTGCCCCCCGGAACCAGAACAGGGCCTGAAGCCATCCTGCGCTTTTGCGGCCAGCTCCCAAAAAAGCGAGTTGTAAAATGGAGGTTCAGGGCACTGCAATTCACAAACCTGCAGAGTTATAAATGATAACTCTCGTCCACAAATATATTGAGGGAAGGCAAAGAAGAGGATTTGAAATCAAGTCAGAATTGCACGAAACAGATTTCAGGAGGTAGATACGAATCGCCTTTAAAGCACATGAAAAGCGGCAAAACGTTGACAATGATGCCCTTGGCCAAAAATGGCGTATGCGTTTTTTCCTGAATATATTCAGGAAAAAACGCATACGCCCTTTTTGGCCAACCAAGCAACCTGGAAAGGCAAATCAGCGCTACAGAGAAGTCTCGCTTCCCATCGCTCAAAAGGGCCATGCTGAAAAAAGTGTCAAAACCAGAAATGCAGGACAGGCCATGGAGAAATGGGAGCCTTGCTACACTGATGGGCGGGATGTAAATTGCCAACAGCCACTCTGGAGAAGTGTACGGTGTGTCCTGAAACATCTGAAAAACACAGCTTAGAGAGCATAGGGCACTTCCACTCATGGGGGTATAAATTGGGAAAATGAAAAATCAGCAAGACACAAGCACCCCAAAGTTGAGGGCTGTTCTGTTGACAAGGACCTCCACTTCATTCCACCTTAAATATCCCAGGAAAGAGAAAAATGGATAAAGAAGTTGTGGTCCTTATGTACAATGGAATATCACTCAGCCATGAAATCAATGTCATAATGTTAGTAGCAGCATGATGAGTGGATTTAGGTACGACGATTCTAAGTGAAATAAGTCACACAGAAAAGGACACTTCTCATAAGGTATCACTTATGGAGGGAATGTAAAAACCGTTACACTTGAACTGAATTACAAAACAGAACAGAGTCACACATGCAGAAAACACACTATGGCTGCTTAACGGGAAAGGTGAGGTGGGGTGATACATAAAACAAGGGTATCAAATTAGCTCAGATACCGTTCCATAAACCCAATATGTAATAGACAAGACCTACTCCTTGCTCAGAGAACTGGACTCAACACGCCCTATTCACAGCACAAGAATATATGTGACTAGTAATAATCTTAAAACCTATGTATTGATATCTCTCTGTTAGTGTGTCAAGTGGGTGTAAAGCGGCATAAACACAGCCGTGAAAAGCAGCTAAACCCCATTATGAAAATAAATTACTTTGAAAAACCCATGAAACAACGACAGTGAAAGAGATAGAAATTCTTACACAATGAGTTCAGGGGCTGTGATGCAACCTGGATTGACCATATCTAGACCCACAGCTGGATGAGACATAAGGGTGGACACTCTTGGGGCTGAGAGGTTTGGTGAGGTTGGGTGAGCAAACACAGACCCTTTAAAGTAATACTGCGTGGTACCTATCGCATGGGTCCCAAATCTCCAGCTTCAAGGGCATCTTCCTACATCGAAAACATGCATGAGAAACCCAGAAGATGGTACACCGTGTGATGGGGAAAGGTTTCTAAAACGCACCTCATTTCTCATCTCCTTGTGCCCGGGTTCGCCATTCCAGCCGCTTTACTAGCAATCTCCCTACTTGGAGCATCAGCACCTTTAACCTCCTGTTCCGTACAGGTTGCAATTTGTCCTGAGGATGAACGGGAAGACGGGGAACCAACGAGAGACTAGCTCTTGGTGTCGGGACAGGCACAGGTCACTCTATTTTCCCATCAGGAAGAAGAATTAACGACAGGCTCAGCCTGCCCCCCGGAACCAGAACAGGGCCTGAAGCCATCCTGCGCTTTTGCGGCCAGCTCCCAAAAAAGCGAGGTGTAAAATGGAGGTTCAGGGCACTGCAATTCACAAACCTGCAGAGTTATAAATGATAACTCTCGTCCACAAATATATTGAGGGAAGGCAAAGAAGAGGATTTGAAATCAAGTCAGAATTGCACGAAACAGATTTCAGGAGGTAGATACGAATCGCCTTTAAAGCACATGAAAAGCGGCAAAACGTTGACAATGATGCCCTTGGCCAAAAATGGCGTATGCGTTTTTTCCTGAATATATTCAGGAAAAAACGCATACGCCCTTTTTGGCCAACCAAGCAACCTGGAAAGGCAAATCAGCGCTACAGAGAAGTCTCGCTTCCCATCGCTCAAAAGGGCCATGCTGAAAAAAGTGTCAAAACCAGAAATGCAGGACAGGCCATGGAGAAATGGGAGCCTTGCTACACTGATGGGCGGGATGTAAATTGCCAACAGCCACTCTGGAGAAGTGTACGGTGTGTCCTGAAACATCTGAAAAACACAGCTTAGAGAGCATAGGGCACTTCCACTCATGGGGGTATAAATTGGGAAAATGAAAAATCAGCAAGACACAAGCACCCCAAAGTTGAGGGCTGTTCTGTTGACAAGGACCTCCACTTCATTCCACCTTAAATATCCCAGGAAAGAGAAAAATGGATAAAGAAGTTGTGGTCCTTATGTACAATGGAATATCACTCAGCCATGAAATCAATGTCATAATGTTAGTAGCAGCATGATGAGTGGATTTAGGTACGACGATTCTAAGTGAAATAAGTCACACAGAAAAGGACACTTCTCATAAGGTATCACTTATGGAGGGAATGTAAAAACCGTTACACTTGAACTGAATTACAAAACAGAACAGAGTCACACATGCAGAAAACACACTATGGCTGCTTAACGGGAAAGGTGAGGTGGGGTGATACATAAAACAAGGGTATCAAATTAGCTCAGATACCGTTCCATAAACCCAATATGTAATAGACAAGACCTACTCCTTGCTCAGAGAACTGGACTCAACACGCCCTATTCACAGCACAAGAATATATGTGACTAGTAATAATCTTAAAACCTATGTATTGATATCTCTCTGTTAGTGTGTCAAGTGGGTGTAAAGCGGCATAAACACAGCCGTGAAAAGCAGCTAAACCCCATTATGAAAATAAATTACTTTGAAAAACCCATGAAACAACGACAGTGAAAGAGATAGAAATTCTTACACAATGAGTTCAGGGGCTGTGATGCAACCTGGATTGACCATATCTAGACCCACAGCTGGATGAGACATAAGGGTGGACACTCTTGGGGCTGAGAGGTTTGGTGAGGTTGGGTGAGCAAACACAGACCCTTTAAAGTAATACTGCGTGGTACCTATCGCATGGGTCCCAAATCTCCAGCTTCAAGGGCATCTTCCTACATCGAAAACATGCATGAGAAACCCAGAAGATGGTACACCGTGTGATGGGGAAAGGTTTCTAAAACGCACCTCATTTCTCATCTCCTTGTGCCCGGGTTCGCCATTCCAGCTGCTTTACTAGCAATCTCCCTACTTGGAGCATCAGCACCTTTAACCTCCTGTTCCGTACAGGTTGCAATTTGTCCTGAGGATGAACGGGAAGACGGGGAACCAACGAGAGACTAGCTCTTGGTGTCGGGACAGGCACAGGTCACTCTATTTTCCCATCAGGAAGAAGAATTAACGACAGGCTCAGCCTGCCCCCCGGAACCAGAACAGGGCCTGAAGCCATCCTGCGCTTTTGCGGCCAGCTCCCAAAAAAGCGAGGTGTAAAATGGAGGTTCAGGGCACTGCAATTCACAAACCTGCAGAGTTATAAATGATAACTCTCGTCCACAAATATATTGAGGGAAGGCAAAGAAGAGGATTTGAAATCAAGGCAGAATTGCACGAAACAGATTTCAGGAGGTAGATACGAATCGCCTTTAAAGCACATGAAAAGCGGCAAAACGTTGACAATGAGGCCCTTGGCCAAAAAGGGCGTATGCGTTTTTTCCTGAATATATTCAGGAAAAAACGCATACGCCCTTTTTGGCCAACCAAGCAACCTGGAAAGGCAAATCAGCGCTACAGAGAAGTCTCGCTTCCCATCGGTCAAAAGGGCCATGCTGAAAAAAGTGTCAAAACCAGAAATGCAGGACAGGCCATGGAGAAATGGGAGCCTTGCTACACTGATGGGCGGGATGTAAATTGCCAACAGCCACTCTGGAGAAGTGTACGGTGTGTCCTGAAACATCTGAAAAACACAGCTTAGAGAGCATAGGGCACTTCCACTCATGGGGGTATAAATTGGGAAAATGAAAAATCAGCAAGACACAAGCACCCCAAAGTTGAGGGCTGCTCTGTTGACAAGGACCTCCACTTCATTCCACCTTCAATATCCCAGGAAAGAGAAAAATGGATAAAGAAGTTGTGGTCCTTATGTACAATGGAATATCACTCAGCCATGAAATCAATGTCATAATGTTAGTAGCAGCATGATGAGTGGATTTAGGTACGACGATTCTAAGTGAAATAAGTCACACAGAAAAGGACACTTCTCATAAGGTATCACTGATAGAGGGAATGTAAAAACCGTTACACTTGAACTGAATTACAAAACAGAACAGAGTCACACATGCAGAAAACACACTATGGCTGCTTAACGGGAAAGGTGAGGTGGGGTGATACATAAAACAAGGGTATCAAATTAGCTCAGATACCGTTCCATAAACCCAATATGTAGTAGACAAGACCTACTCCTTGCTCAGAGAACTGGACTCAACACGCCCTATTCACCGCACAAGAATATATCTGACTAGTAATAATCTTAAAGCCTATGTATTGATATCTCTCTGTTAGTGTGTCAAGTGGGTGGAAAGCGGCATAAACACAGCCGTGAAAAGCAGCTAAACCCCATTATGAAAATAAATTACTTTGAAAAACCCATGAAACAACGACAGTGAAAGAGATAGAAATTCTTACACAATGAGTTCAGGGGCTGTGATGCAACCTGGATTGACCATATCTAGACCCACAGCTGGATGAGACATAAGGGTGGACACTCTTGGGGCTGAGAGGTTTGGTGAGGTTGGGTGAGCAAACGCAGACCCTTTAAAGTAATACTGCGTGGTACCCATCGCATGGGTCCCAAATCTCCAGCTTCAAGGGCATCTTCCTACATCGAAAACATGCATGAGAAACCCAGAAGATGGTACACCGTGTGATGGGGAAAGGTTTCTAAAACGCACCTCATTTCTCATCACCTTGTGCCCGGGTTCGCCATTCCAGCCACTTTACTAGCAATCTCCCTACTTGGAGCATCAGCACCTTTAACCTCCTGTTCCGTACAGGTTGCAATTTGTCCTGAGGATGAACGGGAAGACGGGGAACCAACGAGAGACTAGCTCTTGGTGTTCGGACAGGCACAGGTCACTCTATTTTCCCATCAGAAAGAAGAATTAACCACAGGCTCAGCCTGCCTCCCGGAACCAGAACAGGGCCTGAAGCCATCCTGCGCTTTTGCGGCCAGCTCCCAAAAAAGCGAGTTGTAAAATGGAGGTTCAGGGCACTGCAATTCACAAACCTGCAGAGTTATAAATGATAACTCTCGTCCACAAATATATTGAGGGAAGGCAAAGAAGAGGATTTGAAATCAAGTCAGAATTGCACGAAACAGATTTCAGGAGGTAGATACGAATCGCCTTTAAAGCACATGAAAAGCGGCAAAACGTTGACAATGATGCCCTTGGCCAAAAAGGGCGTATGCGTTTTTTCCTGAATATATTCAGGAAAAAACGCATACGCCCTTTTTGGCCAACCAAGCAACCTGGAAAGGCAAATCAGCGCTACAGAGAAGTCTCGCTTCCCATCGCTCAAAAGGGCGATGCTGAAAAAAGTGTCAAAACCAGAAATGCAGGACAGGCCATGGAGAAATGGGAGTCTTGCTACACTGATGGGCGGGATGTGAATTGCCAACAGCCACTCTGGAGAAGTGTACGGTGTGTCCTGAAACATCTGAAAAACACAGCTTAGAGAGCATAGGGCACTTCCACTCATGGGGGTATAAATTGGGAAAATGAAAAATCAGCAAGACACAAGCACCCCAAAGTTGAGGGCTGCTCTGTTGACAAGGACCTCCACTTCATTCCACCTTAAATATCCCAGGAAAGAGAAAAATGGATAAAGAAGTTGTGGTCCTTATGTACAATGGAATATCACTCAGCCATGAAATCAATGTCATAATGTTAGTAGCAGCATGATGAGTGGATTTAGGTACGACGATTCTAAGTGAAATAAGTCACACAGAAAAGGACACTTCTCATAAGGTATCACTGATAGAGGGAATGTAAAAACCGTTACACTTGAACTGAATTACAAAACAGAACAGAGTCACACATGCAGAAAACACACTATGGCTGCTTAACGGGAAAGGTGAGGTGGGGTGATACATAAAACAAGGGTATCAAATTAGCTCAGATACCGTTCCATAAACCCAATATGTAATAGACAAGACCTACTCCTTGCTCAGAGAACTGGACTCAACACGCCCTATTCACAGCACAAGAATATATGTGACTAGTAATAATCTTAAAACCTATGTATTGATATCTCTCTGTTAGTGTGTCAAGTGGGTGTAAAGCGGCATAAACACAGCCGTGAAAAGCAGCTAAACCCCATTATGAAAATAAATTACTTTGAAAAACCCATGAAACAACGACAGTGAAAGAGATAGAAATTCTTACACAATGAGTTCAGGGGCTGTGATGCAACCTGGATTGACCATATCTAGACCCACAGCTGGATGAGACATAAGGGTGGACACTCTTGGGGCTGAGAGGTTTGGTGAGGTTGGGTGAGCAAATGCAGACCCTTTAAAGTAATACTGCGTGGTACCCATCGCATGGGTCCCAAATCTCCAGCTTCAAGGGCATCTTCCTACATCGAAAACATGCATGAGAAACCCAGAAGATGGTACACCGTGTGATGGGGAAAGGTTTCTAAAACGCACCTCATTTCTCATCTCCTTGTGCCCGGGTTCGCCATTCCAGCCACTTTACTAGCAATCTCCCTACTTGGAGCATCAGCACCTTTAACCTCCTGTTCCGTACAGGTTGCAATTTGTCCTGAGGATGAACGGGAAGACGGGGAACCAACGAGAGACTAGCTCTTGGTGTTGGGACAGGCACAGGTCACTCTATATTCCCATCAGAAAGAAGAATTAACCACAGGCTCAGCCTGCCCCCCGGAACCAGAACAGGGCCTGAAGCCATCCTGCGCTTTTGCGGCCAGCTCCCAAAAAAGCGAGTTGTAAAATGGAGGTTCAGGGCACTGCAATTCACAAACCTGCAGAGTTATAAATGATAACTCTCGTCCACAAATATATTGAGGGAAGGCAAAGAAGAGGATTTGAAATCAAGTCAGAATTGCACGAAACAGATTTCAGGAGGTAGATACGAATCGCCTTTAAAGCACATGAAAAGCGGCAAAACGTTGACAATGATGCCCTTGGCCAAAAAGGGCGTATGTGTTTTTTCCTGAATATATTCAGGAAAAAACGCATACGCCCTTTTTGGCCAACCAAGCAACCTGGAAAGGCAAATCAGCGCTACAGAGAAGTCTCGCTTCCCATCGCTCAAAAGGGCCATGCTGAAAAAAGTGTCAAAACCAGAAATGCAGGACAGGCCATGGAGAAATGGGAGCCTTGCTACACTGATGGGCGGGATGTAAATTGCCAACAGCCACTCTGGAGAAGTGTACGGTGTGTCCTGAAACATCTGAAAAACACAGCTTAGAGAGCATAGGGCACTTCCACTCATGGGGGTATAAATTGGGAAAATGAAAAATCAGCAAGACACAAGCACCCCAAAGTTGAGGGCTGCTCTGTTGACAAGGACCTCCACTTCATTCCACCTTAAATATCCCAGGAAAGAGAAAAATGGATAAAGAAGTTGTGGTCCTTATGTACAATGGAATATCACTCAGCCATGAAATCAATGTCATAATGTTAGTAGCAGCATGATGAGTGGATTTAGGTACGACGATTCTAAGTGAAATAAGTCACACAGAAAAGGACACTTCTCATAAGGTATCACTGATAGAGGGAATGTAAAAACCGTTACACTTGAACTGAATTACAAAACAGAACAGAGTCACACATGCAGAAAACAGACTATGGCTGCTTAACGGGAAAGGTGAGGTGGGGTGATACATAAAACAAGGGTATCAAATTAGCTCAGATACCGTTCCATAAACCCAATATGTAATAGACAAGACCTACTCCTTGCTCAGAGAACTGGACTCAACACGCCCTATTCACAGCACAAGAATATATGTGACTAGTAATAATCTTAAAACCTATGTATTGATATCTCTCTGTTAGTGTGTCAAGTGGGTGTAAAGCGGCATAAACACAGCCGTGAAAAGCAGCTAAACCCCATTATGAAAATAAATTACTTTGAAAAACCCATGAAACAACGACAGTGAAAGAGATAGAAATTCTTACACAATGAGTTCAGGGGCTGTGATGCAACCTGGATTGACCATATCTAGACCCACAGCTGGATGAGACATAAGGGTGGACACTCTTGGGGCTGAGAGGTTTGGTGAGGTTGGGTGAGCAAACGCAGACCCTTTAAAGTAATACTGCGTGGTACCCATCGCATGGGTCCCAAATCTCCAGCTTCAAGGGCATCTTCCTACATCGAAAACATGCATGAGAAACCCAGAAGATGGTACACCGTGTGATGGGGAAAGGTTTCTAAAACGCACCTCATTTCTCATCTCCTTGTGCCCGGGTTCGCCATTCCAGCCGCTTTACTAGCAATCTCCCTACTTGGAGCATCAGCACCTTTAACCTCCTGTTCCGTACAGGTTGCAATTTGTCCTGAGGATGAACGGGAAGACGGGGAACCAACGAGAGACTAGCTCTTGGTGTCGGGACAGGCACAGGTCAATCTATTTTCCCATCAGGAAGAAGAATTAACCACAGGCTCAGCCTGCCCCCCGGAACCAGAACAGGGCCTGAAGCCATCCTGCGCTTTTGCGGCCAGCTCCCAAAAAAGCGAGGTGTAAAATGGAGGTTCAGGGCACTGCAATTCACAAACCTGCAGAGTTATAAATGATAACTCTCGTCCACAAATATATTGAGGCAAGGCAAAGAAGAGGATTTGAAATCAAGGCAGAATTGCACGAAACAGATTTCAGGAGGTAGATACGAATCGCCTTTAAAGCACATGAAAAGCGGCAAAACGTTGACAATGAGGCCCTTGGCCAAAAAGGGCGTATGCGTTTTTTCCTGAATATATTCAGGAAAAAACGCATACGCCCTTTTTGGCCAACCAAGCAACCTGGAAAGGCAAATCAGCGCTACAGAGAAGTCTCGCTTCCCATCGGTCAAAAGGGCCATGCTGAAAAAAGTGTCAAAACCAGAAATGCAGGACAGGCCATGGAGAAATGGGAGCCTTGCTACACTGATGGGCGGGATGTAAATTGGCAACAGCCACTCTGGAGAAGTGCACGGTGTGTCCTGAAACATCTGAAAAACACAGCTTAGAGAGCATAGGGCACTTCCACTCATGGGGGTATAAATTGGGAAAATTAAAAATCAGCAAGACACAAGCACCCCAATGTTGAGGGCTGCTCTGTTGACAAGGACCTCCACTTCATTCCACCTTAAATATCCCAGGAAAGAGAAAAATGGATAAAGAAGTTGTGGTCCTTATGTACAATGGAATATCACTCAGCCATGAAATCAATGTCATAATGTTAGTAGCAGCATGATGAGTGGATTTAGGTACGACGATTCTAAGTGAAATAAGTCACACAGAAAAGGACACTTCTCATAAGGTATCACTTATGGAGGGAATGTAAAAACCGTTACACTTGAACTGAATTACAAAACAGAACAGAGTCACACATGCAGAAAACACACTATGGCTGCTTAACGGGAAAGGTGAGGTGGGGTGATACATAAAACAGGGGTATCAAATTAGCTCAGATACCGTTCCATAAACCCAATATGTAATAGACAAGACCTACTCCTTGCTCAGAGAACTGGACTCAACACGCCCTATTCACAGCACAAGAATATATGTGACTAGTAATAATCTTAAAACCTATGTATTGATATCTCTCTGTTAGTGTGTCAAGTGGGTGTAAAGCGGCATAAACACAGCCGTGAAAAGCAGCTAAACCCCATTATGAAAATAAATTACTTTGAAAAACCCATGAAACAACGACAGTGAAAGAGATAGAAATTCTTACACAATGAGTTCAGGGGCTGTGATGCAACCTGGATTGACCATATCTAGACCCACAGCTGGATGAGACATAAGGGTGGACACTCTTGGGGCTGAGAGGTTTGGTGAGGTTGGGTGAGCAAACGCAGACCCTTTAAAGTAATACTGCGTGGTACCCATCGCATGGGTCCCAAATCTCCAGCTTCAAGGGCATCTTCCTACATCGAAAACATGCATGAGAAACCCAGAAGATGGTACACCGTGTGATGGGGAAAGGTTTCTAAAACGCACCTCATTTCTCATCTCCATGTGCCCGGGTTCGCCATTCCAGCCACTTTACTAGCAATCTCCCTACTTGGAGCATCAGCACCTTTAACCTCCTGTTCCGTACAGGTTGCAATTTGTCCTGAGGATGAACGGGAAGACGGGGAACCAACGAGAGACTAGCTCTTGGTGTTGGGACAGGCACAGGTCACTCTATTTTCCCATCAGGAAGAAGAATTAACCACAGGCTCAGCCTGCCCCCCGGAACCAGAACAGGGCCTGAAGCCATCCTGCGCTTTTGCGGCCAGCTCCCAAAAAAGCGAGTTGTAAAATGGAGGTTCAGGGCACTGCAATTCACAAACCTGCAGAGTTATAAATGATAACTCTCGTCCACAAATATATTGAGGCAAGGCAAAGAAGAGGATTTGAAATCAAGGCAGAATTGCACGAAACAGATTTCAGGAGGTAGATACGAATCGCCTTTAAAGCACATGAAAAGCAGCAAAACGTTGACAATGATGCCCTTGGCCAAAAAGGGCGTATGCGTTTTTTCCTGAATATATTCAGGAAAAAACGCATACGCCCTTTTTGGCCAACCAAGCAACCTGGAAAGGCAAATCAGCGCTACAGAGAAGTCTCGCTTCCCATCGCTCAAAAGGGCCATGCTGAAAAAAGTGTCAAAACCAGAAATGCAGGACAGGCCATGGAGAAATGGGAGCCTTGCTACACTGATGGGCGGGATGTAAATTGCCAACAGCCACTCTGGAGAAGTGTACGGTGTGTCCTGAAACATCTGAAAAACACAGCTTAGAGAGCATAGGGCACTTCCACTCATGGGGGTATAAATTGGGAAAATGAAAAATCAGCAAGACACAAGCACCCCAAAGTTGAGGGCTGTTCTGTTGACAAGGACCTCCACTTCATTCCACCTTAAATATCCCAGGAAAGAGAAAAATGGATAAAGAAGTTGTGGTCCTTATGTACAATGGAATATCACTCAGCCATGAAATCAATGTCATAATGTTAGTAGCAGCATGATGAGTGGATTTAGGTACGACGATTCTAAGTGAAATAAGTCACACAGAAAAGGACACTTCTCATAAGGTATCACTTATGGAGGGAATGTAAAAACCGTTACACTTGAACTGAATTACAAAACAGAACAGAGTCACACATGCAGAAAACACACTATGGCTGCTTAACGGGAAAGGTGAGGTGGGGTGATACATAAAACAAGGGTATCAAATTAGCTCAGATACCGTTCCATAAACCCAATATGTAATAGACAAGACCTACTCCTTGCTCAGAGAACTGGACTCAACACGCCCTATTCACAGCACAAGAATATATGTGACTAGTAATAATCTTAAAACCTATGTATTGATATCTCTCTGTTAGTGTGTCAAGTGGGTGTAAAGCGGCATAAACACAGCCGTGAAAAGCAGCTAAACCCCATTATGAAAATAAATTACTTTGAAAAACCCATGAAACAACGACAGTGAAAGAGATAGAAATTCTTACACAATGAGTTCAGGGGCTGTGATGCAACCTGGATTGACCATATCTAGACCCACAGCTGGATGAGACATAAGGGTGGACACTCTTGGGGCTGAGAGGTTTGGTGAGGTTGGGTGAGCAAACACAGACCCTTTAAAGTAATACTGCGTGGTACCTATCGCATGGGTCCCAAATCTCCAGCTTCAAGGGCATCTTCCTACATCGAAAACATGCATGAGAAACCCAGAAGATGGTACACCGTGTGATGGGGAAAGGTTTCTAAAACGCACCTCATTTCTCATCTCCTTGTGCCCGGGTTCGCCATTCCAGCCGCTTTACTAGCAATCTCCCTACTTGGAGCATCAGCACCTTTAACCTCCTGTTCCGTACAGGTTGCAATTTGTCCTGAGGATGAACGGGAAGACGGGGAACCAACGAGAGACTAGCTCTTGGTGTCGGGACAGGCACAGGTCACTCTATTTTCCCATCAGGAAGAAGAATTAACGACAGGCTCAGCCTGCCCCCCGGAACCAGAACAGGGCCTGAAGCCATCCTGCGCTTTTGCGGCCAGCTCCCAAAAAAGCGAGGTGTAAAATGGAGGTTCAGGGCACTGCAATTCACAAACCTGCAGAGTTATAAATGATAACTCTCGTCCACAAATATATTGAGGGAAGGCAAAGAAGAGGATTTGAAATCAAGGCAGAATTGCACGAAACAGATTTCAGGAGGTAGATACGAATCGCCTTTAAAGCACATGAAAAGCGGCAAAACGTTGACAATGAGGCCCTTGGCCAAAAAGGGCGTATGCGTTTTTTCCTGAATATATTCAGGAAAAAACGCATACGCCCTTTTTGGCCAACCAAGCAACCTGGAAAGGCAAATCAGCGCTACAGAGAAGTCTCGCTTCCCATCGGTCAAAAGGGCCATGCTGAAAAAAGTGTCAAAACCAGAAATGCAGGACAGGCCATGGAGAAATGGGAGCCTTGCTACACTGATGGGCGGGATGTAAATTGCCAACAGCCACTCTGGAGAAGTGTACGGTGTGTCCTGAAACATCTGAAAAACACAGCTTAGAGAGCATAGGGCACTTCCACTCATGGGGGTATAAATTGGGAAAATGAAAAATCAGCAAGACACAAGCACCCCAAAGTTGAGGGCTGCTCTGTTGACAAGGACCTCCACTTCATTCCACCTTCAATATCCCAGGAAAGAGAAAAATGGATAAAGAAGTTGTGGTCCTTATGTACAATGGAATATCACTCAGCCATGAAATCAATGTCATAATGTTAGTAGCAGCATGATGAGTGGATTTAGGTACGACGATTCTAAGTGAAATAAGTCACACAGAAAAGGACACTTCTCATAAGGTATCACTGATAGAGGGAATGTAAAAACCGTTACACTTGAACTGAATTACAAAACAGAACAGAGTCACACATGCAGAAAACACACTATGGCTGCTTAACGGGAAAGGTGAGGTGGGGTGATACATAAAACAAGGGTATCAAATTAGCTCAGATACCGTTCCATAAACCCAATATGTAGTAGACAAGACCTACTCCTTGCTCAGAGAACTGGACTCAACACGCCCTATTCACCGCACAAGAATATATCTGACTAGTAATAATCTTAAAGCCTATGTATTGATATCTCTCTGTTAGTGTGTCAAGTGGGTGGAAAGCGGCATAAACACAGCCGTGAAAAGCAGCTAAACCCCATTATGAAAATAAATTACTTTGAAAAACCCATGAAACAACGACAGTGAAAGAGATAGAAATTCTTACACAATGAGTTCAGGGGCTGTGATGCAACCTGGATTGACCATATCTAGACCCACAGCTGGATGAGACATAAGGGTGGACACTCTTGGGGCTGAGAGGTTTGGTGAGGTTGGGTGAGCAAACGCAGACCCTTTAAAGTAATACTGCGTGGTACCCATCGCATGGGTCCCAAATCTCCAGCTTCAAGGGCATCTTCCTACATCGAAAACATGCATGAGAAACCCAGAAGATGGTACACCGTGTGATGGGGAAAGGTTTCTAAAACGCACCTCATTTCTCATCACCTTGTGCCCGGGTTCGCCATTCCAGCCACTTTACTAGCAATCTCCCTACTTGGAGCATCAGCACCTTTAACCTCCTGTTCCGTACAGGTTGCAATTTGTCCTGAGGATGAACGGGAAGACGGGGAACCAACGAGAGACTAGCTCTTGGTGTTCGGACAGGCACAGGTCACTCTATTTTCCCATCAGAAAGAAGAATTAACCACAGGCTCAGCCTGCCCCCCGGAACCAGAACAGGGCCTGAAGCCATCCTGCGCTTTTGCGGCCAGCTCCCAAAAAAGCGAGTTGTAAAATGGAGGTTCAGGGCACTGCAATTCACAAACCTGCAGAGTTATAAATGATAACTCTCGTCCACAAATATATTGAGGGAAGGCAAAGAAGAGGATTTGAAATCAAGTCAGAATTGCACGAAACAGATTTCAGGAGGTAGATACGAATCGCCTTTAAAGCACATGAAAAGCGGCAAAACGTTGACAATGATGCCCTTGGCCAAAAAGGGCGTATGCGTTTTTTCCTGAATATATTCAGGAAAAAACGCATACGCCCTTTTTGGCCAACCAAGCAACCTGGAAAGGCAAATCAGCGCTACAGAGAAGTCTCGCTTCCCATCGCTCAAAAGGGCGATGCTGAAAAAAGTGTCAAAACCAGAAATGCAGGACAGGCCATGGAGAAATGGGAGTCTTGCTACACTGATGGGCGGGATGTGAATTGCCAACAGCCACTCTGGAGAAGTGTACGGTGTGTCCTGAAACATCTGAAAAACACAGCTTAGAGAGCATAGGGCACTTCCACTCATGGGGGTATAAATTGGGAAAATGAAAAATCAGCAAGACACAAGCACCCCAAAGTTGAGGGCTGCTCTGTTGACAAGGACCTCCACTTCATTCCACCTTCAATATCCCAGGAAAGAGAAAAATGGATAAAGAAGTTGTGGTCCTTATGTACAATGGAATATCACTCAGCCATGAAATCAATGTCATAATGTTAGTAGCAGCATGATGAGTGGATTTAGGTACGACGATTCTAAGTGAAATAAGTCACACAGAAAAGGACACTTCTCATAAGGTATCACTGATAGAGGGAATGTAAAAACCGTTACACTTGAACTGAATTACAAAACAGAACAGAGTCACACATGCAGAAAACACACTATGGCTGCTTAACGGGAAAGGTGAGGTGGGGTGATACATAAAACAAGGGTATCAAATTAGCTCAGATACCGTTCCATAAACCCAATATGTAGTAGACAAGACCTACTCCTTGCTCAGAGAACTGGACTCAACACGCCCTATTCACCGCACAAGAATATATCTGACTAGTAATAATCTTAAAGCCTATGTATTGATATCTCTCTGTTAGTGTGTCAAGTGGGTGGAAAGCGGCATAAACACAGCCGTGAAAAGCAGCTAAACCCCATTATGAAAATAAATTACTTTGAAAAACCCATGAAACAACGACAGTGAAAGAGATAGAAATTCTTACACAATGAGTTCAGGGGCTGTGATGCAACCTGGATTGACCATATCTAGACCCACAGCTGGATGAGACATAAGGGTGGACACTCTTGGGGCTGAGAGGTTTGGTGAGGTTGGGTGAGCAAATGCAGACCCTTTAAAGTAATACTGCGTGGTACCCATCGCATGGGTCCCAAATCTCCAGCTTCAAGGGCATCTTCCTACATCGAAAACATGCATGAGAAACCCAGAAGATGGTACACCGTGTGATGGGGAAAGGTTTCTAAAACGCACCTCATTTCTCATCTCCTTGTGCCCGGGTTCGCCATTCCAGCCACTTTACTAGCAATCTCCCTACTTGGAGCATCAGCACCTTTAACCTCCTGTTCCGTACAGGTTGCAATTTGTCCTGAGGATGAACGGGAAGACGGGGAACCAACGAGAGACTAGCTCTTGGTGTTGGGACAGGCACAGGTCACTCTATATTCCCATCAGAAAGAAGAATTAACCACAGGCTCAGCCTGCCCCCCGGAACCAGAACAGGGCCTGAAGCCATCCTGCGCTTTTGCGGCCAGCTCCCAAAAAAGCGAGTTGTAAAATGGAGGTTCAGGGCACTGCAATTCACAAACCTGCAGAGTTATAAATGATAACTCTCGTCCACAAATATATTGAGGGAAGGCAAAGAAGAGGATTTGAAATCAAGTCAGAATTGCACGAAACAGATTTCAGGAGGTAGATACGAATCGCCTTTAAAGCACATGAAAAGCGGCAAAACGTTGACAATGATGCCCTTGGCCAAAAAGGGCGTATGCGTTTTTTCCTGAATATATTCAGGAAAAAACGCATACGCCCTTTTTGGCCAACCAAGCAACCTGGAAAGGCAAATCAGCGCTACAGAGAAGTCTCGCTTCCCATCGCTCAAAAGGGCCATGCTGAAAAAAGTGTCAAAACCAGAAATGCAGGACAGGCCATGGAGAAATGGGAGCCTTGCTACACTGATGGGCGGGATGTAAATTGCCAACAGCCACTCTGGAGAAGTGTACGGTGTGTCCTGAAACATCTGAAAAACACAGCTTAGAGAGCATAGGGCACTTCCACTCATGGGGGTATAAATTGGGAAAATGAAAAATCAGCAAGACACAAGCACCCCAAAGTTGAGGGCTGCTCTGTTGACAAGGACCTCCACTTCATTCCACCTTAAATATCCCAGGAAAGAGAAAAATGGATAAAGAAGTTGTGGTCCTTATGTACAATGGAATATCACTCAGCCATGAAATCAATGTCATAATGTTAGTAGCAGCATGATCAGTGGATTTAGGTACGACGATTCTAAGTGAAATAAGTCACACAGAAAAGGACACTTCTCATAAGGTATCACTGATAGAGGGAATGTAAAAACCGTTACACTTGAACTGAATTACAAAACAGAACAGAGTCACACATGCAGAAAACAGACTATGGCTGCTTAACGGGAAAGGTGAGGTGGGGTGATACATAAAACAAGGGTATCAAATTAGCTCAGATACCGTTCCATAAACCCAATATGTAATAGACAAGACCTACTCCTTGCTCAGAGAACTGGACTCAACACGCCCTATTCACAGCACAAGAATATATGTGACTAGTAATAATCTTAAAACCTATGTATTGATATCTCTCTGTTAGTGTGTCAAGTGGGTGTAAAGCGGCATAAACACAGCCGTGAAAAGCAGCTAAACCCCATTATGAAAATAAATTACTTTGAAAAACCCATGAAACAACGACAGTGAAAGAGATAGAAATTCTTACACAATGAGTTCAGGGGCTGTGATGCAACCTGGATTGACCATATCTAGACCCACAGCTGGATGAGACATAAGGGTGGACACTCTTGGGGCTGAGAGGTTTGGTGAGGTTGGGTGAGCAAACGCAGACCCTTTAAAGTAATACTGCGTGGTACCCATCGCATGGGTCCCAAATCTCCAGCTTCAAGGGCATCTTCCTACATCGAAAACATGCATGAGAAACCCAGAAGATGGTACACCGTGTGATGGGGAAAGGTTTCTAAAACGCACCTCATTTCTCATCTCCTTGTGCCCGGGTTCGCCATTCCAGCCGCTTTACTAGCAATCTCCCTACTTGGAGCATCAGCACCTTTAACCTCCTGTTCCGTACAGGTTGCAATTTGTCCTGAGGATGAACGGGAAGACGGGGAACCAACGAGAGACTAGCTCTTGGTGTCGGGACAGGCACAGGTCACTCTATTTTCCCATCAGGAAGAAGAATTAACCACAGGCTCAGCCTGCCCCCCGGAACCAGAACAGGGCCTGAAGCCATCCTGCGCTTTTGCGGCCAGCTCCCAAAAAAGCGAGGTGTAAAATGGAGGTTCAGGGCACTGCAATTCACAAACCTGCAGAGTTATAAATGATAACTCTCGTCCACAAATATATTGAGGGAAGGCAAAGAAGAGGATTTGAAATCAAGGCAGAATTGCACGAAACAGATTTCAGGAGGTAGATACGAATCGCCTTTAAAGCACATGAAAAGCGGCAAAACGTTGACAATGAGGCCCTTGGCCAAAAAGGGCGTATGCGTTTTTTCCTGAATATATTCAGGAAAAAACGCATACGCCCTTTTTGGCCAACCAAGCAACCTGGAAAGGCAAATCAGCGCTACAGAGAAGTCTCGCTTCCCATCGGTCAAAAGGGCCATGCTGAAAAAAGTGTCAAAACCAGAAATGCAGGACAGGCCATGGAGAAATGGGAGCCTTGCTACACTGATGGGCGGGATGTAAATTGCCAACAGCCACTCTGGAGAAGTGTACGGTGTGTCCTGAAACATCTGAAAAACACAGCTTAGAGAGCATAGGGCACTTCCACTCATGGGGGTATAAATTGGGAAAATGAAAAATCAGCAAGACACAAGCACCCCAAAGTTGAGGGCTGCTCTGTTG
Source organism: Balaenoptera borealis (assembly GCF_965194805.1). Lineage (NCBI taxonomy): Eukaryota > Metazoa > Chordata > Mammalia > Artiodactyla > Balaenopteridae > Balaenoptera > Balaenoptera borealis. Next base: position 338,007 of record NW_028123611.1, read on the forward strand.
ACAAGGACCTCCACTTCATTCCACCTTCAATATCCCAGGAAAGAGAAAAATGGATAAAGAAGTTGTGGTCCTTATGTACAATGGAATATCACTCAGCCATGAAATCAATGTCATAATGTTAGTAGCAGCATGATGAGTGGATTTAGGTACGACGATTCTAAGTGAAATAAGTCACACAGAAAAGGACACTTCTCATAAGGTATCACTGATAGAGGGAATGTAAAAACCGTTACACTTGAACTGAATTACAAAACAGAACAGAGTCACACATGCAGAAAACACACTATGGCTGCTTAACGGGAAAGGTGAGGTGGGGTGATACATAAAACAAGGGTATCAAATTAGCTCAGATACCGTTCCATAAACCCAATATGTAGTAGACAAGACCTACTCCTTGCTCAGAGAACTGGACTCAACACGCCCTATTCACCGCACAAGAATATATCTGACTAGTAATAATCTTAAAGCCTATGTATTGATATCTCTCTGTTAGTGTGTCAAGTGGGTGGAAAGCGGCATAAACACAGCCGTGAAAAGCAGCTAAACCCCATTATGAAAATAAATTACTTTGAAAAACCCATGAAACAACGACAGTGAAAGAGATAGAAATTCTTACACAATGAGTTCAGGGGCTGTGATGCAACCTGGATTGACCATATCTAGACCCACAGCTGGATGAGACATAAGGGTGGACACTCTTGGGGCTGAGAGGTTTGGTGAGGTTGGGTGAGCAAACGCAGACCCTTTAAAGTAATACTGCGTGGTACCCATCGCATGGGTCCCAAATCTCCAGCTTCAAGGGCATCTTCCTACATCGAAAACATGCATGAGAAACCCAGAAGATGGTACACCGTGTGATGGGGAAAGGTTTCTAAAACGCACCTCATTTCTCATCTCCTTGTGCCCGGGTTCGCCATTCCAGCCACTTTACTAGCAATCTCCCTACTTGGAGCATCAGCACCTTTAACCTCCTGTTCCGTACAGGTTGCAATTTGTCCTGAGGATGAACGGGAAGACGGGGAACCAACGAGAGACTAGCTCTTGGTGTTGGGACAGGCACAGGTCACTCTATTTTCCCATCAGAAAGAAGAATTAACCACAGGCTCAGCCTGCCCCCCGGAACCAGAACAGGGCCTGAAGCCATCCTGCGCTTTTGCGGCCAGCTCCCAAAAAAGCGAGTTGTAAAATGGAGGTTCAGGGCACTGCAATTCACAAACCTGCAGAGTTATAAATGATAACTCTCGTCCACAAATATATTGAGGGAAGGCAAAGAAGAGGATTTGAAATCAAGTCAGAATTGCACGAAACAGATTTCAGGAGGTAGATACGAATCGCCTTTAAAGCACATGAAAATCGGCAAAACGTTGACAATGATGCCCTTGGCCAAAAAGGGCGTATGCGTTTTTTCCTGAATATATTCAGGAAAAAACGCATACGCCCTTTTTGGCCAACCAAGCAACCTGGAAAGGCAAATCAGCGCTACAGAGAAGTCTCGCTTCCCATCGCTCAAAAGGGCCATGCTGAAAAAAGTGTCAAAACCAGAAATGCAGGACAGGCCATGGAGAAATGGGAGCCTTGCTACACTGATGGGCGGGATGTAAATTGCCAACAGCCACTCTGGAGAAGTGTACGGTGTGTCCTGAAACATCTGAAAAACACAGCTTAGAGAGCATAGGGCACTTCCACTCATGGGGGTATAAATTGGGAAAATGAAAAATCAGCAAGACACAAGCACCCCAAAGTTGAGGGCTGCTCTGTTGACAAGGACCTCCACTTCATTCCACCTTAAATATCCCAGGAAAGAGAAAAATGGATAAAGAAGTTGTGGTCCTTATGTACAATGGAATATCACTCAGCCATGAAATCAATGTCATAAGGTTAGTAGCAGCATGATGAGTGGATTTAGGTACGACGATTCTAAGTGAAATAAGTCACACAGAAAAGGACACTTCTCATAAGGTATCACTGATAGAGGGAATGTAAAAACCGTTACACTTGAACTGAATTACAAAACAGAACAGAGTCACACATGCAGAAAACACACTATGGCTGCTTAACGGGAAATGTGAGGTGGGGTGATACATAAAACAAGGGTATCAAATTAGCTCAGATACCGTTCCATAAACCCAATATGTAGTAGACAAGACCTACTCCTTGCTCAGAGAACTGGACTCAACACGCCCTATTCACCGCACAAGAATATATCTGACTAGTAATAATCTTAAAGCCTATGTATTGATATCTCTCTGTTAGTGTGTCAAGTGGGTGGAAAGCGGCATAAACACAGCCGTGAAAAGCAGCTAAACCCCATTATGAAAATAAATTACTTTGAAAAACCCATGAAACAACGACAGTGAAAGAGATAGAAATTCTTACACAATGAGTTCAGGGGCTGTGATGCAACCTGGATTGACCATATCTAGACCCACAGCTGGATGAGACTTAAGGGTGGACACTCTTGGGGCTGAGAGGTTTGGTGAGGTTGGGTGAGCAAACGCAGACCCTTTAAAGTAATACTGCGTGGTACCCATCGCATGGGTCCCAAATCTCCAGCTTCAAGGGCATCTTCCTACATCGAAAACATGCATGAGAAACCCAGAAGATGGTACACCGTGTGATGGGGAAAGGTTTCTAAAACGCACCTCATTTCTCATCTCCTTGTGCCCGGGTTCGCCATTCCAGCCGCTTTACTAGCAATCTCCCTACTTGGAGCATCAGCACCTTTAACCTCCTGTTCCGTACAGGTTGCAATTTGTCCTGAGGATGAACGGGAAGACGGGGAACCAACGAGAGACTAGCTCTTGGTGTCGGGACAGGCACAGGTCACTCTATTTTCCCATCAGGAAGAAGAATTAACCACAGGCTCAGCCTGCCCCCCGGAACCAGAACAGGGCCTGAAGCCATCCTGCGCTTTTGCGGCCAGCTCCCAAAAAAGCGAGGTGTAAAATGGAGGTTCAGGGCACTGCAATTCACAAACCTGCAGAGTTATAAATGATAACTCTCGTCCACAAATATATTGAGGGAAGGCAAAGAAGAGGATTTGAAATCAAGGCAGAATTGCACGAAACAGATTTCAGGAGGTAGATACGAATCGCCTTTAAAGCACATGAAAAGCGGCAAAACGTTGACAATGAGGCCCTTGGCCAAAAAGGGCGTATGCGTTTTTTCCTGAATATATTCAGGAAAAAACGCATACGCCCTTTTTGGCCAACCAAGCAACCTGGAAAGGCAAATCAGCGCTACAGAGAAGTCTCGCTTCCCATCGCTCAAAAGGGCCATGCTGAAAAAAGTGTCAAAACCAGAAATGCAGGACAGGCCATGGAGAAATGGGAGCCTTGCTACACTGATGGGCGGGATGTAAATTGCCAACAGCCACTCTGGAGAAGTGTACGGTGTGTCCTGAAACATCTGAAAAACACAGCTTAGAGAGCATAGGGCACTTCCACTCATGGGGGTATAAATTGGGAAAATGAAAAATCAGCAAGACACAAGCACCCCAAAGTTGAGGGCTGCTCTGTTGACAAGGACCTCCACTTCATTCCACCTTAAATATCCCAGGAAAGAGAAAAATGGATAAAGAAGTTGTGGTCCTTATGTACAATGGAATATCACTCAGCCATGAAATCAATGTCATAATGTTAGTAGCAGCATGATCAGTGGATTTAGGTACGACGATTCTAAGTGAAATAAGTCACACAGAAAAGGACACTTCTCATAAGGTATCACTGATAGAGGGAATGTAAAAACCGTTACACTTGAACTGAATTACAAAACAGAACAGAGTCACACATGCAGAAAACACACTATGGCTGCTTAACGGGAAAGGTGAGGTGGGGTGATACATAAAACAAGGGTATCAAATTAGCTCAGATACCGTTCCATAAACCCAATATGTAGTAGACAAGACCTACTCCTTGCTCAGAGAACTGGACTCAACACGCCCTATTCACCGCACAAGAATATATCTGACTAGTAATAATCTTAAAGCCTATGTATTGATATCTCTCTGTTAGTGTGTCAAGTGGGTGGAAAGCGGCATAAACACAGCCGTGAAAAGCAGCTAAACCCCATTATGAAAATAAATTACTTTGAAAAACCCATGAAACAACGACAGTGAAAGAGATAGAAATTCTTACACAATGAGTTCAGGGGCTGTGATGCAACCTGGATTGACCATATCTAGACCCACAGCTGGATGAGACATAAGGGTGGACACTCTTGGGGCTGAGAGGTTTGGTGAGGTTGGGTGAGCAAACGCAGACCCTTTAAAGTAATACTGCGTGGTACCCATCGCATGGGTCCCAAATCTCCAGCTTCAAGGGCATCTTCCTACATCGAAAACATGCATGAGAAACCCAGAAGATGGTACACCGTGTGATGGGGAAAGGTTTCTAAAACGCACCTCATTTCTCATCTCCTTGTGCCCGGGTTCGCCATTCCAGCCACTTTACTAGCAATCTCCCTACTTGGAGCATCAGCACCTTTAACCTCCTGTTCCGTACAGGTTGCAATTTGTCCTGAGGATGAACGGGAAGACGGGGAACCAACGAGAGACTAGCTCTTGGTGTTGGGACAGGCACAGGTCACTCTATTTTCCCATCAGGAAGAAGAATTAACCACAGGCTCAGCCTGCCCCCCGGAACCAGAACAGGGCCTGAAGCCATCCTGCGCTTTTGCGGCCAGCTCCCAAAAAAGCGAGTTGTAAAATGGAGGTTCAGGGCTCTGCAATTCACAAACCTGCAGAGTTATAAATGATAACTCTCGTCCACAAATATATTGAGGGAAGGCAAAGAAGAGGATTTGAAATCAAGTCAGAATTGCACGAAACAGATTTCAGGAGGTAGATACGAATCGCCTTTAAAGCACATGAAAAGCGGCAAAACGTTGACAATGATGCCCTTGGCCAAAAAGGGCGTATGCGTTTTTTCCTGAATATATTCAGGAAAAAACGCATACGCCCTTTTTGGCCAACCAAGCAACCTGGAAAGGCAAATCAGCGCTACAGAGAAGTCTCGCTTCCCATCGGTCAAAAGGGCCATGCTGAAAAAAGTGTCAAAACCAGAAATGCAGGACAGGCCATGGAGAAATGGGAGCCTTGCTACACTGATGGGCGGGATGTAAATTGCCAACAGCCACTCTGGAGAAGTGTACGGTGTGTCCTGAAACATCTGAAAAACACAGCTTAGAGAGCATAGGGCACTTCCACTCATGGGGGTATAAACTGGGAAAATGAAAAATCAGCAAGACACAAGCACCCCAAAGTTGAGGGCTGCTCTGTTGACAAGGACCTCCACTTCATTCCACCTTAAATATCCCAGGAAAGAGAAAAATGGATAAAGAAGTTGTGGTCCTTATGTACAATGGAATATCACTCAGCCATGAAATCAATGTCATAAGGTTAGTAGCAGCATGATGAGTGGATTTAGGTACGACGATTCTAAGTGAAATAAGTCACACAGAAAAGGACACTTCTCATAAGGTATCACTGATAGAGGGAATGTAAAAACCGTTACACTTGAACTGAATTACAAAACAGAACAGAGTCACACATGCAGAAAACACACTATGGCTGCTTAACGGGAAAGGTGAGGTGGGGTGATACATAAAACAAGGGTATCAAATTAGCTCAGATACCTTTCCATAAACCCAATATGTAGTAGACAAGACCTACTCCTTGCTCAGAGAACTGGACTCAACACGCCCTATTCACCGCACAAGAATATATCTGACTAGTAATAATCTTAAAGCCTATGTATTGATATCTCTCTGTTAGTGTGTCAAGTGGGTGGAAAGCGGCATAAACACAGCCGTGAAAAGCAGCTAAACCCCATTATGAAAATAAATTACTTTGAAAAACCCATGAAACAACGACAGTGAAAGAGATAGAAATTCTTACACAATGAGTTCAGGGGCTGTGATGCAACCTGGATTGACCATATCTAGACCCACAGCTGGATGAGACATAAGGGTGGACACTCTTGGGGCTGAGAGGTTTGGTGAGGTTGGGTGAGCAAACGCAGACCCTTTAAAGTAATACTGCGTGGTACCCATCGCATGGGTCCCAAATCTCCAGCTTCAAGGGCATCTTCCTACATCGAAAACATGCATGAGAAACCCAGAAGATGGTACACCGTGTGATGGAGAAAGGTTTCTAAAACGCACCTCATTTCTCATCTCCTTGTGCCCGGGTTCGCTATTCCAGCCGCTTTACTAGCAATCTCCCTACTTGGAGCATCAGCACCTTTAACCTCCTGTTCCGTACAGGTTGCAATTTGTCCTGAGGATGAACGGGAAGACGGGGAACCAACGAGAGACTAGCTCTTGGTGTTGGGACAGGCACAGGTCACTCTATTTTCCCATCAGGAAGAAGAATTAACCACAGGCTCAGCCTGCCCCCCGGAACCAGAACAGGGCCTGAAGCCATCCTGTGCTTTTGCGGCCAGCTCCCAAAAAAGCGAGTTGTAAAATGGAGGTTCAGGGCACTGCAATTCACAAACCTGCAGAGTTATAAATGATAACTCTCGTCCACAAATATATTGAGGGAAGGCAAAGAAGAGGATTTGAAATCAAGGCAGAATTGCACGAAACAGATTTCAGGAGGTAGATACGAATCGCCTTTAAAGCACATGAAAAGCGGCAAAACGTTGACAATGATGCCCTTGGCCAAAAAGGGCGTATGCGTTTTTTCCTGAATATATTCAGGAAAAAACGCATACGCCCTTTTTGGCCAACCAAACAACCTGGAAAGGCAAATCAGCGCTACAGAGAACTCTCGCTTCCCATCGGTCAAAAGGGCCATGCTGAAAAAAGTGTCAAAACCAGAAATGCAGGACAGGCCATGGAGAAATGGGAGCCTTGCTACACTGATGGGCGGGATGTAAATTGCCAACAGCCACTCTGGAGAAGTGTACGGTGTGTCCTGAAACATCTGAAAAACACAGCTTAGAGAGCATAGGGCACTTCCACTCATGGGGGTATAAATTGGGAAAATTAAATATCAGCAAGACACAAGCACCCCAAAGTTGAGGGCTGCTATGTTGACAAGGACCTCCACTTCATTCCACCTTAAATATCCCAGGAAAGAGAAAAATGGATAAAGAAGTTGTGGTCCTTATGTACAATGGAATATCACTCAGCCATGAAATCAATGTCATAAGGCTAATAGCAGCATGATGAGTGGATTTAGGTACGACTATTCTAAGTGAAATAAGTCACACAGAAAAGGACACTTCTCATAAGGTATCACTGATAGAGGGAATGTAAAAACCGTTACACTTGAACTGAATTACAAAACAGAACAGAGTCACACATGCAGAAAACACACTATGGCTGCTTAATGGGAAAGGTGAGGTGGGGTGATACATAAAACAAGGGTATCAAATTAGCTCAGATACCGTTCCATAAACCCAATATGTAGTAGACAAGACCTACTCCTTGCTCAGAGAACTGGACTCAACACGCCCTATTCACCGCACAAGAATATATCTGACTAGTAATAATCTTAAAACCTATGTATTGATATCTCTCTGTTAGTGTGTCAAGTGGGTGTAAAGCGGCATACACACAGCAGTGAAAAGCAGCTAAACCCCATTATGAAAATAAATTACTTTGAAAAACCCATGAAACAACGACAGTGAAAGAGATAGAAATTCTTACACAATGAGTTCAGGGGCTGTGATGCAACCTGGATTGACCATATCTAGACCCACAGCTGGATGAGACATAAGGGTGGACACTCTTGGGGCTGAGAGGTTTGGTGAGGTTGGGTGAGCAAACGCAGACCCTTTAAAGTAATACTGCGTGGTACCCATCGCATGGGTCCCAAATCTCCAGCTTCAAGGGCATCTTCCTACATCGAAAACATGCATGAGAAACCCAGAAGATGGTACACCGTGTGATGGGGAAAGGTTTCTAAAACGCACCTCATTTCTCATCTCCTTGTGCCCGGGTTCGCCATTCCAGCCGCTTTACTAGCAATCTCCCTACTTGGAGCATCAGCACCTTTAACCTCCTGTTCCGTACAGGTTGCAATTTGTCCTGAGGATGAACGGGAAGACGGGGAACCAACGAGAGACTAGCTCTTGGTGTCGGGACAGGCACAGGTCAATCTATTTTCCCATCAGGAAGAAGAATTAACCACAGGCTCAGCCTGCCCCCCGGAACCAGAACAGGGCCTGAAGCCATCCTGCGCTTTTGCGGCCAGCTCCCAAAAAAGCGAGGTGTAAAATGGAGGTTCAGGGCACTGCAATTCACAAACCTGCAGAGTTATAAATGATAACTCTCGTCCACAAATATATTGAGGCAAGGCAAAGAAGAGGATTTGAAATCAAGGCAGAATTGCACGAAACAGATTTCAGGAGGTAGATACGAATCGCCTTTAAAGCACATGAAAAGCGGCAAAACGTTGACAATGAGGCCCTTGGCCAAAAAGGGCGTATGCGTTTTTTCCTGAATATATTCAGGAAAAAACGCATACGCCCTTTTTGGCCAACCAAGCAACCTGGAAAGGCAAATCAGCGCTACAGAGAAGTCTCGCTTCCCATCGGTCAAAAGGGCCATGCTGAAAAAAGTGTCAAAACCAGAAATGCAGGACAGGCCATGGAGAAATGGGAGCCTTGCTACACTGATGGGCGGGATGTAAATTGGCAACAGCCACTCTGGAGAAGTGCACGGTGTGTCCTGAAACATCTGAAAAACACAGCTTAGAGAGCATAGGGCACTTCCACTCATGGGGGTATAAATTGGGAAAATTAAAAATCAGCAAGACACAAGCACCCCAATGTTGAGGGCTGCTCTGTTGACAAGGACCTCCACTTCATTCCACCTTAAATATCCCAGGAAAGAGAAAAATGGATAAAGAAGTTGTGGTCCTTATGTACAATGGAATATCACTCAGCCATGAAATCAATGTCATAATGTTAGTAGCAGCATGATGAGTGGATTTAGGTACGACGATTCTAAGTGAAATAAGTCACACAGAAAAGGACACTTCTCATAAGGTATCACTTATGGAGGGAATGTAAAAACCGTTACACTTGAACTGAATTACAAAACAGAACAGAGTCACACATGCAGAAAACACACTATGGCTGCTTAACGGGAAAGGTGAGGTGGGGTGATACATAAAACAGGGGTATCAAATTAGCTCAGATACCGTTCCATAAACCCAATATGTAATAGACAAGACCTACTCCTTGCTCAGAGAACTGGACTCAACACGCCCTATTCACAGCACAAGAATATATGTGACTAGTAATAATCTTAAAACCTATGTATTGATATCTCTCTGTTAGTGTGTCAAGTGGGTGTAAAGCGGCATAAACACAGCCGTGAAAAGCAGCTAAACCCCATTATGAAAATAAATTACTTTGAAAAACCCATGAAACAACGACAGTGAAAGAGATAGAAATTCTTACACAATGAGTTCAGGGGCTGTGATGCAACCTGGATTGACCATATCTAGACCCACAGCTGGATGAGACATAAGGGTGGACACTCTTGGGGCTGAGAGGTTTGGTGAGGTTGGGTGAGCAAACGCAGACCCTTTAAAGTAATACTGCGTGGTACCCATCGCATGGGTCCCAAATCTCCAGCTTCAAGGGCATCTTCCTACATCGAAAACATGCATGAGAAACCCAGAAGATGGTACACCGTGTGATGGGGAAAGGTTTCTAAAACGCACCTCATTTCTCATCTCCATGTGCCCGGGTTCGCCATTCCAGCCACTTTACTAGCAATCTCCCTACTTGGAGCATCAGCACCTTTAACCTCCTGTTCCGTACAGGTTGCAATTTGTCCTGAGGATGAACGGGAAGACGGGGAACCAACGAGAGACTAGCTCTTGGTGTTGGGACAGGCACAGGTCACTCTATTTTCCCATCAGGAAGAAGAATTAACCACAGGCTCAGCCTGCCCCCCGGAACCAGAACAGGGCCTGAAGCCATCCTGCGCTTTTGCGGCCAGCTCCCAAAAAAGCGAGTTGTAAAATGGAGGTTCAGGGCACTGCAATTCACAAACCTGCAGAGTTATAAATGATAACTCTCGTCCACAAATATATTGAGGCAAGGCAAAGAAGAGGATTTGAAATCAAGGCAGAATTGCACGAAACAGATTTCAGGAGGTAGATACGAATCGCCTTTAAAGCACATGAAAAGCAGCAAAACGTTGACAATGATGCCCTTGGCCAAAAAGGGCGTATGCGTTTTTTCCTGAATATATTCAGGAAAAAACGCATACGCCCTTTTTGGCCAACCAAGCAACCTGGAAAGGCAAATCAGCGCTACAGAGAAGTCTCGCTTCCCATCGCTCAAAAGGGCCATGCTGAAAAAAGTGTCAAAACCAGAAATGCAGGACAGGCCATGGAGAAATGGGAGCCTTGCTACACTGATGGGCGGGATGTAAATTGCCAACAGCCACTCTGGAGAAGTGTACGGTGTGTCCTGAAACATCTGAAAAACACAGCTTAGAGAGCATAGGGCACTTCCACTCATGGGGGTATAAATTGGGAAAATGAAAAATCAGCAAGACACAAGCACCCCAAAGTTGAGGGCTGTTCTGTTGACAAGGACCTCCACTTCATTCCACCTTAAATATCCCAGGAAAGAGAAAAATGGATAAAGAAGTTGTGGTCCTTATGTACAATGGAATATCACTCAGCCATGAAATCAATGTCATAATGTTAGTAGCAGCATGATGAGTGGATTTAGGTACGACGATTCTAAGTGAAATAAGTCACACAGAAAAGGACACTTCTCATAAGGTATCACTTATGGAGGGAATGTAAAAACCGTTACACTTGAACTGAATTACAAAACAGAACAGAGTCACACATGCAGAAAACACACTATGGCTGCTTAACGGGAAAGGTGAGGTGGGGTGATACATAAAACAAGGGTATCAAATTAGCTCAGATACCGTTCCATAAACCCAATATGTAATAGACAAGACCTACTCCTTGCTCAGAGAACTGGACTCAACACGCCCTATTCACAGCACAAGAATATATGTGACTAGTAATAATCTTAAAACCTATGTATTGATATCTCTCTGTTAGTGTGTCAAGTGGGTGTAAAGCGGCATAAACACAGCCGTGAAAAGCAGCTAAACCCCATTATGAAAATAAATTACTTTGAAAAACCCATGAAACAACGACAGTGAAAGAGATAGAAATTCTTACACAATGAGTTCAGGGGCTGTGATGCAACCTGGATTGACCATATCTAGACCCACAGCTGGATGAGACATAAGGGTGGACACTCTTGGGGCTGAGAGGTTTGGTGAGGTTGGGTGAGCAAACACAGACCCTTTAAAGTAATACTGCGTGGTACCTATCGCATGGGTCCCAAATCTCCAGCTTCAAGGGCATCTTCCTACATCGAAAACATGCATGAGAAACCCAGAAGATGGTACACCGTGTGATGGGGAAAGGTTTCTAAAACGCACCTCATTTCTCATCTCCTTGTGCCCGGGTTCGCCATTCCAGCCGCTTTACTAGCAATCTCCCTACTTGGAGCATCAGCACCTTTAACCTCCTGTTCCGTACAGGTTGCAATTTGTCCTGAGGATGAACGGGAAGACGGGGAACCAACGAGAGACTAGCTCTTGGTGTCGGGACAGGCACAGGTCACTCTATTTTCCCATCAGGAAGAAGAATTAACGACAGGCTCAGCCTGCCCCCCGGAACCAGAACAGGGCCTGAAGCCATCCTGCGCTTTTGCGGCCAGCTCCCAAAAAAGCGAGGTGTAAAATGGAGGTTCAGGGCACTGCAATTCACAAACCTGCAGAGTTATAAATGATAACTCTCGTCCACAAATATATTGAGGGAAGGCAAAGAAGAGGATTTGAAATCAAGGCAGAATTGCACGAAACAGATTTCAGGAGGTAGATACGAATCGCCTTTAAAGCACATGAAAAGCGGCAAAACGTTGACAATGAGGCCCTTGGCCAAAAAGGGCGTATGCGTTTTTTCCTGAATATATTCAGGAAAAAACGCATACGCCCTTTTTGGCCAACCAAGCAACCTGGAAAGGCAAATCAGCGCTACAGAGAAGTCTCGCTTCCCATCGGTCAAAAGGGCCATGCTGAAAAAAGTGTCAAAACCAGAAATGCAGGACAGGCCATGGAGAAATGGGAGCCTTGCTACACTGATGGGCGGGATGTAAATTGCCAACAGCCACTCTGGAGAAGTGTACGGTGTGTCCTGAAACATCTGAAAAACACAGCTTAGAGAGCATAGGGCACTTCCACTCATGGGGGTATAAATTGGGAAAATGAAAAATCAGCAAGACACAAGCACCCCAAAGTTGAGGGCTGCTCTGTTGACAAGGACCTCCACTTCATTCCACCTTCAATATCCCAGGAAAGAGAAAAATGGATAAAGAAGTTGTGGTCCTTATGTACAATGGAATATCACTCAGCCATGAAATCAATGTCATAATGTTAGTAGCAGCATGATGAGTGGATTTAGGTACGACGATTCTAAGTGAAATAAGTCACACAGAAAAGGACACTTCTCATAAGGTATCACTGATAGAGGGAATGTAAAAACCGTTACACTTGAACTGAATTACAAAACAGAACAGAGTCACACATGCAGAAAACACACTATGGCTGCTTAACGGGAAAGGTGAGGTGGGGTGATACATAAAACAAGGGTATCAAATTAGCTCAGATACCGTTCCATAAACCCAATATGTAGTAGACAAGACCTACTCCTTGCTCAGAGAACTGGACTCAACACGCCCTATTCACCGCACAAGAATATATCTGACTAGTAATAATCTTAAAGCCTATGTATTGATATCTCTCTGTTAGTGTGTCAAGTGGGTGGAAAGCGGCATAAACACAGCCGTGAAAAGCAGCTAAACCCCATTATGAAAATAAATTACTTTGAAAAACCCATGAAACAACGACAGTGAAAGAGATAGAAATTCTTACACAATGAGTTCAGGGGCTGTGATGCAACCTGGATTGACCATATCTAGACCCACAGCTGGATGAGACATAAGGGTGGACACTCTTGGGGCTGAGAGGTTTGGTGAGGTTGGGTGAGCAAACGCAGACCCTTTAAAGTAATACTGCGTGGTACCCATCGCATGGGTCCCAAATCTCCAGCTTCAAGGGCATCTTCCTACATCGAAAACATGCATGAGAAACCCAGAAGATGGTACACCGTGTGATGGGGAAAGGTTTCTAAAACGCACCTCATTTCTCATCACCTTGTGCCCGGGTTCGCCATTCCAGCCACTTTACTAGCAATCTCCCTACTTGGAGCATCAGCACCTTTAACCTCCTGTTCCGTACAGGTTGCAATTTGTCCTGAGGATGAACGGGAAGACGGGGAACCAACGAGAGACTAGCTCTTGGTGTTCGGACAGGCACAGGTCACTCTATTTTCCCATCAGAAAGAAGAATTAACCACAGGCTCAGCCTGCCCCCCGGAACCAGAACAGGGCCTGAAGCCATCCTGCGCTTTTGCGGCCAGCTCCCAAAAAAGCGAGTTGTAAAATGGAGGTTCAGGGCACTGCAATTCACAAACCTGCAGAGTTATAAATGATAACTCTCGTCCACAAATATATTGAGGGAAGGCAAAGAAGAGGATTTGAAATCAAGTCAGAATTGCACGAAACAGATTTCAGGAGGTAGATACGAATCGCCTTTAAAGCACATGAAAAGCGGCAAAACGTTGACAATGATGCCCTTGGCCAAAAAGGGCGTATGCGTTTTTTCCTGAATATATTCAGGAAAAAACGCATACGCCCTTTTTGGCCAACCAAGCAACCTGGAAAGGCAAATCAGCGCTACAGAGAAGTCTCGCTTCCCATCGCTCAAAAGGGCGATGCTGAAAAAAGTGTCAAAACCAGAAATGCAGGACAGGCCATGGAGAAATGGGAGTCTTGCTACACTGATGGGCGGGATGTGAATTGCCAACAGCCACTCTGGAGAAGTGTACGGTGTGTCCTGAAACATCTGAAAAACACAGCTTAGAGAGCATAGGGCACTTCCACTCATGGGGGTATAAATTGGGAAAATGAAAAATCAGCAAGACACAAGCACCCCAAAGTTGAGGGCTGCTCTGTTGACAAGGACCTCCACTTCATTCCACCTTCAATATCCCAGGAAAGAGAAAAATGGATAAAGAAGTTGTGGTCCTTATGTACAATGGAATATCACTCAGCCATGAAATCAATGTCATAATGTTAGTAGCAGCATGATGAGTGGATTTAGGTACGACGATTCTAAGTGAAATAAGTCACACAGAAAAGGACACTTCTCATAAGGTATCACTGATAGAGGGAATGTAAAAACCGTTACACTTGAACTGAATTACAAAACAGAACAGAGTCACACATGCAGAAAACACACTATGGCTGCTTAACGGGAAAGGTGAGGTGGGGTGATACATAAAACAAGGGTATCAAATTAGCTCAGATACCGTTCCATAAACCCAATATGTAGTAGACAAGACCTACTCCTTGCTCAGAGAACTGGACTCAACACGCCCTATTCACCGCACAAGAATATATCTGACTAGTAATAATCTTAAAGCCTATGTATTGATATCTCTCTGTTAGTGTGTCAAGTGGGTGGAAAGCGGCATAAACACAGCCGTGAAAAGCAGCTAAACCCCATTATGAAAATAAATTACTTTGAAAAACCCATGAAACAACGACAGTGAAAGAGATAGAAATTCTTACACAATGAGTTCAGGGGCTGTGATGCAACCTGGATTGACCATATCTAGACCCACAGCTGGATGAGACATAAGGGTGGACACTCTTGGGGCTGAGAGGTTTGGTGAGGTTGGGTGAGCAAATGCAGACCCTTTAAAGTAATACTGCGTGGTACCCATCGCATGGGTCCCAAATCTCCAGCTTCAAGGGCATCTTCCTACATCGAAAACATGCATGAGAAACCCAGAAGATGGTACACCGTGTGATGGGGAAAGGTTTCTAAAACGCACCTCATTTCTCATCTCCTTGTGCCCGGGTTCGCCATTCCAGCCACTTTACTAGCAATCTCCCTACTTGGAGCATCAGCACCTTTAACCTCCTGTTCCGTACAGGTTGCAATTTGTCCTGAGGATGAACGGGAAGACGGGGAACCAACGAGAGACTAGCTCTTGGTGTTGGGACAGGCACAGGTCACTCTATATTCCCATCAGAAAGAAGAATTAACCACAGGCTCAGCCTGCCCCCCGGAACCAGAACAGGGCCTGAAGCCATCCTGCGCTTTTGCGGCCAGCTCCCAAAAAAGCGAGTTGTAAAATGGAGGTTCAGGGCACTGCAATTCACAAACCTGCAGAGTTATAAATGATAACTCTCGTCCACAAATATATTGAGGGAAGGCAAAGAAGAGGATTTGAAATCAAGTCAGAATTGCACGAAACAGATTTCAGGAGGTAGATACGAATCGCCTTTAAAGCACATGAAAAGCGGCAAAACGTTGACAATGATGCCCTTGGCCAAAAAGGGCGTATGCGTTTTTTCCTGAATATATTCAGGAAAAAACGCATACGCCCTTTTTGGCCAACCAAGCAACCTGGAAAGGCAAATCAGCGCTACAGAGAAGTCTCGCTTCCCATCGCTCAAAAGGGCCATGCTGAAAAAAGTGTCAAAACCAGAAATGCAGGACAGGCCATGGAGAAATGGGAGCCTTGCTACACTGATGGGCGGGATGTAAATTGCCAACAGCCACTCTGGAGAAGTGTACGGTGTGTCCTGAAACATCTGAAAAACACAGCTTAGAGAGCATAGGGCACTTCCACTCATGGGGGTATAAATTGGGAAAATGAAAAATCAGCAAGACACAAGCACCCCAAAGTTGAGGGCTGCTTTGTTGACAAGGACCTCCACTTCATTCCAACTTAAATATCCCAGGAAAGAGAAAAATGGATAAAGAAGTTGTGGTCCTTATGTACAATGGAATATCACTCAGCCAGGAAATCAATGTCGTAAGGTTAGTAGCAGCATGATGAGTGGATTTAGGTACGACGATTCTAAGTGAAATAAGTCACACAGAAAAGGACACTTCTCATAAGGTATCACTGATAGAGGGAATGTAAAAACCGTTACACTTGAACTGAATTACAAAACAGAACAGAGTCACACATGCAGAAAACACACTATGGCTGCTTAACGGGAAAGGTGAGGTGGGGTGATACATAAAACAAGGGTTTCAAATTTGCTCAGATACCGTTCCAGAAACCCAATATGTAATAGACAAGACCTACTCCTTGCTCAGAGAACTGGACTCAACACGCCCTATTCACCGCACAAGAATATATCTGACTAGTAATAATCTTAAAACCTATGTATTGATATCTCTCTGTTAGTGTGTCAAGTGGGTGTAAAGCGGCATAAACACAGCAGTGAAAAGCAGCTAAACCCCATTATAAAAATAAATTACTTTGAAACACCCATGAAACAAAGACAGTGAAAGAGAGAGAAATTCTTACACAATGCTTTCAGGGGCTGTGATGCAACTTGGATTGACCATATCTAGACACATAGCTGGATGAGACATAAGGGTGGAAACTCTTGGGGCTGAGAGGTTTGGTGAGGTAGGGTGAGCAAACGCCAACCCTTTAAAGTAATACTGCGTGGTACCCGTCCCATGGGTCCCAAATCTTCAGGTTCAAGGGCATCTTCCTACATCGAAAACATGCATGAGAATCCTGGAGGATGGTACACCGTGTGATGGGGAAAGGTTTTTCAAACGCACCTCATTTCTCATCTCCTTGTGCCCGGGTTCCCCATTCCAGCCCCTTTACTAGCAATCTCCCTACTTGGAGCATCAGCACCTTTAACCTCCTGTTCCGTACAGGTTGCAATTTGTCCTGAGGATGAACGGGAAGACGGGGAACCAATGAGAGACTAGCTCTTGGTGTGGACACAGGCACAGGTCACTCTATTTTCCCATCAGGAAGAAGAATTAACCACAGGCTCAGCCTGCCCCCCGGAACCAGAACAGGGCGTGAAACCATCATGCGCTTTTGCGGCCAGCTCCCAAAAAAGCGAGTTGTAAAATGGAGCTTCAGGGCACTGCAATTCACAAACCTGCAGAGTTATAAATGATAACTCTCGTCCACAAATATATTGAGGGAAGGCAAAGAAGAGGATTTGAAATCAAGGCAGAATTGCAGGAAACAGATTTCAGGAGGTAGATTCGAATCGCCTTTAAAGCACATGAAAAGCGGCAAAACGTTGACAATGATGCCCTTGGCCAAAAAGGGCGTATGCGTTTTTTCCTGAATATATTCAGAAAAAAACGCATACGCCCTTTTTGGCCAACCAAGCAACCTGGAAAAGCAAATCAGCGCTACAAAGAAGTCTCGCTTCCCATCGGTCAAAAGGGCCATGCTGAAAAACGTGTCAAAACCAGAAATGCATGACAGGCCATGGAGAAATGGGAGCCTTGCTACACTGATGGGCGGGATGTAAATTGCCAACAACCACTCTGGAGAAGTGTACGGTGTGTCCTGAAACATCTAAAAAACACAGCTTAGAGAGCATAGGGCACTTCCACTCATGGGGGTATAAATTGGGAAATTTAAAAATCAGCAAGACACAAGCACCCCAAAGTTTAGGGCTGCTCTGTTGACAAGGACCTCCACTTCATTCCAACTTAAATATCCCAGGAAAGAGAAAAATGGATAAAGAAGTTGTGGTCCTTATGTACAATGGAATATCACTCAGCCATGAAATCAATGTCATAAGGCTAGTAGCAGCATGATGAGTGGATTTAGGTACGACGATTCTAAGTGAAATAAGTCACACAGCAAAGGACACTTCTCATAAGGTATCACTTATAGAGGGAATGTAAATTCCGTTACACTTGAACTGAATTACAAAACAGAACAGAGCCACACATGCAGAAAACACACTATGGCTGCTTAACGTGAAAGGTGAGGTGGGGTGATACATAAAACAAGGGTTTCAAATTAGCTCAGATACCGTTCCAGAAACCCAATATGTAATAGACAAGACCTACTCCTTGCTCAGAGAACTGGACTCAACACGCCCTATTCACCGCACAAGAATATATGTGACTAGTAAAAATCTTAAAAGCTATGTATTGATATCTCTCTGTTAGTGTGTCAAGTGGGTGTAAAGCGGCATAAACACAGCAGTGAAAAGCAGCTAAACCCCATTATAAAAATAAATTACTTTGAAACACCCATGAAACAAAGACAGTGAAAGAGAGAGAAATTCTTACACAATGCGATCAGGGGCTGTGATGCAACCTGGATTGACCATATCTAGACCCACAGCTGGATGAGACATAAGGGTGGACACTCTTGGGGCTGAGAGGTTTGGTGAGGTTGGGTGAGCAAATGCAGACCCTTTAAAGTAATACTGCGTGGTACCCATCGCATGGGTCCCAAATCTCCAGGTTCAAGGGCATCTTCCTACATCGAAAACATGCATGAGTAACCCAGAAGATGGTACACCGTGTGATGGGGAAAGGTTTCTAAAACGCACCTTATTTCTCATCTCCTTGTGCCCGGGTTCGCCATTCCAGCCGCTTTACTAGCAAGCTCCCTACTTGGAGCATCAGCACCTTTAACCTCCTGTTCCATACAGGTTGCAATTTGTCCTGAGGATAAACGGGAAGACGTGGAACCAACGAGAGACTAGCTCTTGGTGTTGGGACAGGCACAGGTCACTCTATTTTCCCATCAGAAAGAAGAATTAACCACAGGCTCAGCCTGCCCCCCGGAACCAGAACAGGGCATGAAGCCATTCTGCGATTTTGCGGCCAGCTCCCATAAAAACGAGTTGTAAAATGGAGGTTCAGGGCACTGCAATTCACAAACCTGCAGAGTTATAAATGATAACTCTCGTCCACAAATATATTGAGGGAAGTCAAAGAAGAGGATTTGAAATCAAGGCAGAATTGCAGGAAACAGATTTCAGGAGGTAGAAACGAATCGCCTTTAAAGCACATGAAAAGCGGCAAAACGTTGACAATGATGCCCTTGGCCAAAAAGGGCGTATGCGTTTTTTCCTGAATATATTCAGGAAAAAACGCATACGCCCTTTTTGGCCAACCAAGCAACCTGGAAAGGCAAATCAGCGCTACAAAGAAGTCTCGCTTCCCATCGGTCCAAAGGGCCATGCTGAAAAAAGTGTCAAAACCAGAAATGCAGGACAGGCCATGGAGAAATGGGAGCCTTGCTACACTGATGGGCGGGATGTAAATTGCCAAGAGCCACTCCGGAGAAGTGTCCGGTGAGTCCTGAAACATCTGAAAAACACAGCTTAGAGAGCATAGGGCACTTCCACTCATGGGGGTATAAATTGGGAAAATTAAAAATCAGCAAAACACAAGCACCCCAAAGTTTAGGGCTGCTCTGTTGACCAGGACCTCCACTTCATTCCACCTTAAATATCCCAGGAAAGAGAAAAATGGATAAAGAAGTTGTGGTCCTTATGTACAATGGAATATCACTCAGCCAGGAAATCAATGTCGTAAGGTTAGTAGCAGCATGATGAGTGGATTTAGGTACGACGATTCTAAGTGAAATAAGTCACACAGAAAAGGACACTTCTCATAAGGTATCACTGATAGAGGGAATGTAAAAACCGTTACACTTGAACTGAATTACAAAACAGAACAGAGTCACACATGCAGAAAACACACTATGGCTGCTTAACGGGAAAGGTGAGGTGGGGTGATACATAAAACAAGGGTATCAAATTAGCTCAGATACCGTTCCATAAACCCAATATGTAATAGACAAGACCTACTCCTTGCTCAGAGAACTGGACTCAACACGCCCTATTCACCGCACAAGAATATATCTGACTAATAATAATCGTAAAACCTATGTATTGATATCTCTCTGTTAGTGTGTCAAGTGGGTGTAAAGCGGCATAAACACAGCTGTGAAAAGCAGCTAAACCCCATTATAAAAATAAATTACTTTGAAACACCCATGAAACAAAGACAGTGAAAGAGAGAGAAATTCTTACACAATGCGTTCAGGGGCTGTGATGCAACCTGGATTGACCATATCTAGACGCACAGCTGGATGAGACATAAGGGTGGACACTCTTGGGGCTGAGAGGTTTGGTGAGGTTGGGTGAGCAAACGCAGACCCTTTAAAGGAATACTGCGTGGTACCCATCGCATGGGTCCCAAATCTCCAGGTTCAAGGGCATCTTCCTACATCAAAAACATGCATGAGAAACCCAGAAGATGGTACACCGTGTGATGGGGAAAGGTTTCTAAAACGCACCTCATTTCTCATCTCCTTGTGCCCGGGTTCGCCATTCCAGCCGCTTTACTAGCAAGCTCCCTACTTGGAGCATCAGCACCTTTAACCTCCTGTTCCATACAGGTTGCAATTTGTCCTGAGGATGAACGGGAAGACGGGGAACCAATGAGAGACTAGCTCTTGGTGTGGACACAGGCACAGGTCACTCTATTTTCCCATCAGGAAGAAGAATTAACCACAGGCTCAGCCTGCCCCCCGGAACCAGAACAGGGCGTGAAACCATCATGCGCTTTTGCGGCCAGCTCCCAAAAAAGCGAGTTGTAAAATGGAGCTTCAGGGCACTGCAATTCACAAACCTGCAGAGTTATAAATGATAACTCTCGTCCACAAATATATTGAGGGAAGGCAAAGAAGAGGATTTGAAATCAAGGCAGAATTGCAGGAAACAGATTTCAGGAGGTAGATTCGAATCGCCTTTAAAGCACATGAAAAGCGGCAAAATGTTGACAATGATGCCCTTGGCCAAAAACGGCGTATGCGTTTTTTCCTGAATATATTCAGAAAAAAACGCATACGCCCTTTTTGGCCAACCAAGCAACCTGGAAAAGCAAATCAGCGCTACAAAGAAGTCTCGCTTCCCATCGGTCAAAAGGGCCATGCTGAAAAACGTGTCAAAACCAGAAATGCATGACAGGCCATGGAGAAATGGGAGCCTTGCTACACTGATGGGCGGGATGTAAATTGCCAACAACCACTCTGGAGAAGTGTACGGTGTGTCCTGAAACATCTAAAAAACACAGCTTAGAGAGCATAGGGCACTTCCACTCATGGGGGTATAAATTGGGAAATTTAAAAATCAGCAAGACACAAGCACCCCAAAGTTTAGGGCTGCTCTGTTGACAAGGACCTCCACTTCATTCCAACTTAAATATCCCAGGAAAGAGAAAAATGGATAAAGAAGTTGTGGTCCTTATGTACAATGGAATATCACTCAGCCATGAAATCAATGTCATAAGGCTAGTAGCAGCATGATGAGTGGATTTAGGTACGACGATTCTAAGTGAAATAAGTCACACAGAAAAGGACACTTCTCATAAGGTATCACTTATAGAGGGAATGTAAAAACCGTTACACTTGAACTGAATTACAAAACAGAACAGAGTCACACATGCAGAAAACACACTATGGCTGCTTAACGGGAAAGGTGAGGTGGGGTGATACATAAAACAAGGGTTTCAAATTAGCTCAGATACCGTTCCATAAACCCAATATGTAATAGACAAGACCTACTCCTTGCTCAGAGAACTGGACTCAACACGCCCTATTCACCACACAAGAATATATCTGACTAGTAATAATCTTAAAACCTATGTATTGATATCTCTCTGTTAGTGTGTCAAGTGGGTGTAAAGCGGCATAAACACAGCAGTGAAAAGCAGCTAAACCCCATTATAAAAATAAATTACTTTGAAAAACCCATGAAACAAAGACAGTGAAAGAGAGAGAAATTCTTACACAATGCGATCAGGGGCTGTGATGCAACCTGGATTGACCATATCTAGACCCACAGCTGGATGAGACATAAGGGTGGACACTCTTGGGGCTGAGAGGTTTGGTGAGGTTGGGTGAGCAAACGCAGACCCTTTAAAGTAATACTGCGTGGTACCCATCGCATGGGTCCCAAATGTCCAGGTTCAAGGGCCTCTTCCTACATCGAAAACATGCATGAGAAACCCAGAAGATGGTACACCGTGTGATGGGGAAAGGTTTCTAAAACGCACCTCATTTCTCATCTCCTTGTGCCCGGGTTTGCCATTCCAGCTGCCTTACTAGCAAACTCCCTACTTGGAGCATCAGCACCTTTAACCTCCTGTTCCATACAGGTTGCAATTTGTCCTGAGGATGAACGGGAAGACGGGGAACCAATGAGAGACTAGCTCTTGGTTTTGGGACAGGCACAGGTCACTCTATTTTCCCATCAGGAAGAAGAATTAACCACAGGCTCAGCCTGCCCCCCGGAACCAGAACAGGGCCTGAAGCCATCCTGCGCTTTTGCGGCCAGCTCCCAAAAACGCGAGTTTTAAAATGGAGGTTCAGGGCACTGCAATTCACAAACCTGCAGAGTTATAAATGATAACTCTCGTCCACAGATATATTGAGGGAAGGCAAAGAAGAGGATTTGAAATCAAGGCAGAATTGCAGGAAACAGATTTCAGGAGGTAGATTCGAATCGCCTTTAAAGCACATGAAATGCGGCAAAACGTTGAAAAAGATGCCCTTGGCCAAAAAGGGCGTATGCGTTTTTTCCTGAATATATTCAGGAAAAAACGCATACGCCCTTTTTGGCCAACCAAGCAACCTGGAAAGGCAAATCAGGGCTACAAAGAAGACTCGCTACCCATCGGTCAAAAGGGCCATGCTGAAAAACGTGTCAAAACCAGAAATGCAGGACAGGCCATGGAGAAATGGGAGCCTTGCTACTCTGATGGGCGGGATGTAAATTAGCAACAGCCACTCTGGAGAAGTGTACGATGAGTCCTGAAACATCTAAAAAACACAGCTTAGAGAGCATAGGGCACTTCCGCTCATGGGGGTATAAATTTGGAAAATTATAAATCAGCAAGACACAAGCACCCCAAAGTTTAGGGATGCTCTGTTGACAAGGACCTCCACTTCATTCCACCTTAAATATCCCAGGAAAGAGAAAAATGGATAAAGAAGTTGTGGTCCTTATGTACAATGGAATATCACTCAGCCATGAAATCAATGTCATAAGGCTAGTAGCAGCATGATGAGTGGATTTAGGTAAGACGATTCTAAGTGAAATAAGTCACACAGAAAAGGACACTTCTCATAAGGTATCACTGATAGAGGGAATGTAAAAACCGTTACACTTGAACTGAATTACAAAACAGAACAGAGTCACACATGCAGAAAACACACTATGGCTGCTTAACGGGAAAGGTGAGGTGGGGTGATACATAAAACAAGGGTTTCAAATTTGCTCAGATACCGTTCCAGAAACCCAATATGTAATAGACAAGACCTACTCCTTGCTCAGAGAACTGGACTCAACACGCCCTATTCACCGCACAAGAATATATCTGACTAGTAATAATCTTAAAACCTATGTATTGATATCTCTCTGTTAGTGTGTCAAGTGGGTGTAAAGCGGCATAAACACAGCCGTGAAAAGCAGCTAAACCCCATTATAAAAATAAATTACTTTGAAACACCCATGAAACAAAGACAGTGAAAGAAAGAGAAATTCTTACACAATGCTTTCAGGGGCTGTGATGCAACTTGGATTGACCATATCTAGACACATAGCTGGATGAGACTTAAGGGTGGAAACTCTTGGGGCTGAGAGGTTTGGTGAGGTAGGGTGAGCAAACGCCAACCCTTTAAAGTAATACTGCGTGGTACCCGTCCCATGGGTCCCAAATCTTCAGGTTCAAGGGCATCTTCCTACATCGAAAACATGCATGAGAATCCTGGAGGATGGTACACCGTGTGATGGGGAAAGGTTTCTAAAACGCACCTCATTTCTCATCTCCTTGTGCCCGGGTTCCCCATTCCAGCCCCTTTACTAGCAATCTCCCTACTTGGAGCATCAGCACCTTTAACCTCCTGTTCCGTACAGGTTGCAATTTGTCCTGAGGATGAACGGGAAGACGGGGAACCAATGAGAGACTAGCTCTTGGTGTGGACACAGGCACAGGTCACTCTATTTTCCCATCAGGAAGAAGAATTAACCACAGGCTCAGCCTGCCCCCCGGAACCAGAACAGGGCGTGAAACCATCATGCGCTTTTGCGGCCAGCTCCCAAAAAAGCGAGTTGTAAAATGGAGCTTCAGGGCACTGCAATTCACAAACCTGCAGAGTTATAAATGATAACTCTCGTCCACAAATATATTGAGGGAAGGCAAAGAAGAGGATTTGAAATCAAGGCAGAATTGCAGGAAACAGATTTCAGGAGGTAGATTCGAATCGCCTTTAAAGCACATGAAAAGCGGCAAAACGTTGACAATGATGCCCTTGGCCAAAAAGGGCGTATGCGTTTTTTCCTGAATATATTCAGAAAAAAACGCATACGCCCTTTTTGGCCAACCAAGCAACCTGGAAAAGCAAATCAGCGCTACAAAGAAGTCTCGCTTCCCATCGGTCAAAAGGGCCATGCTGAAAAACGTGTCAAAACCAGAAATGCATGACAGGCCATGGAGAAATGGGAGCCTTGCTACACTGATGGGCGGGATGTAAATTGCCAACAACCACTCTGGAGAAGTGTACGGTGTGTCCTGAAACATCTAAAAAACACAGCTTAGAGAGCATAGGGCACTTCCACTCATGGGGGTATAAATTGGGAAATTTAAAAATCAGCAAGACACAAGCACCCCAAAGTTTAGGGCTGCTCTGTTGACAAGGACCTCCACTTCATTCCAACTTAAATATCCCAGGAAAGAGAAAAATGGATAAAGAAGTTGTGGTCCTTATGTACAATGGAATATCACTCAGCCATGAAATCAATGTCATAAGGCTAGTAGCAGCATGATGAGTGGATTTAGGTACGACGATTCTAAGTGAAATAAGTCACACAGAAAAGGACACTTCTCATAAGGTATCACTTATAGAGGGAATGTAAAAACCGTTACACTTGAACTGAATTACAAAACAGAACAGAGTCACACATGCAGAAAACACACTATGGCTGCTTAACGGGAAAGGTGAGGTGGGGTGATACATAAAACAAGGGTTTCAAATTTGCTCAGATACCGTTCCAGAAACCCAATATGTAATAGACAAGACCTACTCCTTGCTCAGAGAACTGGACTCAACACGCCCTATTCACCGCACAAGAATATATCTGACTAGTAATAATCTTAAAACCTATGTATTGATATCTCTCTGTTAGTGTGTCAAGTGGTTGTAAAGCGGCATAAACACAGCCGTGAAAAGCAGCTAAACCCCATTATAAAAATAAATTACTTTGAAACATCCATGAAACAAAGACAGTGAAAGAGAGAGAAATTCTTACACAATGCTTTCAGGGGCTGTGATGCAACTTGGATTGACCATATCTAGACACATAGCTGGATGAGACATAAGGGTGGAAACTCTTGGGGCTGAGAGGTTTGGTGAGGTAGGGTGAGCAAACGCCAACCCTTTAAAGTAATACTGCGTGGTACCCGTCCCATGGGTCCCAAATCTTCAGGTTCAAGGGCATCTTCCTACATCGAAAACATGCATGAGAATCCTGGAGGATGGTACACCGTGTGATGGGGAAAGGTTTCTAAAACGCACCTCATTTCTCATCTCCTTGTGCCCGGGTTCCCCATTCCAGCCCCTTTACTAGCAATCTCCCTACTTGGAGCATCAGCACCTTTAACCTCCTGTTCCGTACAGGTTGCAATTTGTCCTGAGGATGAACGGGAAGACGGGGAACCAATGAGAGACTAGCTCTTGGTGTGGACACAGGCACAGGTCACTCTATTTTCCCATCAGGAAGAAGAATTAACCACAGGCTCAGCCTGCCCCCCGGAACCAGAACAGGGCGTGAAACCATCATGCGCTTTTGCGGCCAGCTCCCAAAAAAGCGAGTTGTAAAATGGAGCTTCAGGGCACTGCAATTCACAAACCTGCAGAGTTATAAATGATAACTCTCGTCCACAAATATATTGAGGGAAGGCAAAGAAGAGGATTTGAAATCAAGGCAGAATTGCAGGAAACAGATTTCAGGAGGTAGATTCGAATCGCCTTTAAAGCACATGAAAAGCGGCAAAACGTTGACAATGATGCCCTTGGCCAAAAAGGGCGTATGCGTTTTTTCCTGAATATATTCAGAAAAAAACGCATACGCCCTTTTTGGCCAACCAAGCAACCTGGAAAAGCAAATCAGCGCTACAAAGAAGTCTCGCTTCCCATCGGTCAAAAGGGCCATGCTGAAAAACGTGTCAAAACCAGAAATGCATGACAGGCCATGGAGAAATGGGAGCCTTGCTACACTGATGGGCGGGATGTAAATTGCCAACAACCACTCTGGAGAAGTGTACGGTGTGTCCTGAAACATCTAAAAAACACAGCTTAGAGAGCATAGGGCACTTCCACTCATGGGGGTATAAATTGGGAAATTTAAAAATCAGCAAGACACAAGCACCCCAAAGTTTAGGGCTGCTCTGTTGACAAGGACCTCCACTTCATTCCAACTTAAATATCCCAGGAAAGAGAAAAATGGATAAAGAAGTTGTGGTCCTTATGTACAATGGAATATCACTCAGCCATGAAATCAATGTCATAAGGCTAGTAGCAGCATGATGAGTGGATTTAGGTACGACGATTCTAAGTGAAATAAGTCACACAGAAAAGGACACTTCTCATAAGGTATCACTTATAGAGGGAATGTAAAAACCGTTACACTTGAACTGAATTACAAAACAGAACAGAGTCACACATGCAGAAAACACACTATGGCTGCTTAACGGGAAAGGTGAGGTGGGGTGATACATAAAACAAGGGTTTCAAATTAGCTCAGATACCGTTCC
The DNA here is from genome assembly GCF_965194805.1 of Balaenoptera borealis. Taxonomy (NCBI): domain Eukaryota; kingdom Metazoa; phylum Chordata; class Mammalia; order Artiodactyla; family Balaenopteridae; genus Balaenoptera; species Balaenoptera borealis. The sequence goes on from NW_028123611.1 coordinate 364,767, forward strand.
ATAAACCCAATATGTAATAGACAAGACCTACTCCTTGCTCAGAGAACTGGACTCAACACGCCCTATTCACCACACAAGAATATATCTGACTAGTAATAATCTTAAAACCTATGTATTGATATCTCTCTGTTAGTGTGTCAAGTGGGTGTAAAGCGGCATAAACACAGCAGTGAAAAGCAGCTAAACCCCATTATAAAAATAAATTACTTTGAAACACCCATGAAACAAAGACAGTGAAAGAGAGAGAAATTCTTACACAATGCGATCAGGGGCTGTGATGCAACCTGGATTGACCATATCTAGACCCACAGCTGGATGAGACATAAGGGTGGACACTCTTGGGGCTGAGAGGTTTGGTGAGGTTGGGTGAGCAAACGCAGACCCTTTAAAGTAATACTGCGTGGTACCCATCGCATGGGTCCCAAATGTCCAGGTTCAAGGGCATCTTCCTACATCGAAAACATGCATGAGAAACCCAGAAGATGGTACACCGTGTGATGGGGAAAGGTTTCTAAAACGCACCTCATTTCTCATCTCCTTGTGCCCGGGTTCGCCATTCCAGCTGCCTTACTAGCAATCTCCCTACTTGGAGCATCAGCACCTTTAACCTCCTGTTCCATACAGGTTGCAATTTGTCCTGAGGATGAACGGGAAGACGGGGAACCAATGAGAGACTAGCTCTTGGTTTTGGGACAGGCACAGGTCACTCTATTTTCCCATCAGGAAGAAGAATTAACCACAGGCTCAGCCTGCCCCCCGGAACCAGAACAGGGCCTGAAGCCATCCTGCGCTTTTGCGGCCAGCTCCCAAAAACGCGAGTTTTAAAATGGAGGTTCAGGGCACTGCAATTCACAAACCTGCAGAGTTATAAATGATAACTCTCGTCCACAGATATATTGAGGGAAGGCAAAGAAGAGGATTTGAAATCAAGGCAGAATTGCAGGAAACAGATTTCAGGAGGTAGATTCGAATCGCCTTTAAAGCACATGAAATGCGGCAAAACGTTGAAAAAGATGCCCTTGGCCAAAAAGGGCGTATGCGTTTTTTCCTGAATATATTCAGGAAAAAACGCATACGCCCTTTTTGGCCAACCAAGCAACCTGGAAAGGCAAATCAGGGCTACAAAGAAGACTCGCTACCCATCGGTCAAAAGGGCCATGCTGAAAAACGTGTCAAAACCAGAAATGCAGGACAGGCCATGGAGAAATGGGAGCCTTGCTACTCTGATGGGCGGGATGTAAATTAGCAACAGCCACTCTGGAGAAGTGTACGATGAGTCCTGAAACATCTAAAAAACACAGCTTAGAGAGCATAGGGCACTTCCGCTCATGGGGGTATAAATTTGGAAAATTATAAATCAGCAAGACACAAGCACCCCAAAGTTTAGGGATGCTCTGTTGACAAGGACCTCCACTTCATTCCACCTTAAATATCCCAGGAAAGAGAAAAATGGATAAAGAAGTTGTGGTCCTTATGTACAATGGAATATCACTCAGCCATGAAATCAATGTCATAAGGCTAGTAGCAGCATGATGAGTGGATTTAGGTAAGACGATTCTAAGTGAAATAAGTCACACAGAAAAGGACACTTCTCATAAGGTATCACTGATAGAGGGAATGTAAAAACCGTTACACTTGAACTGAATTACAAAACAGAACAGAGTCACACATGCAGAAAACACACTATGGCTGCTTAACGGGAAAGGTGAGGTGGGGTGATACATAAAACAAGGGTTTCAAATTTGCTCAGATACCGTTCCAGAAACCCAATATGTAATAGACAAGACCTACTCCTTGCTCAGAGAACTGGACTCAACACGCCCTATTCACCGCACAAGAATATATCTGACTAGTAATAATCTTAAAACCTATGTATTGATATCTCTCTGTTAGTGTGTCAAGTGGGTGTAAAGCGGCATAAACACAGCCGTGAAAAGCAGCTAAACCCCATTATAAAAATAAATTACTTTGAAACACCCATGAAACAAAGACAGTGAAAGAAAGAGAAATTCTTACACAATGCTTTCAGGGGCTGTGATGCAACTTGGATTGACCATATCTAGACACATAGCTGGATGAGACTTAAGGGTGGAAACTCTTGGGGCTGAGAGGTTTGGTGAGGTAGGGTGAGCAAACGCCAACCCTTTAAAGTAATACTGCGTGGTACCCGTCCCATGGGTCCCAAATCTTCAGGTTCAAGGGCATCTTCCTACATCGAAAACATGCATGAGAATCCTGGAGGATGGTACACCGTGTGATGGGGAAAGGTTTCTAAAACGCACCTCATTTCTCATCTCCTTGTGCCCGGGTTCCCCATTCCAGCCCCTTTACTAGCAATCTCCCTACTTGGAGCATCAGCACCTTTAACCTCCTGTTCCGTACAGGTTGCAATTTGTCCTGAGGATGAACGGGAAGACGGGGAACCAATGAGAGACTAGCTCTTGGTGTGGACACAGGCACAGGTCACTCTATTTTCCCATCAGGAAGAAGAATTAACCACAGGCTCAGCCTGCCCCCCGGAACCAGAACAGGGCGTGAAACCATCATGCGCTTTTGCGGCCAGCTCCCAAAAAAGCGAGTTGTAAAATGGAGCTTCAGGGCACTGCAATTCACAAACCTGCAGAGTTATAAATGATAACTCTCGTCCACAAATATATTGAGGGAAGGCAAAGAAGAGGATTTGAAATCAAGGCAGAATTGCAGGAAACAGATTTCAGGAGGTAGATTCGAATCGCCTTTAAAGCACATGAAAAGCGGCAAAACGTTGACAATGATGCCCTTGGCCAAAAAGGGCGTATGCGTTTTTTCCTGAATATATTCAGAAAAAAACGCATACGCCCTTTTTGGCCAACCAAGCAACCTGGAAAAGCAAATCAGCGCTACAAAGAAGTCTCGCTTCCCATCGGTCAAAAGGGCCATGCTGAAAAACGTGTCAAAACCAGAAATGCATGACAGGCCATGGAGAAATGGGAGCCTTGCTACACTGATGGGCGGGATGTAAATTGCCAACAACCACTCTGGAGAAGTGTACGGTGTGTCCTGAAACATCTAAAAAACACAGCTTAGAGAGCATAGGGCACTTCCACTCATGGGGGTATAAATTGGGAAATTTAAAAATCAGCAAGACACAAGCACCCCAAAGTTTAGGGCTGCTCTGTTGACAAGGACCTCCACTTCATTCCAACTTAAATATCCCAGGAAAGAGAAAAATGGATAAAGAAGTTGTGGTCCTTATGTACAATGGAATATCACTCAGCCATGAAATCAATGTCATAAGGCTAGTAGCAGCATGATGAGTGGATTTAGGTACGACGATTCTAAGTGAAATAAGTCACACAGAAAAGGACACTTCTCATAAGGTATCACTTATAGAGGGAATGTAAAAACCGTTACACTTGAACTGAATTACAAAACAGAACAGAGTCACACATGCAGAAAACACACTATGGCTGCTTAACGGGAAAGGTGAGGTGGGGTGATACATAAAACAAGGGTTTCAAATTTGCTCAGATACCGTTCCAGAAACCCAATATGTAATAGACAAGACCTACTCCTTGCTCAGAGAACTGGACTCAACACGCCCTATTCACCGCACAAGAATATATCTGACTAGTAATAATCTTAAAACCTATGTATTGATATCTCTCTGTTAGTGTGTCAAGTGGTTGTAAAGCGGCATAAACACAGCCGTGAAAAGCAGCTAAACCCCATTATAAAAATAAATTACTTTGAAACATCCATGAAACAAAGACAGTGAAAGAGAGAGAAATTCTTACACAATGCTTTCAGGGGCTGTGATGCAACTTGGATTGACCATATCTAGACACATAGCTGGATGAGACATAAGGGTGGAAACTCTTGGGGCTGAGAGGTTTGGTGAGGTAGGGTGAGCAAACGCCAACCCTTTAAAGTAATACTGCGTGGTACCCGTCCCATGGGTCCCAAATCTTCAGGTTCAAGGGCATCTTCCTACATCGAAAACATGCATGAGAATCCTGGAGGATGGTACACCGTGTGATGGGGAAAGGTTTCTAAAACGCACCTCATTTCTCATCTCCTTGTGCCCGGGTTCCCCATTCCAGCCCCTTTACTAGCAATCTCCCTACTTGGAGCATCAGCACCTTTAACCTCCTGTTCCGTACAGGTTGCAATTTGTCCTGAGGATGAACGGGAAGACGGGGAACCAATGAGAGACTAGCTCTTGGTGTGGACACAGGCACAGGTCACTCTATTTTCCCATCAGGAAGAAGAATTAACCACAGGCTCAGCCTGCCCCCCGGAACCAGAACAGGGCGTGAAACCATCATGCGCTTTTGCGGCCAGCTCCCAAAAAAGCGAGTTGTAAAATGGAGCTTCAGGGCACTGCAATTCACAAACCTGCAGAGTTATAAATGATAACTCTCGTCCACAAATATATTGAGGGAAGGCAAAGAAGAGGATTTGAAATCAAGGCAGAATTGCAGGAAACAGATTTCAGGAGGTAGATTCGAATCGCCTTTAAAGCACATGAAAAGCGGCAAAACGTTGACAATGATGCCCTTGGCCAAAAAGGGCGTATGCGTTTTTTCCTGAATATATTCAGAAAAAAACGCATACGCCCTTTTTGGCCAACCAAGCAACCTGGAAAAGCAAATCAGCGCTACAAAGAAGTCTCGCTTCCCATCGGTCAAAAGGGCCATGCTGAAAAACGTGTCAAAACCAGAAATGCATGACAGGCCATGGAGAAATGGGAGCCTTGCTACACTGATGGGCGGGATGTAAATTGCCAACAACCACTCTGGAGAAGTGTACGGTGTGTCCTGAAACATCTAAAAAACACAGCTTAGAGAGCATAGGGCACTTCCACTCATGGGGGTATAAATTGGGAAATTTAAAAATCAGCAAGACACAAGCACCCCAAAGTTTAGGGCTGCTCTGTTGACAAGGACCTCCACTTCATTCCAACTTAAATATCCCAGGAAAGAGAAAAATGGATAAAGAAGTTGTGGTCCTTATGTACAATGGAATATCACTCAGCCATGAAATCAATGTCATAAGGCTAGTAGCAGCATGATGAGTGGATTTAGGTACGACGATTCTAAGTGAAATAAGTCACACAGAAAAGGACACTTCTCATAAGGTATCACTTATAGAGGGAATGTAAAAACCGTTACACTTGAACTGAATTACAAAACAGAACAGAGTCACACATGCAGAAAACACACTATGGCTGCTTAACGGGAAAGGTGAGGTGGGGTGATACATAAAACAAGGGTTTCAAATTAGCTCAGATACCGTTCCATAAACCCAATATGTAATAGACAAGACCTACTCCTTGCTCAGAGAACTGGACTCAACACGCCCTATTCACCACACAAGAATATATCTGACTAGTAATAATCTTAAAACCTATGTATTGATATCTCTCTGTTAGTGTGTCAAGTGGGTGTAAAGCGGCATAAACACAGCAGTGAAAAGCAGCTAAACCCCATTATAAAAATAAATTACTTTGAAAAACCCATGAAACAAAGACAGTGAAAGAGAGAGAAATTCTTACACAATGCGATCAGGGGCTGTGATGCAACCTGGATTGACCATATCTAGACCCACAGCTGGATGAGACATAAGGGTGGACACTCTTGGGGCTGAGAGGTTTGGTGAGGTTGGGTGAGCAAACGCAGACCCTTTAAAGTAATACTGCGTGGTACCCATCGCATGGGTCCCAAATGTCCAGGTTCAAGGGCATCTTCCTACATCGAAAACATGCATGAGAAACCCAGAAGATGGTACACCGTGTGATGGGGAAAGGTTTCTAAAACGCACCTCATTTCTCATCTCCTTGTGCCCGGGTTCGCCATTCCAGCTGCCTTACTAGCAATCTCCCTACTTGGAGCATCAGCACCTTTAACCTCCTGTTCCATACAGGTTGCAATTTGTCCTGAGGATGAACGGGAAGACGGGGAACCAATGAGAGACTAGCTCTTGGTTTTGGGACAGGCACAGGTCACTCTATTTTCCCATCAGGAAGAAGAATTAACCACAGGCTCAGCCTGCCCCCCGGAACCAGAACAGGGCCTGAAGCCATCCTGCGCTTTTGCGGCCAGCTCCCAAAAACGCGAGTTTTAAAATGGAGGTTCAGGGCACTGCAATTCACAAACCTGCAGAGTTATAAATGATAACTCTCGTCCACAGATATATTGAGGGAAGGCAAAGAAGAGGATTTGAAATCAAGGCAGAATTGCAGGAAACAGATTTCAGGAGGTAGATTCGAATCACCTTTAAAGCACATGAAATGCGGCAAAACGTTGAAAAAGATGCCCTTGGCCAAAAAGGGCGTATGCGTTTTTTCCTGAATATATTCAGGAAAAAACGCATACGCCCTTTTTGGCCAACCAAGCAACCTAGAAAGGCAAATCAGGGCTACAAAGAAGACTCGCTACCCATCGGTCAAAAGAGCCATGCTGAAAAACGTGTCAAAACCAGAAATGCAGGACAGGCCATGGAGAAATGGGAGCCTTGCTACTCTGATGGGCGGGATGTAAATTAGCAACAGCCACTCTGGAGAAGTGTACGGTGAGTCCTGAAACATCTAAAAAACACAGCTTAGAGAGCATAGGGCACTTCCACTCATGGGGGTATAAATTTGGAAAATTATAAATCAGCAAGACACAAGCACCCCAAAGTTTAGGGATGCTCTGTTGACAAGGACCTCCACTTCATTCCACCTTAAATATCCCAGGAAAGAGAAAAATGGATAAAGAAGTTGTGGTCCTTATGTACAATGGAATATCACTCAGCCATGAAATCAATGTCATAAGGCTAGTAGCAGCATGATGAGTGGATTTAGGTAAGACGATTCTAAGTGAAATAAGTCACACAGAAAAGGACACTTCTCATAAGGTATCACTTATAGAGGGAATGTAAAAACCGTTACACTTGAACTGAATTACAAAACAGAACAGAGTCACACATGCAGAAAACACACTATGGCTGCTTAACGGGAAAGGTGAGGTGGGGTGATACATAAAACAAGGGTTTCAAATTTGCTCAGATACCGTTCCAGAAACCCAATATGTAATAGACAAGACCTACTCCTTGCTCAGAGAACTGGACTCAACACGCCCTATTCACCGCACAAGAATATATCTGACTAGTAATAATCTTAAAACCTATGTATTGATATCTCTCTGTTAGTGTGTCAAGTGGGTGTAAAGCGGCATAAACACAGCCGTGAAAAGCAGCTAAACCCCATTATAAAAATAAATTACTTTGAAACACCCATGAAACAAAGACAGTGAAAGAAAGAGAAATTCTTACACAATGCTTTCAGGGGCTGTGATGCAACTTGGATTGACCATATCTAGACACATAGCTGGATGAGACATAAGGGTGGAAACTCTTGGGGCTGAGAGGTTTGGTGAGGTAGGGTGAGCAAACGCCAACCCTTTAAAGTAATACTGCGTGGTACCCGTCCCATGGGTCCCAAATCTTCAGGTTCAAGGGCATCTTCCTACATCGAAAACATGCATGAGAATCCTGGAGGATGGTACACCGTGTGATGGGGAAAGGTTTCTAAAACGCACCTCATTTCTCATCTCCTTGTGCCCGGGTTCCCCATTCCAGCCCCTTTACTAGCAATCTCCCTACTTGGAGCATCAGCACCTTTAACCTCCTGTTCCGTACAGGTTGCAATTTGTCCTGAGGATGAACGGGAAGACGGGGAACCAATGAGAGACTAGCTCTTGGTGTGGACACAGGCACAGGTCACTCTATTTTCCCATCAGGAAGAAGAATTAACCACAGGCTCAGCCTGCCCCCCGGAACCAGAACAGGGCGTGAAACCATCATGCGCTTTTGCGGCCAGCTCCCAAAAAAGCGAGTTGTAAAATGGAGCTTCAGGGCACTGCAATTCACAAACCTGCAGAGTTATAAATGATAACTCTCGTCCACAAATATATTGAGGGAAGGCAAAGAAGAGGATTTGAAATCAAGGCAGAATTGCAGGAAACAGATTTCAGGAGGTAGATTCGAATCGCCTTTAAAGCACATGAAAAGCGGCAAAACGTTGACAATGATGCCCTTGGCCAAAAAGGGCGTATGCGTTTTTTCCTGAATATATTCAGAAAAAAACGCATACGCCCTTTTTGGCCAACCAAGCAACCTGGAAAAGCAAATCAGCGCTACAAAGAAGTCTCGCTTCCCATCGGTCAAAAGGGCCATGCTGAAAAACGTGTCAAAACCAGAAATGCATGACAGGCCATGGAGAAATGGGAGCCTTGCTACACTGATGGGCGGGATGTAAATTGCCAACAACCACTCTGGAGAAGTGTACGGTGTGTCCTGAAACATCTAAAAAACACAGCTTAGAGAGCATAGGGCACTTCCACTCATGGGGGTATAAATTGGGAAATTTAAAAATCAGCAAGACACAAGCACCCCAAAGTTTAGGGATGCTCTGTTGACAAGGACCTCCACTTCATTCCAACTTAAATATCCCAGGAAAGAGAAAAATGGATAAAGAAGTTGTGGTCCTTATGTACAATGGAATATCACTCAGCCATGAAATCAATGTCATAAGGCTAGTAGCAGCATGATGAGTGGATTTAGGTACGACGATTCTAAGTGAAATAAGTCACACAGCAAAGGACACTTCTCATAAGGTATCACTTATAGAGGGAATGTAAATTCAGTTACACTTGAACTGAATTACAAAACAGAACAGAGCCACACATGCAGAAAACACACTATGGCTGCTTAACGTGAAAGGTGAGGTGGGGTGATACATAAAACAAGGGTTTCAAATTAGCTCAGATACCGTTCCAGAAACCCAATATGTAATAGACAAGACCTACTCCTTGCTCAGAGAACTGGACTCAACACGCCCTATTCACCGCACAAGAATATATGTGACTAGTAAAAATCTTAAAAGCTATGTATTGATATCTCTCTGTTAGTGTGTCAAGTGGGTGTAAAGCGGCATAAACACAGCAGTGAAAAGCAGCTAAACCCCATTATAAAAATAAATTACTTTGAAACACCCATGAAACAAAGACAGTGAAAGAGAGAGAAATTCTTACACAATGCGATCAGGGGCTGTGATGCAACCTGGATTGACCATATCTAGACCCACAGCTGGATGAGACATAAGGGTGGACACTCTTGGGGCTGAGAGGTTTGGTGAGGTTGGGTGAGCAAATGCAGACCCTTTAAAGTAATACTGCGTGGTACCCATCGCATGGGTCCCAAATCTCCAGGTTCAAGGGCATCTTCCTACATCGAAAACATGCATGAGAAACCCAGAAGATGGTACACCGTGTGATGGGGAAAGGTTTCTAAAACGCACCTTATTTCTCATCTCCTTGTGCCCGGGTTCGCCATTCCAGCCGCTTTACTAGCAAGCTCCCTACTTGGAGCATCAGCACCTTTAACCTCCTGTTCCATACAGGTTGCAATTTGTCCTGAGGATAAACGGGAAGACGTGGAACCAACGAGAGACTAGCTCTTGGTGTTGGGACAGGCACAGGTCACTCTATTTTCCCATCAGAAAGAAGAATTAACCACAGGCTCAGCCTGCCCCCCGGAACCAGAACAGGGCATGAAGCCATTCTGCGATTTTGCGGCCAGCTCCCATAAAAACGAGTTGTAAAATGGAGGTTCAGGGCACTGCAATTCACAAACCTGCAGAGTTATAAATGATAACTCTCGTCCACAAATATATTGAGGGAAGTCAAAGAAGAGGATTTGAAATCAAGGCAGAATTGCAGGAAACAGATTTCAGGAGGTAGAAACGAATCGCCTTTAAAGCACATGAAAAGCGGCAAAACGTTGACAATGATGCCCTTGGCCAAAAAGGGCGTATGCGTTTTTTCCTGAATATATTCAGGAAAAAACGCATACGCCCTTTTTGGCCAACCAAGCAACCTGGAAAGGCAAATCAGCACTACAAAGAAGTCTCGCTTCCCATCGGTCAAAAGGGCCATGCTGAAAAAAGTGTCAAAACCAGAAATGCAGGACAGGCCATGGAGAAATGGGAGCCTTGCTACACTGATGGGCGGGATGTAAATTGCCAAGAGCCACTCCGGAGAAGTGTCCGGTGAGTCCTGAAACATCTGAAAAACACAGCTTAGAGAGCATAGGGCACTTCCACTCATGGGGGTATAAATTGGGAAAATTAAAAATCAGCAAAACACAAGCACCCCAAAGTTTAGGGCTGCTCTGTTGACCAGGACCTCCACTTCATTCCACCTTAAATATCCCAGGAAAGAGAAAAATGGATAAAGAAGTTGTGGTCCTTATGTACAATGGAATATCACTCAGCCAGGAAATCAATGTCGTAAGGTTAGTAGCAGCATGATGAGTGGATTTAGGTACGACGATTCTAAGTGAAATAAGTCACACAGAAAAGGACACTTCTCATAAGGTATCACTGATAGAGGGAATGTAAAAACCGTTACACTTGAACTGAATTACAAAACAGAACAGAGTCACACATGCAGAAAACACACTATGGCTGCTTAACGGGAAAGGTGAGGTGGGGTGATACATAAAACAAGGGTATCAAATTAGCTCAGATACCGTTCCATAAACCCAATATGTAATAGACAAGACCTACTCCTTGCTCAGAGAACTGGACTCAACACGCCCTATTCACCGCACAAGAATATATCTGACTAATAATAATCGTAAAACCTATGTATTGATATCTCTCTGTTAGTGTGTCAAGTGGGTGTAAAGCGGCATAAACACAGCAGTGAAAAGCAGCTAAACCCCATTATAAAAATAAATTACTTTGAAACACCCATGAAACAAAGACAGTGAAAGAGAGAGAAATTCTTACACAATGCGTTCAGGGGCTGTGATGCAACCTGGATTGACCATATCTAGACGCACAGCTGGATGAGACATAAGGGTGGACACTCTTGGGGCTGAGAGGTTTGGTGAGGTTGGGTGAGCAAACGCAGACCCTTTAAAGGAATACTGCGTGGTACCCATCGCATGGGTCCCAAATCTCCAGGTTCAAGGGCATCTTCCTACATCAAAAACATGCATGAGAAACCCAGAAGATGGTACACCGTGTGATGGGGAAAGGTTTCTAAAACGCACCTCATTTCTCATCTCCTTGTGCCCGGGTTCGCCATTCCAGCCGCTTTACTAGCAAGCTCCCTACTTGGAGCATCAGCACCTTTAACCTCCTGTTCCATACAGGTTGCAATTTGTCCTGAGGATGAACGGGAAGACGGGGAACCAATGAGAGACTAGCTCTTGGTGTGGACACAGGCACAGGTCACTCTATTTTCCCATCAGGAAGAAGAATTAACCACAGGCTCAGCCTGCCCCCCGGAACCAGAACAGGGCGTGAAACCATCATGCGCTTTTGCGGCCAGCTCCCAAAAAAGCGAGTTGTAAAATGGAGCTTCAGGGCACTGCAATTCACAAACCTGCAGAGTTATAAATGATAACTCTCGTCCACAAATATATTGAGGGAAGGCAAAGAAGAGGATTTGAAATCAAGGCAGAATTGCAGGAAACAGATTTCAGGAGGTAGATTCGAATCGCCTTTAAAGCACATGAAAAGCGGCAAAATGTTGACAATGATGCCCTTGGCCAAAAACGGCGTATGCGTTTTTTCCTGAATATATTCAGAAAAAAACGCATACGCCCTTTTTGGCCAACCAAGCAACCTGGAAAAGCAAATCAGCGCTACAAAGAAGTCTCGCTTCCCATCGGTCAAAAGGGCCATGCTGAAAAACGTGTCAAAACCAGAAATGCATGACAGGCCATGGAGAAATGGGAGCCTTGCTACACTGATGGGCGGGATGTAAATTGCCAACAACCACTCTGGAGAAGTGTACGGTGTGTCCTGAAACATCTAAAAAACACAGCTTAGAGAGCATAGGGCACTTCCACTCATGGGGGTATAAATTGGGAAATTTAAAAATCAGCAAGACACAAGCACCCCAAAGTTTAGGGCTGCTCTGTTGACAAGGACCTCCACTTCATTCCAACTTAAATATCCCAGGAAAGAGAAAAATGGATAAAGAAGTTGTGGTCCTTATGTACAATGGAATATCACTCAGCCATGAAATCAATGTCATAAGGCTAGTAGCAGCATGATGAGTGGATTTAGGTACGACGATTCTAAGTGAAATAAGTCACACAGAAAAGGACACTTCTCATAAGGTATCACTTATAGAGGGAATGTAAAAACCGTTACACTTGAACTGAATTACAAAACAGAACAGAGTCACACATGCAGAAAACACACTATGGCTGCTTAACGGGAAAGGTGAGGTGGGGTGATACATAAAACAAGGGTTTCAAATTAGCTCAGATACCGTTCCATAAACCCAATATGTAATAGACAAGACCTACTCCTTGCTCAGAGAACTGGACTCAACACGCCCTATTCACCACACAAGAATATATCTGACTAGTAATAATCTTAAAACCTATGTATTGATATCTCTCTGTTAGTGTGTCAAGTGGGTGTAAAGCGGCATAAACACAGCAGTGAAAAGCAGCTAAACCCCATTATAAAAATAAATTACTTTGAAAAACCCATGAAACAAAGACAGTGAAAGAGAGAGAAATTCTTACACAATGCGATCAGGGGCTGTGATGCAACCTGGATTGACCATATCTAGACCCACAGCTGGATGAGACATAAGGGTGGACACTCTTGGGGCTGAGAGGTTTGGTGAGGTTGGGTGAGCAAACGCAGACCCTTTAAAGTAATACTGCGTGGTACCCATCGCATGGGTCCCAAATGTCCAGGTTCAAGGGCATCTTCCTACATCGAAAACATGCATGAGAAACCCAGAAGATGGTACACCGTGTGATGGGGAAAGGTTTCTAAAACGCACCTCATTTCTCATCTCCTTGTGCCCGGGTTCGCCATTCCAGCTGCCTTACTAGCAATCTCCCTACTTGGAGCATCAGCACCTTTAACCTCCTGTTCCATACAGGTTGCAATTTGTCCTGAGGATGAACGGGAAGACGGGGAACCAATGAGAGACTAGCTCTTGGTTTTGGGACAGGCACAGGTCACTCTATTTTCCCATCAGGAAGAAGAATTAACCACAGGCTCAGCCTGCCCCCCGGAACCAGAACAGGGCCTGAAGCCATCCTGCGCTTTTGCGGCCAACTCCCAAAAACGCGAGTTTTAAAATGGAGGTTCAGGGCACTGCAATTCACAAACCTGCAGAGTTATAAATGATAACTCTCGTCCACAGATATATTGAGGGAAGGCAAAGAAGAGGATTTGAAATCAAGGCAGAATTGCAGGAAACAGATTTCAGGAGGTAGATTCGAATCGCCTTTAAAGCACATGAAATGCGGCAAAACGTTGAAAAAGATGCCCTTGGCCAAAAAGGGCGTATGCGTTTTTTCCTGAATATATTCAGGAAAAAACGCATACGCCCTTTTTGGCCAACCAAGCAACCTGGAAAGGCAAATCAGGGCTACAAAGAAGACTCGCTACCCATCGGTCAAAAGGGCCATGCTGAAAAACGTGTCAAAACCAGAAATGCAGGACAGGCCATGGAGAAATGGAAGCCTTGCTACTCTGATGGGCGGGATGTAAATTAGCAACAGCCACTCTGGAGAAGTGTACGGTGAGTCCTGAAACATCTAAAAAACACAGCTTAGAGAGCATAGGGCACTTCCACTCATGGGGGTATTAATTTGGAAAATTATAAATCAGCAAGACACAAGCACCCCAAAGTTTAGGGATGCTCTGTTGACAAGGACCTCCACTTCATTCCACCTTAAATATCCCAGGAAAGAGAAAAATGGATAAAGAAGTTGTGGTCCTTATGTACAATGGAATATCACTCAGCCATGAAATCAATGTCATAAGGCTAGTAGCAGCATGATGAGTGGATTTAGGTAAGACGATTCTAAGTGAAATAAGTCACACAGAAAAGGACACTTCTCATAAGGTATCACTGATAGAGGGAATGTAAAAACCGTTACACTTGAACTGAATTACAAAACAGAACAGAGTCACACATGCAGAAAACACACTATGGCTGCTTAACGGGAAAGGTGAGGTGGGGTGATACATAAAACAAGGGTTTCAAATTTGCTCAGATACCGTTCCAGAAACCCAATATGTAATAGACAAGACCTACTCCTTGCTCAGAGAACTGGACTCAACACGCCCTATTCACCGCACAAGAATATATCTGACTAGTAATAATCTTAAAACCTATGTATTGATATCTCTCTGTTAGTGTGTCAAGTGGGTGTAAAGCGGCATAAACACAGCCGTGAAAAGCAGCTAAACCCCATTATAAAAATAAATTACTTTGAAACACCCATGAAACAAAGACAGTGAAAGAAAGAGAAATTCTTACACAATGCTTTCAGGGGCTGTGATGCAACTTGGATTGACCATATCTAGACACATAGCTGGATGAGACATAAGGGTGGAAACTCTTGGGGCTGAGAGGTTTGGTGAGGTAGGGTGAGCAAACGCCAACCCTTTAAAGTAATACTGCGTGGTACCCGTCCCATGGGTCCCAAATCTTCAGGTTCAAGGGCATCTTCCTACATCGAAAACATGCATGAGAATCCTGGAGGATGGTACACCGTGTGATGGGGAAAGGTTTCTAAAACGCACCTCATTTCTCATCTCCTTGTGCCCGGGTTCCCCATTCCAGCCCCTTTACTAGCAATCTCCCTACTTGGAGCATCAGCACCTTTAACCTCCTGTTCCGTACAGGTTGCAATTTGTCCTGAGGATGAACGGGAAGACGGGGAACCAATGAGAGACTAGCTCTTGGTGTGGACACAGGCACAGGTCACTCTATTTTCCCATCAGGAAGAAGAATTAACCACAGGCTCAGCCTGCCCCCCGGAACCAGAACAGGGCGTGAAACCATCATGCGCTTTTGCGGCCAGCTCCCAAAAAAGCGAGTTGTAAAATGGAGCTTCAGGGCACTGCAATTCACAAACCTGCAGAGTTATAAATGATAACTCTCGTCCACAAATATATTGAGGGAAGGCAAAGAAGAGGATTTGAAATCAAGGCAGAATTGCAGGAAACAGATTTCAGGAGGTAGATTCGAATCGCCTTTAAAGCACATGAAAAGCGGCAAAACGTTGACAATGATGCCCTTGGCCAAAAAGGGCGTATGCGTTTTTTCCTGAATATATTCAGAAAAAAACGCATACGCCCTTTTTGGCCAACCAAGCAACCTGGAAAAGCAAATCAGCGCTACAAAGAAGTCTCGCTTCCCATCGGTCAAAAGGGCCATGCTGAAAAACGTGTCAAAACCAGAAATGCATGACAGGCCATGGAGAAATGGGAGCCTTGCTACACTGATGGGCGGGATGTAAATTGCCAACAACCACTCTGGAGAAGTGTACGGTGTGTCCTGAAACATCTAAAAAACACAGCTTAGAGAGCATAGGGCACTTCCACTCATGGGGGTATAAATTGGGAAATTTAAAAATCAGCAAGACACAAGCACCCCAAAGTTTAGGGCTGCTCTGTTGACAAGGACCTCCACTTCATTCCAACTTAAATATCCCAGGAAAGAGAAAAATGGATAAAGAAGTTGTGGTCCTTATGTACAATGGAATATCACTCAGCCATGAAATCAATGTCATAAGGCTAGTAGCAGCATGATGAGTGGATTTAGGTACGACGATTCTAAGTGAAATAAGTCACACAGAAAAGGACACTTCTCATAAGGTATCACTTATAGAGGGAATGTAAAAACCGTTACACTTGAACTGAATTACAAAACAGAACAGAGTCACACATGCAGAAAACACACTATGGCTGCTTAACGGGAAAGGTGAGGTGGGGTGATACATAAAACAAGGGTTTCAAATTTGCTCAGATACCGTTCCAGAAACCCAATATGTAATAGACAAGACCTACTCCT
This sequence comes from Balaenoptera borealis, assembly GCF_965194805.1. Lineage (NCBI taxonomy): Eukaryota > Metazoa > Chordata > Mammalia > Artiodactyla > Balaenopteridae > Balaenoptera > Balaenoptera borealis. The sequence goes on from NW_028123611.1 coordinate 380,642, forward strand.
TGCTCAGAGAACTGGACTCAACACGCCCTATTCACCGCACAAGAATATATCTGACTAGTAATAATCTTAAAACCTATGTATTGATATCTCTCTGTTAGTGTGTCAAGTGGGTGTAAAGCGGCATAAACACAGCCGTGAAAAGCAGCTAAACCCCATTATAAAAATAAATTACTTTGAAACATCCATGAAACAAAGACAGTGAAAGAGAGAGAAATTCTTACACAATGCTTTCAGGGGCTGTGATGCAACTTGGATTGACCATATCTAGACACATAGCTGGATGAGACATAAGGGTGGAAACTCTTGGGGCTGAGAGGTTTGGTGAGGTAGGGTGAGCAAACGCCAACCCTTTAAAGTAATACTGCGTGGTACCCGTCCCATGGGTCCCAAATCTTCAGGTTCAAGGGCATCTTCCTACATCGAAAACATGCATGAGAATCCTGGAGGATGGTACACCGTGTGATGGGGAAAGGTTTCTAAAACGCACCTCATTTCTCATCTCCTTGTGCCCGGGTTCCCCATTCCAGCCCCTTTACTAGCAATCTCCCTACTTGGAGCATCAGCACCTTTAACCTCCTGTTCCGTACAGGTTGCAATTTGTCCTGAGGATGAACGGGAAGACGGGGAACCAATGAGAGACTAGCTCTTGGTGTGGACACAGGCACAGGTCACTCTATTTTCCCATCAGGAAGAAGAATTAACCACAGGCTCAGCCTGCCCCCCGGAACCAGAACAGGGCGTGAAACCATCATGCGCTTTTGCGGCCAGCTCCCAAAAAAGCGAGTTGTAAAATGGAGCTTCAGGGCACTGCAATTCACAAACCTGCAGAGTTATAAATGATAACTCTCGTCCACAAATATATTGAGGGAAGGCAAAGAAGAGGATTTGAAATCAAGGCAGAATTGCAGGAAACAGATTTCAGGAGGTAGATTCGAATCGCCTTTAAAGCACATGAAAAGCGGCAAAACGTTGACAATGATGCCCTTGGCCAAAAAGGGCGTATGCGTTTTTTCCTGAATATATTCAGAAAAAAACGCATACGCCCTTTTTGGCCAACCAAGCAACCTGGAAAAGCAAATCAGCGCTACAAAGAAGTCTCGCTTCCCATCGGTCAAAAGGGCCATGCTGAAAAACGTGTCAAAACCAGAAATGCATGACAGGCCATGGAGAAATGGGAGCCTTGCTACACTGATGGGCGGGATGTAAATTGCCAACAACCACTCTGGAGAAGTGTACGGTGTGTCCTGAAACATCTAAAAAACACAGCTTAGAGAGCATAGGGCACTTCCACTCATGGGGGTATAAATTGGGAAATTTAAAAATCAGCAAGACACAAGCACCCCAAAGTTTAGGGATGCTCTGTTGACAAGGACCTCCACTTCATTCCAACTTAAATATCCCAGGAAAGAGAAAAATGGATAAAGAAGTTGTGGTCCTTATGTACAATGGAATATCACTCAGCCATGAAATCAATGTCATAAGGCTAGTAGCAGCATGATGAGTGGATTTAGGTACGACGATTCTAAGTGAAATAAGTCACACAGCAAAGGACACTTCTCATAAGGTATCACTTATAGAGGGAATGTAAATTCAGTTACACTTGAACTGAATTACAAAACAGAACAGAGCCACACATGCAGAAAACACACTATGGCTGCTTAACGTGAAAGGTGAGGTGGGGTGATACATAAAACAAGGGTTTCAAATTAGCTCAGATACCGTTCCAGAAACCCAATATGTAATAGACAAGACCTACTCCTTGCTCAGAGAACTGGACTCAACACGCCCTATTCACCGCACAAGAATATATGTGACTAGTAAAAATCTTAAAAGCTATGTATTGATATCTCTCTGTTAGTGTGTCAAGTGGGTGTAAAGCGGCATAAACACAGCAGTGAAAAGCAGCTAAACCCCATTATAAAAATAAATTACTTTGAAACACCCATGAAACAAAGACAGTGAAAGAGAGAGAAATTCTTACACAATGCGATCAGGGGCTGTGATGCAACCTGGATTGACCATATCTAGACCCACAGCTGGATGAGACATAAGGGTGGACACTCTTGGGGCTGAGAGGTTTGGTGAGGTTGGGTGAGCAAATGCAGACCCTTTAAAGTAATACTGCGTGGTACCCATCGCATGGGTCCCAAATCTCCAGGTTCAAGGGCATCTTCCTACATCGAAAACATGCATGAGAAACCCAGAAGATGGTACACCGTGTGATGGGGAAAGGTTTCTAAAACGCACCTTATTTCTCATCTCCTTGTGCCCGGGTTCGCCATTCCAGCCGCTTTACTAGCAAGCTCCCTACTTGGAGCATCAGCACCTTTAACCTCCTGTTCCATACAGGTTGCAATTTGTCCTGAGGATAAACGGGAAGACGTGGAACCAACGAGAGACTAGCTCTTGGTGTTGGGACAGGCACAGGTCACTCTATTTTCCCATCAGAAAGAAGAATTAACCACAGGCTCAGCCTGCCCCCCGGAACCAGAACAGGGCATGAAGCCATTCTGCGATTTTGCGGCCAGCTCCCATAAAAACGAGTTGTAAAATGGAGGTTCAGGGCACTGCAATTCACAAACCTGCAGAGTTATAAATGATAACTCTCGTCCACAAATATATTGAGGGAAGTCAAAGAAGAGGATTTGAAATCAAGGCAGAATTGCAGGAAACAGATTTCAGGAGGTAGAAACGAATCGCCTTTAAAGCACATGAAAAGCGGCAAAACGTTGACAATGATGCCCTTGGCCAAAAAGGGCGTATGCGTTTTTTCCTGAATATATTCAGGAAAAAACGCATACGCCCTTTTTGGCCAACCAAGCAACCTGGAAAGGCAAATCAGCGCTACAAAGAAGTCTCGCTTCCCATCGGTCAAAAGGGCCATGCTGAAAAAAGTGTCAAAACCAGAAATGCAGGACAGGCCATGGAGAAATGGGAGCCTTGCTACACTGATGGGCGGGATGTAAATTGTCAACAGCCACTCCGGAGAAGTGTCCGGTGAGTCCTGAAACATCTGAAAAACACAGCTTAGAGAGCATAGGGCACTTCCACTCATGGGGGTATAAATTGGGAAAATTAAAAATCAGCAAAACACAAGCACCCCAAAGTTTAGGGCTGCTCTGTTGACCAGGACCTCCACTTCATTCCACCTTAAATATCCCAGGAAAGAGAAAAATGGATAAAGAAGTTGTGGTCCTTATGTACAATGGAATATCACTCAGCCAGGAAATCAATGTCGTAAGGTTAGTAGCAGCATGATGAGTGGATTTAGGTACGACGATTCTAAGTGAAATAAGTCACACAGAAAAGGACACTTCTCATAAGGTATCACTGATAGAGGGAATGTAAAAACCGTTACACTTGAACTGAATTACAAAACAGAACAGAGTCACACATGCAGAAAACACACTATGGCTGCTTAACGGGAAAGGTGAGGTGGGGTGATACATAAAACAAGGGTATCAAATTAGCTCAGATACCGTTCCATAAACCCAATATGTAATAGACAAGACCTACTCCTTGCTCAGAGAACTGGACTCAACACGCCCTATTCACCGCACAAGAATATATCTGACTAATAATAATCGTAAAACCTATGTATTGATATCTCTCTGTTAGTGTGTCAAGTGGGTGTAAAGCGGCATAAACACAGCAGTGAAAAGCAGCTAAACCCCATTATAAAAATAAATTACTTTGAAACACCCATGAAACAAAGACAGTGAAAGAGAGAGAAATTCTTACACAATGCGTTCAGGGGCTGTGATGCAACCTGGATTGACCATATCTAGACGCACAGCTGGATGAGACATAAGGGTGGACACTCTTGGGGCTGAGAGGTTTGGTGAGGTTGGGTGAGCAAACGCAGACCCTTTAAAGGAATACTGCGTGGTACCCATCGCATGGGTCCCAAATCTCCAGGTTCAAGGGCATCTTCCTACATCAAAAACATGCATGAGAAACCCAGAAGATGGTACACCGTGTGATGGGGAAAGGTTTCTAAAACGCACCTCATTTCTCATCTCCTTGTGCCCGGGTTCGCCATTCCAGCCGCTTTACTAGCAAGCTCCCTACTTGGAGCATCAGCACCTTTAACCTCCTGTTCCATACAGGTTGCAATTTGTCCTGAGGATGAACGGGAAGACGGGGAACCAATGAGAGACTAGCTCTTGGTGTGGACACAGGCACAGGTCACTCTATTTTCCCATCAGGAAGAAGAATTAACCACAGGCTCAGCCTGCCCCCCGGAACCAGAACAGGGCGTGAAACCATCATGCGCTTTTGCGGCCAGCTCCCAAAAAAGCGAGTTGTAAAATGGAGCTTCAGGGCACTGCAATTCACAAACCTGCAGAGTTATAAATGATAACTCTCGTCCACAAATATATTGAGGGAAGGCAAAGAAGAGGATTTGAAATCAAGGCAGAATTGCAGGAAACAGATTTCAGGAGGTAGATTCGAATCGCCTTTAAAGCACATGAAAAGCGGCAAAATGTTGACAATGATGCCCTTGGCCAAAAAGGGCGTATGCGTTTTTTCCTGAATATATTCAGAAAAAAACGCATACGCCCTTTTTGGCCAACCAAGCAACCTGGAAAAGCAAATCAGCGCTACAAAGAAGTCTCGCTTCCCATCGGTCAAAAGGGCCATGCTGAAAAACGTGTCAAAACCAGAAATGCATGACAGGCCATGGAGAAATGGGAGCCTTGCTACACTGATGGGCGGGATGTAAATTGCCAACAACCACTCTGGAGAAGTGTACGGTGTGTCCTGAAACATCTAAAAAACACAGCTTAGAGAGCATAGGGCACTTCCACTCATGGGGGTATAAATTGGGAAATTTAAAAATCAGCAAGACACAAGCACCCCAAAGTTTAGGGCTGCTCTGTTGACAAGGACCTCCACTTCATTCCAACTTAAATATCCCAGGAAAGAGAAAAATGGATAAAGAAGTTGTGGTCCTTATGTACAATGGAATATCACTCAGCCATGAAATCAATGTCATAAGGCTAGTAGCAGCATGATGAGTGGATTTAGGTACGACGATTCTAAGTGAAATAAGTCACACAGAAAAGGACACTTCTCATAAGGTATCACTTATAGAGGGAATGTAAAAACCGTTACACTTGAACTGAATTACAAAACAGAACAGAGTCACACATGCAGAAAACACACTATGGCTGCTTAAAGGGAAAGGTGAGGTGGGGTGATACATAAAACAAGGGTTTCAAATTAGCTCAGATACCGTTCCATAAACCCAATATGTAATAGACAAGACCTACTCCTTGCTCAGAGAACTGGACTCAACACGCCCTATTCACCACACAAGAATATATCTGACTAGTAATAATCTTAAAACCTATGTATTGATATCTCTCTGTTAGTGTGTCAAGTGGGTGTAAAGCGGCATAAACACAGCAGTGAAAAGCAGCTAAACCCCATTATAAAAATAAATTACTTTGAAAAACCCATGAAACAAAGACAGTGAAAGAGAGAGAAATTCTTACACAATGCGATCAGGGGCTGTGATGCAACCTGGATTGACCATATCTAGACCCACAGCTGGATGAGACATAAGGGTGGACACTCTTGGGGCTGAGAGGTTTGGTGAGGTTGGGTGAGCAAACGCAGACCCTTTAAAGTAATACTGCGTGGTACCCATCGCATGGGTCCCAAATGTCCAGGTTCAAGGGCATCTTCCTACATCGAAAACATGCATGAGAAACCCAGAAGATGGTACACCGTGTGATGGGGAAAGGTTTCTAAAACGCACCTCATTTCTCATCTCCTTGTGCCCGGGTTCGCCATTCCAGCTGCCTTACTAGCAATCTCCCTACTTGGAGCATCAGCACCTTTAACCTCCTGTTCCATACAGGTTGCAATTTGTCCTGAGGATGAACGGGAAGACGGGGAACCAATGAGAGACTAGCTCTTGGTGTTGGGACAGGCACAGGTCACTCTATTTTCCCATCAGGAAGAAGAATTAACCACAGGCTCAGCCTGCCCCCCGGAACCAGAACAGGGCCTGAAGCCATCCTGCGCTTTTGCGGCCAGCTCCCAAAAACGCGAGTTTTAAAATGGAGGTTCAGGGCACTGCAATTCACAAACCTGCAGAGTTATAAATGATAACTCTCGTCCACAGATATATTGAGGGAAGGCAAAGAAGAGGATTTGAAATCAAGGCAGAATTGCAAGAAACAGATTTCAGAAGGTAGATTCGAATCGCCTTTAAAGCACATGAAATGCGGCAAAACGTTGAAAAAGATGCCCTTGGCCAAAAAGGGCGTATGCGTTTTTTCCTGAATATATTCAGGAAAAAACGCATACGCCCTTTTTGGCCAACCAAGCAACCTGGAAAGGCAAATCAGGGCTACAAAGAAGACTCGCTACCCATCGGTCAAAAGGGCCATGCTGAAAAACGTGTCAAAACCAGAAATGCAGGACAGGCCATGGAGAAATGGGAGCCTTGCTACTCTGATGGGCGGGATGTAAATTAGCAACAGCCACTCTGGAGAAGTGTACGGTGAGTCCTGAAACATCTAAAAAACACAGCTTAGAGAGCATAGGGCACTTCCACTCATGGGGGTATAAATTTGGAAAATTATAAATCAGCAAGACACAAGCACCCCAAAGTTTAGGGATGCTCTGTTGACAAGGACCTCCACTTCATTCCACCTTAAATATCCCAGGAAAGAGAAAAATGGATAAAGAAGTTGTGGTCCTTATGTACAATGGAATATCACTCAGCCATGAAATCAATGTCATAAGGCTAGTAGCAGCATGATGAGTGGATTTAGGTACGACGATTCTAAGTGAAATAAGTCACACAGAAAAGGACACTTCTCATAAGGTATCACTTATAGAGGGAATGTAAAAACCGTTACACTTGAACTGAATTACAAAACAGAACAGAGTCACACATGCAGAAAACACACTATGGCTGCTTAACGGGAAAGGTGAGGTGGGGTGATACATAAAACAAGGGTTTCAAATTAGCTCAGATACCGTTCCAGAAACCCAATATGTAATAGACAAGACCTACTCCTTGCTCAGAGAACTGGACTCAACACGCCCTATTCACCGCACAAGAATATATCTGACTAGTAATAATCTTAAAACCTATGTATTGATATCTCTCTGTTAGTGTGTCAAGTGGGTGTAAAGCGGCATAAACACAGCCGTGAAAAGCAGCTAAACCCCATTATAAAAATAAATTACTTTGAAACACCCATGAAACAAAGACAGTGAAAGAGAGAGAAATTCTTACACAATGCTTTCAGGGGCTGTGATGCAACTTGGATTGACCATATCTAGACACATAGCTGGATGAGACATAAGGGTGGAAACTCTTGGGGCTGAGAGGTTTGGTGAGGTAGGGTGAGCAAACGCCAACCCTTTAAAGTAATACTGCGTGGTACCCGTCCCATGGGTCCCAAATCTTCAGGTTCAAGGGCATCTTCCTACATCGAAAACATGCATGAGAATCCTGGAGGATGGTACACCGTGTGATGGGGAAAGGTTTCTAAAACGCACCTCATTTCTCATCTCCTTGTGCCCGGGTTCCCCATTCCAGCCCCTTTACTAGCAATCTCCCTACTTGGAGCATCAGCACCTTTAACCTCCTTTTCCGTACAGGTTGCAATTTGTCCTGAGGATGAACGGGAAGACGGGGAACCAATGAGAGACTAGCTCTTGGTGTGGACACAGGCACAGGTCACTCTATTTTCCCATCAGGAAGAAGAATTAACCACAGGCTCAGCCTGCCCCCCGGAACCAGAACAGGGCGTGAAACCATCATGCGCTTTTGCGGCCAGCTCCCAAAAAAGCGAGTTGTAAAATGGAGCTTCAGGGCACTGCAATTCACAAACCTGCAGAGTTATAAATGATAACTCTCGTCCACAAATATATTGAGGGAAGGCAAAGAAGAGGATTTGAAATCAAGGCAGAATTGCAGGAAACAGATTTCAGGAGGTAGATTCGAATCGCCTTTAAAGCACATGAAAAGCGGCAAAACGTTGACAATGATGCCCTTGGCCAAAAAGGGCGTATGCGTTTTTTCCTGAATATATTCAGAAAAAAACGCATACGCCCTTTTTGGCCAACCAAGCAACCTGGAAAAGCAAATCAGCGCTACAAAGAAGTCTCGCTTCCCATCGGTCAAAAGGGCCATGCTGAAAAACGTGTCAAAACCAGAAATGCATGACAGGCCATGGAGAAATGGGAGCCTTGCTACACTGATGGGCGGGATGTAAATTGCCAACAACCACTCTGGAGAAGTGTACGGTGTGTCCTGAAACATCTAAAAAACACAGCTTAGAGAGCATAGGGCACTTCCACTCATGGGGGTATAAATTGGGAAATTTAAAAATCAGCAAGACACAAGCACCCCAAAGTTTAGGGCTGCTCTGTTGACAAGGACCTCCACTTCATTCCAACTTAAATATCCCAGGAAAGAGAAAAATGGATAAAGAAGTTGTGGTCCTTATGTACAATGGAATATCACTCAGCCATGAAATCAATGTCATAAGGCTAGTAGCAGCATGATGAGTGGATTTAGGTACGACGATTCTAAGTGAAATAAGTCACACAGCAAAGGACACTTCTCATAAGGTATCACTTATCGAGGGAATGTAAATTCCGTTACACTTGAACTGAATTACAAAACAGAACAGAGTCACACATGCAGAAAACACACTATGGCTGCTTAACGGGAAAGGTGAGGTGGGGTGATACATAAAACAAGGGTTTCAAATTAGCTCAGATACCGTTCCAGAAACCCAATATGTAATAGACAAGACCTACTCCTTGCTCAGAGAACTGGACTCAACACGCCCTATTCACCGCACAAGAATATATGTGACTAGTAAAAATCTTAAAAGCTATGTATTGATATCTCTCTGTTAGTGTGTCAAGTGGGAGTAAAGCGGCATAAACACAGCAGTGAAAAGCAGCTAAACCCCATTATAAAAATAAATTACTTTGAAACACCCATGAAACAAAGACAGTGAAAGAGAGAGAAATTCTTACACAATGCGATCAGGGGCTGTGATGCAACCTGGATTGACCATATCTAGACCCACAGCTGGATGAGACATAAGGGTGGACACTCTTGGGGCTGAGAGGTTTGGTGAGGTTGGGTGAGCAAACGCAGACCCTTTAAAGTAATACTGCGTGGTACCCATCACATGGGTCCCAAATCTCCAGGTTCAAGGGCATCTTCCTACATCGAAAACATGCATGAGTAACCCAGAAGATGGTACACCGTGTGATGGGGAAAGGTTTCTAAAACGCACCTTATTTCTCAACTCCTTGTGCCCGGGTTCGCCATTCCAGCCGCTTTACTAGCAAGCTCCCTACTTGGAGCATCAGCACCTTTAACCTCCTGTTCCATACAGGTTGCAATTTGTCCTGAGGATAAACGGGAAGACGTGGAACCAACGAGAGACTAGCTCTTGGTGTTGGGACAGGCACAGGTCACTCTATTTTCCCATCAGAAAGAAGAATTAACCACAGGCTCAGCCTGCCCACCGGAACCAGAACAGGGCATGAAGCCATTCTGCGATTTTGCGGCCAGCTCCCATAAAAACGAGTTGTAAAATGGAGGTTCAGGGCACTGCAATTCACAAACCTGCAGAGTTATAAATGATAACTCTCGTCCACAAATATATTGAGGGAAGGCAAAGAAGAGGATTTGAAATCAAGGCAGAATTGCAGGAAACAGATTTCAGGAGGTAGAAACGAATCGCATTTAAAGCACATGAAAAGCGGCAAAACGTTGACAATGATGCCCTTGGCCAAAAAGGGCGTATGCGTTTTTTCCTGAATATATTCAGGAAAAAACGCATACGCCCTTTTTGGCCAACCAAGCAACCTGGAAAGGCAAATCAGCACTACAAAGAAGTCTCGCTTCAGATCGGTCAAAAGGGCCATGCTGAAAAATGTGTCAAAACCAGAAATGCAGGACAGGCCATGGAGAAATGGGAGCCTTGCTACACTGATGGGCGGGATGTAAATTGCCAAGAGCCACTCCGGAGTAGTGTCCGGTGAGTCCTGAAACATCTGAAAAACACAGCTTAGAGAGCATAGGGCACTTCCACTCATGGGGGTATAAATTGGGAAAATTAAAAATCAGCAAAACACAAGCACCCCAAAGTTTAGGGCTGCTCTGTTAACCAGGACCTCCACTTCATTCCACCTTAAATATCCCAGGAAAGAGAAAAATGGATAAAGAAGTTGTGGTCCTTATGTACAATGGAATATCACTCAGCCAGGAAATCAATGACGTAAGGTTAGTAGCAGCATGATGAGTGGATTTAGGTACGACGATTCTAAGTGAAATAAGTCACACAGAAAAGGACACTTCTCATAAGGTATCACTGATAGAGGGAATGTAAAAACCGTTACACTTGAACTGAATTACAAAACAGAACAGAGTCACACATGCAGAAAACACACTATGGCTGCTTAACGGGAAAGGTGAGGTGGGGTGATACATAAAACAAGGGTATCAAATTAGCTCAGATACCGTTCCATAAACCCAATATGTAATAGACAAGACCTACTCCTTGCTCAGAGAACTGGACTCAACACGCCCTATTCACCGCACAAGAATATATCTGACTAATAATAATCGTAAAACCTATGTATTGATATCTCTCTGTTAGTGTGTCAAGTGGGTGTAAAGCGGCATAAACACAGCAGTGAAAAGCAGCTAAACCCCATTATAAAATAAATTACTTTGAAACACCCATGAAACAAAGACAGTGAAAGAGAGAGAAATTCTTACACAATGCGTTCAGGGGCTGTGATGCAACCTGGATTGACCATATCTAGACGCACAGCTGGATGAGACATAAGGGTGGACACTCTTGGGGCTGAGAGGTTTGGTGAGGTTGGGTGAGCAAACGCAGACCCTTTAAAGGAATACTGCGTGGTACCCATCGCATGGGTCCCAAATCTCCAGGTTCAAGGGCATCTTCCTACATCAAAAACATGCATGAGAAACCCAGAAGATGGTACACCGTGTGATGGGGAAAGGTTTCTAAAACGCACCTCATTTCTCATCTCCTTGTGCCCGGGTTCGCCATTCCAGCCGCTTTACTAGCAAGCTCCCTACTTGGAGCATCAGCACCTTTAACCTCCTGTTCCATACAGGTTGCAATTTGTCCTGAGGATGAACGGGAAGACGGGGAACCAATGAGAGACTAGCTCTTGGTGTGGACACAGGCACAGGTCACTCTATTTTCCCATCAGGAAGAAGAATTAACCACAGGCTCAGCCTGCCCCCCGGAACCAGAACAGGGCGTGAAACCATCATGCGCTTTTGCGGCCAGCTCCCAAAAAAGCGAGTTGTAAAATGGAGCTTCAGGGCACTGCAATTCACAAACCTGCAGAGTTATAAATGATAACTCTCGTCCACAAATATATTGAGGGAAGGCAAAGAAGAGGATTTGAAATCAAGGCAGAATTGCAGGAAACAGATTTCAGGAGGTAGATTCGAATCGCCTTTAAAGCACATGAAAAGCGGCAAAATGTTGACAATGATGCCCTTGGCCAAAAAGGGCATATGCGTTTTTTCCTGAATATATTCAGAAAAAAACGCATACGCCCTTTTTGGCCAACCAAGCAACCTGGAAAAGCAAATCAGCGCTACAAAGAAGTCTCGCTTCCCATCGGTCAAAAGGGCCATGCTGAAAAACGTGTCAAAACCAGAAATGCATGACAGGCCATGGAGAAATGGGAGCCTTGCTACACTGATGGGCGGGATGTAAATTGCCAACAACCACTCTGGAGAAGTGTACGGTGTGTCCTGAAACATCTAAAAAACACAGCTTAGAGAGCATAGGGCACTTCCACTCATGGGGGTATAAATTGGGAAATTTAAAAATCAGCAAGACACAAGCACCCCAAAGTTTAGGGCTGCTCTGTTGACAAGGACCTCCACTTCATTCCAACTTAAATATCCCAGGAAAGAGAAAAATGGATAAAGAAGTTGTGGTCCTTATGTACAATGGAATATCACTCAGCCATGAAATCAATGTCATAAGGCTAGTAGCAGCATGATGAGTGGATTTAGGTACGACGATTCTAAGTGAAATAAGTCACACAGAAAAGGACACTTCTCATAAGGTATCACTTATAGAGGGAATGTAAAAACCGTTACACTTGAACTGAATTACAAAACAGAACAGAGTCACACATGCAGAAAACACACTATGGCTGCTTAACGGGAAAGGTGAGGTGGGGTGATACATAAAACAAGGGTTTCAAATTAGCTCAGATACCGTTCCATAAACCCAATATGTAATAGACAAGACCTACTCCTTGCTCAGAGAACTGGACTCAACACGCCCTATTCACCACACAAGAATATATCTGACTAGTAATAATCTTAAAACCTATGTATTGATATCTCTCTGTTAGTGTGTCAAGTGGGTGTAAAGCGGCATAAACACAGCAGTGAAAAGCAGCTAAACCCCATTATAAAAATAAATTACTTTGAAAAACCCATGAAACAAAGACAGTGAAAGAGAGAGAAATTCTTACACAATGCGATCAGGGGCTGTGATGCAACCTGGATTGACCATATCTAGACCCACAGCTGGATGAGACATAAGGGTGGACACTCTTGGGGCTGAGAGGTTTGGTGAGGTTGGGTGAGCAAACGCAGACCCTTTAAAGTAATACTGCGTGGTACCCATCGCATGGGTCCCAAATGTCCAGGTTCAAGGGCATCTTCCTACATCGAAAACATGCATGAGAAACCCAGAAGATGGTACACCGTGTGATGGGGAAAGGTTTCTAAAACGCACCACATTTCTCATCTCCTTGTGCCCGGGTTCGCCATTCCAGCTGCCTTACTAGCAATCTCCCTACTTGGAGCATCAGCACCTTTAACCTCCTGTTCCATACAGGTTGCAATTTGTCCTGAGGATGAACGGGAAGACGGGGAACCAATGAGAGACTAGCTCTTGGTGTTGGGACAGGCACAGGTCACTCTATTTTCCCATCAGGAAGAAGAATTAACCACAGGCTCAGCCTGCCCCCCGGAACCAGAACAGGGCCTGAAGCCATCCTGCGCTTTTGCGGCCAGCTCCCAAAAACGCGAGTTTTAAAATGGAGGTTCAGGGCACTGCAATTCACAAACCTGCAGAGTTATAAATGATAACTCTCGTCCACAGATATATTGAGGGAAGGCAAAGAAGAGGATTTGAAATCAAGGCAGAATTGCAAGAAACAGATTTCAGAAGGTAGATTCGAATCGCCTTTAAAGCACATGAAATGCGGAAAAACGTTGAAAAAGATGCCCTTGGCCAAAAAGGGCGTATGCGTTTTTTCCTGAATATATTCAGGAAAAAACGCATACGCCCTTTTTGGCCAACCAAGCAACCTGGAAAGGCAAATCAGGGCTACAAAGAAGACTCGCTACCCATCGGTCAAAAGGGCCATGCTGAAAAACGTGTCAAAACCAGAAATGCAGGACAGGCCATGGAGAAATGGGAGCCTTGCTACTCTGATGGGCGGGATGTAAATTAGCAACAGCCACTCTGGAGAAGTGTACGGTGAGTCCTGAAACATCTAAAAAACACAGCTTAGAGAGCATAGGGCACTTCCACTCATGGGGGTATAAATTTGGAAAATTATAAATCAGCAAGACACAAGCACCCCAAAGTTTAGGGATGCTCTGTTGACAAGGACCTCCACTTCATTCCACCTTAAATATCCCAGGAAAGAGAAAAATGGATAAAGAAGTTGTGGTCCTTATGTACAATGGAATATCACTCAGCCATGAAATCAATGTCATAAGGCTAGTAGCAGCATGATGAGTGGATTTAGGTACGACGATTCTAAGTGAAATAAGTCACACAGAAAAGGACACTTCTCATAAGGTATCACTTATAGAGGGAATGTAAAAACCGTTACACTTGAACTGAATTACAAAACAGAACAGAGTCACACATGCAGAAAACACACTATGGCTGCTTAACGGGAAAGGTGAGGTGGGGTGATACATAAAACAAGGGTTTCAAATTTGCTCAGATACCGTTCCAGAAACCCAATATGTAATAGACAAGACCTACTCCTTGCTCAGAGAACTGGACTCAACACGCCCTATTCACCGCACAAGAATATATCTGACTAGTAATAATCTTAAAACCTATGTATTGATATCTCTCTGTTAGTGTGTCAAGTGGGTGGAAAGCGGCATAAACACAGCCGTGAAAAGCAGCTAAACCCCATTATAAAAATAAATTACTTTGAAACACCCATGAAACAAAGACAGTGAAAGAGAGAGAAATTCTTACACAATGCTTTCAGGGGCTGTGATGCAACTTGGATTGACCATATCTAGACACATAGCTGGATGAGACATAAGGGTGGAAACTCTTGGGGCTGAGAGGTTTGGTGAGGTAGGGTGAGCAAACGCCAACCCTTTAAAGTAATACTGCGTGGTACCCGTCCCATGGGTCCCAAATCTTCAGGTTCAAGGGCATCTTCCTACATCGAAAACATGCATGAGAATCCTGGAGGATGGTACACCGTGTGATGGGGAAAGGTTTCTAAAACGCACCTCATTTCTCATCTCCTTGTGCCCGGGTTCCCCATTCCAGCCCCTTTACTAGCAATCTCCCTACTTGGAGCATCAGCACCTTTAACCTCCTGTTCCGTACAGGTTGCAATTTGTCCTGAGGATGAACGGGAAGACGGGGAACCAATGAGAGACTAGCTCTTGGTGTGGACACAGGCACAGGTCACTCTATTTTCCCATCAGGAAGAAGAATTAACCACAGGCTCAGCCTGCCCCCCGGAACCAGAACAGGGCGTGAAACCATCATGCGCTTTTGCGGCCAGCTCCCAAAAAAGCGAGTTGTAAAATGGAGCTTCAGGGCACTGCAATTCACAAACCTGCAGAGTTATAAATGATAACTCTCGTCCACAAATATATTGAGGGAAGGCAAAGAAGAGGATTTGAAATCAAGGCAGAATTGCAGGAAACAGATTTCAGGAGGTAGATTCGAATCGCCTTTAAAGCACATGAAAAGCGGCAAAACGTTGACAATGATGCCCTTGGCCAAAAAGGGCGTATGCGTTTTTTCCTGAATATATTCAGAAAAAAACGCATACGCCCTTTTTGGCCAACCAAGCAACCTGGAAAAGCAAATCAGCGCTACAAAGAAGTCTCGCTTCCCATCGGTCAAAAGGGCCATGCTGAAAAACGTGTCAAAACCAGAAATGCATGACAGGCCATGGAGAAATGGGAGCCTTGCTACACTGATGGGCGGGATGTAAATTGCCAACAACCACTCTGGAGAAGTGTACGGTGTGTCCTGAAACATCTAAAAAACACAGCTTAGAGAGCATAGGGCACTTCCACTCATGGGGGTATAAATTGGGAAATTTAAAAATCAGCAAGACACAAGCACCCCAAAGTTTAGGGCTGCTCTGTTGACAAGGACCTCCACTTCATTCCAACTTAAATATCCCAGGAAAGAGAAAAATGGATAAAGAAGTTGTGGTCCTTATGTACAATGGAATATCACTCAGCCATGAAATCAATGTCATAAGGCTAGTAGCAGCATGATGAGTGGATTTAGGTACGACGATTCTAAGTGAAATAAGTCACACAGCAAAGGACACTTCTCATAAGGTATCACTTATCGAGGGAATGTAAATTCCGTTACACTTGAACTGAATTACAAAACAGAACAGAGTCACACATGCAGAAAACACACTATGGCTGCTTAACGGGAAAGGTGAGGTGGGGTGATACATAAAACAAGGGTTTCAAATTAGCTCAGATACCGTTCCAGAAACCCAATATGTAATAGACAAGACCTACTCCTTGCTCAGAGAACTGGACTCAACACGCCCTATTCACCGCACAAGAATATATGTGACTAGTAAAAATCTTAAAAGCTATGTATTGATATCTCTCTGTTAGTGTGTCAAGTGGGAGTAAAGCGGCATAAACACAGCAGTGAAAAGCAGCTAAACCCCATTATAAAAATAAATTACTTTGAAACACCCATGAAACAAAGACAGTGAAAGAGAGAGAAATTCTTACACAATGCGATCAGGGGCTGTGATGCAACCTGGATTGACCATATCTAGACCCACAGCTGGATGAGACATAAGGGTGGACACTCTTGGGGCTGAGAGGTTTGGTGAGGTTGGGTGAGCAAACGCAGACCCTTTAAAGTAATACTGCGTGGTACCCATCGCATGGGTCCCAAATCTCCAGGTTCAAGGGCATCTTCCTACATCGAAAACATGCATGAGTAACCCAGAAGATGGTACACCGTGTGATGGGGAAAGGTTTCTAAAACGCACCTTATTTCTCATCTCCTTGTGCCCAGGTTCGCCATTCCAGCCGCTTTACTAGCAAGCTCCCTACTTGGAGCATCAGCACCTTTAACCTCCTGTTCCATACAGGTTGCAATTTGTCCTGAGGATAAACGGGAAGACGTGGAACCAACGAGAGACTAGCTCTTGGTGTTGGGACAGGCACAGGTCACTCTATTTTCCCATCAGAAAGAAGAATTAACCACAGGCTCAGCCTGCCCCCCGGAACCAGAACAGGGCATGAAGCCATTCTGCGATTTTGCGGCCAGCTCCCATAAAAACGAGTTGTAAAATGGAGGTTCAGGGCACTGCAATTCACAAACCTGCAGAGTTATAAATGATAACTCTCGTCCACAAATATATTGAGGGAAGGCAAAGAAGAGGATTTGAAATCAAGGCAGAATTGCAGGAAACAGATTTCAGGAGGTAGAAACGAATCGCATTTAAAGCACATGAAAAGCGGCAAAACGTTGACAATGATGCCCTTGGCCAAAAAGGGCGTATGCGTTTTTTCCTGAATATATTCAGGAAAAAACGCATACGCCCTTTTTGGCCAACCAAGCAACCTGGAAAGGCAAATCAGCACTACAAAGAAGTCTCGCTTCAGATCGGTCAAAAGGGCCATGCTGAAAAATGTGTCAAAACCAGAAATGCAGGACAGGCCATGGAGAAATGGGAGCCTTGCTACACTGATGGGCGGGATGTAAATTGCCAAGAGCCACTCCGGAGAAGTGTCCGGTGAGTCCTGAAACATCTGAAAAACACAGCTTAGAGAGCATAGGGCACTTCCACTCATGGGGGTATAAATTGGGAAAATTAAAAATCAGCAAAACACAAGCACCCCAAAGTTTAGGGCTGCTCTGTTGACCAGGACCTCCACTTCATTCCACCTTAAATATCCCAGGAAAGAGAAAAATGGATAAAGAAGTTGTGGTCCTTATGTACAATGGAATATCACTCAGCCAGGAAATCAATGACGTAAGGTTAGTAGCAGCATGATGAGTGGATTTAGGTACGACGATTCTAAGTGAAATAAGTCACACAGAAAAGGACACTTCTCATAAGGTATCACTGATAGAGGGAATGTAAAAACCGTTACACTTGAACTGAATTACAAAACAGAACAGAGTCACACATGCAGAAAACACACTATGGCTGCTTAACGGGAAAGGTGAGGTGGGGTGATACATAAAACAAGGGTATCAAATTAGCTCAGATACCGTTCCATAAACCCAATATGTAATAGACAAGACCTACTCCTTGCTCAGAGAACTGGACTCAACATGCCCTATTCACCGCACAAGAATATATCTGACTAATAATAATCGTAAAACCTATGTATTGATATCTCTCTGTTAGTGTGTCAAGTGGGTGTAAAGCGGCATAAACACAGCAGTGAAAAGCAGCTAAACCCCATTATAAAAATAAATTACTTTGAAACACCCATGAAACAAAGACAGTGAAAGAGAGAGAAATTCTTACACAATGCGTTCAGGGGCTGTGATGCAACCTGGATTGACCATATCTAGACGCACAGCTGGATGAGACATAAGGGTGGACACTCTTGGGGCTGAGAGGTTTGGTGAGGTTGGGTGAGCAAACGCAGACCCTTTAAAGGAATACTGCGTGGTACCCATCGCATGGGTCCCAAATCTCCAGGTTCAAGGGCATCTTCCTACATCAAAAACATGCATGAGAAACCCAGAAGATGGTACACCGTGTGATGGGGAAAGGTTTCTAAAACGCACCTCATTTCTCATCTCCTTGTGCCCGGGTTCGCCATTCCAGCCGCTTTACTAGCAAGCTCCCTACTTGGAGCATCAGCACCTTTAACCTCCTGTTCCATACAGGTTGCAATTTGTCCTGAGGATGAACGGGAAGACGGGGAACCAATGAGAGACTAGCTCTTGGTGTGGACACAGGCACAGGTCACTCTATTTTCCCATCAGGAAGAAGAATTAACCACAGGCTCAGCCTGCCCCCCGGAACCAGAACAGGGCGTGAAACCATCATGCGCTTTTGCGGCCAGCTCCCAAAAAAGCGAGTTGTAAAATGGAGCTTCAGGGCACTGCAATTCACAAACCTGCAGAGTTATAAATGATAACTCTCGTCCACAAATATATTGAGGGAAGGCAAAGAAGAGGATTTGAAATCAAGGCAGAATTGCAGGAAACAGATTTCAGGAGGTAGATTCGAATCGCCTTTAAAGCACATGAAAAGCGGCAAAATGTTGACAATGATGCCCTTGGCCAAAAAGGGCGTATGCGTTTTTTCCTGAATATATTCAGAAAAAAACGCATACGCCCTTTTTGGCCAACAAAGCAACCTGGAAAAGCAAATCAGCGCTACAAAGAAGTCTCGCTTCCCATCGGTCAAAAGGGCCATGCTGAAAAACGTGTCAAAACCAGAAATGCATGACAGGCCATGGAGAAATGGGAGCCTTGCTACACTGATGGGCGGGATGTAAATTGCCAACAACCACTCTGGAGAAGTGTACGGTGTGTCCTGAAACATCTAAAAAACACAGCTTAGAGAGCATAGGGCACTTCCACTCATGGGGGTATAAATTGGGAAATTTAAAAATCAGCAAGACACAAGCACCCCAAAGTTTAGGGCTGCTCTGTTGACAAGGACCTCCACTTCATTCCAACTTAAATATCCCAGGAAAGAGAAAAATGGATAAAGAAGTTGTGGTCCTTATGTACAATGGAATATCACTCAGCCATGAAATCAATGTCATAAGGCTAGTAGCAGCATGATGAGTGGATTTAGGTACGACGATTCTAAGTGAAATAAGTCACACAGAAAAGGACACTTCTCATAAGGTATCACTTATAGAGGGAATGTAAAAACCGTTACACTTGAACTGAATTACAAAACAGAACAGAGTCACACATGCAGAAAACACACTATGGCTGCTTAACGGGAAAGGTGAGGTGGGGTGATAAATAAAACAAGGGTTTCAAATTAGCTCAGATACCGTTCCATAAACCCAATATGTAATAGACAAGACCTACTCCTTGCTCAGAGAACTGGACTCAACACGCCCTATTCACCACACAAGAATATATCTGACTAGTAATAATCTTAAAACCTATGTATTGATATCTCTCTGTTAGTGTGTCAAGTGGGTGTAAAGCAGCATAAACACAGCAGTGAAAAGCAGCTAAACCCCATTATAAAAATAAATTACTTTGAAAAACCCATGAAACAAAGACAGTGAAAGAGAGAGAAATTCTTACACAATGCGATCAGGGGCTGTGATGCAACCTGGATTGACCATATCTAGACCCACAGCTGGATGAGACATAAGGGTGGACACTCTTGGGGCTGAGAGGTTTGGTGAGGTTGGGTGAGCAAACGCAGACCCTTTAAAGTAATACTGCGTGGTACCCATCGCATGGGTCCCAAATGTCCAGGTTCAAGGGCATCTTCCTACATCGAAAACATGCATGAGAAACCCAGAAGATGGTACACCGTGTGATGGGGAAAGGTTTCTAAAACGCACCTCATTTCTCATCTCCTTGTGCCCGGGTTCGCCATTCCAGCTGCCTTACTAGCAATCTCCCTACTTGGAGCATCAGCACCTTTAACCTCCTGTTCCATACAGGTTGCAATTTGTCCTGAGGATGAACGGGAAGACGGGGAACCAATGAGAGACTAGCTCTTGGTGTGGACACAGGCACAGGTCACTCTATTTTCCCATCAGGAAGAAGAATTAACCACAGGCTCAGCCTGCCCCCCGGAACCAGAACAGGGCGTGAAACCATCATGCGCTTTTGCGGCCAGCTCCCAAAAACGCGAGTTTTAAAATGGAGGTTCAGGGCACTGCAATTCACAAACCTGCAGAGTTATAAATGATAACTCTCGTCCACAGATATATTGAGGGAAGGCAAAGAAGAGGATTTGAAATCAAGGCAGAATTGCAGGAAACAGATTTCAGGAGGTAGATTCGAATCGCCTTTAAAGCACATGAAATGCGGCAAAACGTTGAAAAAGATGCCCTTGGCCAAAAAGGGCGTATGCGTTTTTTCCTGAATATATTCAGGAAAAAACGCATACGCCCTTTTTGGCCAACCAAGCAACCTGGAAAGGCAAATCAGGGCTACAAAGAAGACTCGCTACCCATCGGTCAAAAGGGCCATGCTGAAAAACGTGTCAAAACCAGAAATGCAGGACAGGCCATGGAGAAATGGAAGCCTTGCTACTCTGATGGGCGGGATGTAAATTAGCAACAGCCACTCTGGAGAAGTGTACGGTGAGTCCTGAAACATCTAAAAAACACAGCTTAGAGAGCATAGGGCACTTCCACTCATGGGGGTATAAATTTGGAAAATTATAAATCAGCAAGACACAAGCACCCCAAAGTTTAGGGATGCTCTGTTGACAAGGACCTCCACTTCATTCCACCTTAAATATCCCAGGAAAGAGAAAAATGGATAAAGAAGTTGTGGTCCTTATGTACAATGGAATATCACTCAGCCATGAAATCAATGTCATAAGGCTAGTAGCAGCATGATGAGTGGATTTAGGTAAGACGATTCTAAGTGAAATAAGTCACACAGAAAAGGACACTTCTCATAAGGTATCACTGATAGAGGGAATGTAAAAACCGTTACACTTGAACTGAATTACAAAACAGAACAGAGTCACACATGCAGAAAACACACTATGGCTGCTTAACGGGAAAGGTGAGGTGGGGTGATACATAAAACAAGGGTTTCAAATTTGCTCAGATACCGTTCCAGAAACCCAATATGTAATAGACAAGACCTACTCCTTGCTCAGAGAACTGGACTCAACACGCCCTATTCACCGCACAAGAATATATCTGACTAGTAATAATCTTAAAACCTATGTATTGATATCTCTCTGTTAGTGTGTCAAGTGGGTGTAAAGCGGCATAAACACAGCAGTGAAAAGCAGCTAAACCCCATTATAAAAATAAATTACTTTGAAACACCCATGAAACAAAGACAGTGAAAGAGAGAGAAATTCTTACACAATGCGTTCAGGGGCTGTGATGCAACCTGGATTGACCATATCTAGACGCACAGCTGGATGAGACATAAGGGTGGACACTCTTGGGGCTGAGAGGTTTGGTGAGGTTGGGTGAGCAAACGCAGACCCTTTAAAGGAATACTGCGTGGTACCCATCGCATGGGTCCCAAATCTCCAGGTTCAAGGGCATCTTCCTACATCAAAAACATGCATGAGAAACCCAGAAGATGGTACACCGTGTGATGGGGAAAGGTTTCTAAAACGCACCTCATTTCTCATCTCCTTGTGCCCGGGTTCGCCATTCCAGCCGCTTTACTAGCAAGCTCCCTACTTGGAGCATCAGCACCTTTAACCTCCTGTTCCATACAGGTTGCAATTTGTCCTGAGGATGAACGGGAAGACGGGGAACCAATGAGAGACTAGCTCTTGGTGTGGACACAGGCACAGGTCACTCTATTTTCCCATCAGGAAGAAGAATTAACCACAGGCTCAGCCTGCCCCCCGGAACCAGAACAGGGCGTGAAACCATCATGCGCTTTTGCGGCCAGCTCCCAAAAAAGCGAGTTGTAAAATGGAGCTTCAGGGCACTGCAATTCACAAACCTGCAGAGTTATAAATGATAACTCTCGTCCACAAATATATTGAGGGAAGGCAAAGAAGAGGATTTGAAATCAAGGCAGAATTGCAGGAAACAGATTTCAGGAGGTAGATTCGAATCGCCTTTAAAGCACATGAAAAGCGGCAAAATGTTGACAATGATGCCCTTGGCCAAAAAGGGCGTATGCGTTTTTTCCTGAATATATTCAGAAAAAAACGCATACGCCCTTTTTGGCCAACCAAGCAACCTGGAAAAGCAAATCAGCGCTACAAAGAAGTCTCGCTTCCCATCGGTCAAAAGGGCCATGCTGAAAAACGTGTCAAAACCAGAAATGCATGACAGGCCATGGAGAAATGGGAGCCTTGCTACACTGATGGGCGGGATGTAAATTGCCAACAACCACTCTGGAGAAGTGTACGGTGTGTCCTGAAACATCTAAAAAACACAGCTTAGAGAGCATAGGGCACTTCCACTCATGGGGGTATAAATTGGGAAATTTAAAAATCAGCAAGACACAAGCACCCCAAAGTTTAGGGCTGCTCTGTTGACAAGGACCTCCACTTCATTCCAACTTAAATATCCCAGGAAAGAGAAAAATGGATAAAGAAGTTGTGGTCCTTATGTACAATGGAATATCACTCAGCCATGAAATCAATGTCATAAGGCTAGTAGCAGCATGATGAGTGGATTTAGGTACGACGATTCTAAGTGAAATAAGTCACACAGAAAAGGACACTTCTCATAAGGTATCACTTATAGAGGGAATGTAAAAACCGTTACACTTGAACTGAATTACAAAACAGAACAGAGTCACACATGCAGAAAACACACTATGGCTGCTTAACGGGAAAGGTGAGGTGGGGTGATAAATAAAACAAGGGTTTCAAATTAGCTCAGATACCGTTCCATAAACCCAATATGTAATAGACAAGACCTACTCCTTGCTCAGAGAACTGGACTCAACACGCCCTATTCACCACACAAGAATATATCTGACTAGTAATAATCTTAAAACCTATGTATTGATATCTCTCTGTTAGTGTGTCAAGTGGGTGTAAAGCAGCATAAACACAGCAGTGAAAAGCAGCTAAACCCCATTATAAAAATAAATTACTTTGAAAAACCCATGAAACAAAGACAGTGAAAGAGAGAGAAATTCTTACACAATGCGATCAGGGGCTGTGATGCAACCTGGATTGACCATATCTAGACCCACAGCTGGATGAGACATAAGGGTGGACACTCTTGGGGCTGAGAGGTTTGGTGAGGTAGGGTGAGCAAACGCCAACCCTTTAAAGTAATACTGCGTGGTACCCGTCCCATGGGTCCCAAATCTTCAGGTTCAAGGGCATCTTCCTACATCGAAAACATGCATGAGAATCCTGGAGGATGGTACACCGTGTGATGGGGAAAGGTTTCTAAAACGCACCTCATTTCTCATCTCCTTGTGCCCGGGTTCCCCATTCCAGCCCCTTTACTAGCAATCTCCCTACTTGGAGCATCAGCACCTTTAACCTCCTGTTCCGTACAGGTTGCAATTTGTCCTGAGGATGAACGGGAAGACGGGGAACCAATGAGAGACTAGCTCTTGGTGTGGACACAGGCACAGGTCACTCTATTTTCCCATCAGGAAGAAGAATTAACCACAGGCTCAGCCTGCCCCCCGGAACCAGAACAGGGCGTGAAACCATCATGCGCTTTTGCGGCCAGCTCCCAAAAAAGCGAGTTGTAAAATGGAGCTTCAGGGCACTGCAATTCACAAACCTGCAGAGTTATAAATGATAACTCTCGTCCACAAATATATTGAGGGAAGGCAAAGAAGAGGATTTGAAATCAAGGCAGAATTGCAGGAAACAGATTTCAGGAGGTAGATTCGAATCGCCTTTAAAGCACATGAAAAGCGGCAAAACGTTGACAATGATGCCCTTGGCCAAAAAGGGCGTATGCGTATTTTCCTGAATATATTCAGAAAAAAACGCATACGCCCTTTTTGGCCAACCAAGCAACCTGGAAAAGCAAATCAGCGCTACAAAGAAGTCTCGCTTCCCATCGGTCAAAAGGGCCATGCTGAAAAACGTGTCAAAACCAGAAATGCATGACAGGCCATGGAGAAATGGGAGCCTTGCTACACTGATGGGCGGGATGTAAATTGCCAACAACCACTCTGGAGAAGTGTACGGTGTGTCCTGAAACATCTAAAAAACACAGCTTAGAGAGCATAGGGCACTTCCACTCATGGGGGTATAAATTGGGAAATTTAAAAATCAGCAAGACACAAGCACCCCAAAGTTTAGGGCTGCTCTGTTGACAAGGACCTCCACTTCATTCCAACTTAAATATCCCAGGAAAGAGAAAAATGGATAAAGAAGTTGTGGTCCTTATGTACAATGGAATATCACTCAGCCATGAAATCAATGTCATAAGGCTAGTAGCAGCATGATGAGTGGATTTAGGTACGACGATTCTAAGTGAAATAAGTCACACAGAAAAGGACACTTCTCATAAGGTATCACTTATAGAGGGAATGTAAAAACCGTTACACTTGAACTGAATTACAAAACAGAACAGAGTCACACATGCAGAAAACACACTATGGCTGCTTAACGGGAAAGGTGAGGTGGGGTGATACATAAAACAAGGGTTTCAAATTTGCTCAGATACCGTTCCAGAAACCCAATATGTAATAGACAAGACCTACTCCTTGCTCAGAGAACTGGACTCAACACGCCCTATTCACCGCACAAGAATATATCTGACTAGTAATAATCTTAAAACCTATGTATTGATATCTCTCTGTTAGTGTGTCAAGTGGGTGTAAAGCGGCATAAACACAGCCGTGAAAAGCAGCTAAACCCCATTATAAAAATAAATTACTTTGAAACATCCATGAAACAAAGACAGTGAAAGAGAGAGAAATTCTTACACAATGCTTTCAGGGGCTGTGATGCAACTTGGATTGACCATATCTAGACACATAGCTGGATGAGACATAAGGGTGGACACTCTTGGGGCTGAGAGGTTTGGTGAGGTAGGGTGAGCAAACGCCAACCCTTTAAAGTAATACTGCGTGGTACCCGTCCCATGGGTCCCAAATCTTCAGGTTCAAGGGCATCTTCCTACATCGAAAACATGCATGAGAATCCTGGAGGATGGTACACCGTGTGATGGGGAAAGGTTTCTAAAACGCACCTCATTTCTCATCTCCTTGTGCCCGGGTTCCCCATTCCAGCCCCTTTACTAGCAATCTCCCTACTTGGAGCATCAGCACCTTTTACCTCCTGTTCCGTACAGGTTGCAATTTGTCCTGAGGATGAACGGGAAGACGGGGAACCAATGAGAGACTAGCTCTTGGTGTGGACACAGGCACAGGTCACTCTATTTTCCCATCAGGAAGAAGAATTAACCACAGGCTCAGCCTGCCCCCCGGAACCAGAACAGGGCGTGAAACCATCATGCGCTTTTGCGGCCAGCTCCCAAAAAAGCGAGTTGTAAAATGGAGCTTCAGGGCACTGCAATTCACAAACCTGCAGAGTTATAAATGATAACTCTCGTCCACAAATATATTGAGGGAAGGCAAAGAAGAGGATTTGAAATCAAGGCAGAATTGCAGGAAACAGATTTCAGGAGGTAGATTCGAATCGCCTTTAAAGCACATGAAAAGCGGCAAAATGTTGACAATGATGCCCTTGGCCAAAAAGGGCGTATGCGTTTTTTCCTGAATATATTCAGAAAAAAACGCATACGCCCTTTTTGGCCAACCAAGCAACCTGGAAAAGCAAATCAGCGCTACAAAGAAGTCTCGCTTCCCATCGGTCAAAAGGGCCATGCTGAAAAACGTGTCAAAACCAGAAATGCATGACAGGCCATGGAGAAATGGGAGCCTTGCTACACTGACGGGCGGGATGTAAATTGCCAACAACCACTCTGGAGAAGTGTACGGTGTGTCCTGAAACATCTAAAAAACACAGCTTAGAGAGCATAGGGCACTTCCACTCATGGGGGTATAAATTGGGAAATTTAAAAATCAGCAAGACACAAGCACCCCAAAGTTTAGGGCTGCTCTGTTGACAAGGACCTCCACTTCATTCCAACTTAAATATCCCAGGAAAGAGAAAAATGGATAAAGAAGTTGTGGTCCTTATGTACAATGGAATATCACTCAGCCATGAAATCAATGTCATAAGGCTAGTAGCAGCATGATGAGTGGATTTAGGTACGACGATTCTAAGTGAAATAAGTCACACAGCAAAGGACACTTCTCATAAGGTATCACTTATCGAGGGAATGTAAATTCCGTTACACTTGAACTGAATTACAAAACAGAACAGAGTCACACATGCAGAAAACACACTATGGCTGCTTAACGGGAAAGGTGAGGTGGGGTGATACATAAAACAAGGGTTTCAAATTAGCTCAGATACCGTTCCAGAAACCCAATATGTAATAGACAAGACCTACTCCTTGCTCAGAGAACTGGACTCAACACGCCCTATTCACCGCACAAGAATATATGTGACTAGTAAAAATCTTAAAAGCTATGTATTGATATCTCTCTGTTAGTGTGTCAAGTGGGAATAAAGCGGCATAAACACAGCAGTGAAAAGCAGCTAAACCCCATTATAAAAATAAATTACTTTGAAACACCCATGAAACAAAGACAGTGAAAGAGAGAGAAATTCTTACACAATGCGATCAGGGGCTGTGATGCAACCTGGATTGACCATATCTAGACCCACAGCTGGATGAGACATAAGGGTGGACACTCTTGGGGCTGAGAGGTTTGGTGAGGTTGGGTGAGCAAACGCAGACCCTTTAAAGTAATACTGCGTGGTACCCATCGCATGGGTCCCAAATCTCCAGGTTCAAGGGCATCTTCCTACATCGAAAACATGCATGAGAAACCCAGAAGATGGTACACCGTGTGATGGGGAAAGGTTTCTAAAACGCACCTCATTTCTCATCTCCTTGTGCCCGGGTTCGCCATTCCAGCCGCTTTACTAGCAAGCTCCCTACTTGGAGCATCAGCACCTTTAACCTCCTGTTCCATACAGGTTGCAATTTGTCCTGAGGATAAACGGGAAGACGTGGAACCAACGAGAGACTAGCTCTTGGTGTTGGGACAGGCACAGGTCACTCTATTTTCCCATCAGAAAGAAGAATTAACCACAGGCTCAGCCTGCCCCCCGGAACCAGAACAGGGCCTGAAGCCATTCTGCGATTTTGCGGCCAGCTCCCATAAAAACGAGTTGTAAAATGGAGGTTCAGGGCACTGCAATTCACAAACCTGCAGAGTTATAAATGATAACTCTCGTCCTCAAATATATTGAGGGAAGGCAAAGAAGAGGATTTGAAATCAAGGCAGAATTGCAGGAAACAGATTTCAGGAGGTAGAAACGAATCGCCTTTAAAGCACATGAAAAGCGGCAAAACGTTGACAATGATGCCCTTGGCCAAAAAGGGCGTATGCGTTTTTTCCTGAATATATTCAGGAAAAAACGCATACGCCCTTTTTGGCCAACCAAGCAACCTGGAAAGGCAAATCAGCACTACAAAGAAGTCTCGCTTCAGATCGGTCAAAAGGGCCATGCTGAAAAATGTGTCAAAACCAGAAATGCAGGACAGGCCATGGAGAAATGGGAGCCTTGCTACACTGATGGGCGGGATGTAAATTGCCAAGAGCCACTCCGGAGAAGTGTCCGGTGAGTCCTGAAACATCTGAAAAACACAGCTTAGAGAGCATAGGGCACTTCCACTCATGGGGGTATAAATTGGGAAAATTAAAAATCAGCAAAACACAAGCACCCCAAAGTTTAGGGCTGCTCTGTTGACCAGGACCTCCACTTCATTCCACCTTAAATATCCCAGGAAAGAGAAAAATGGATAAAGAAGTTGTGGTCCTTATGTACAATGGAATATCACTCAGCCAGGAAATCAATGTCGTAAGGTTAGTAGCAGCATGATGAGTGGATTTAGGTACGACGATTCTAAGTGAAATAAGTCACACAGAAAAGGACACTTCTCATAAGGTATCACTGATAGAGGGAATGTAAAAACCGTTACACTTTAACTGAATTACAAAACAGAACAGAGTCACACATGCAGAAAACACACTATGGCTGCTTAACGGGAAAGGTGAGGTGGGGTGATACATAAAACAAGGGTATCAAATTAGCTCAGATACCGTTCCATAAACCCAATATGTAATAGACAAGACCTACTCCTTGCTCAGAGAACTGGACTCAACACGCCCTATTCACCGCACAAGAATATATCTGACTGATAATAATCGTAAAACCTATGTATTGATATCTCTCTGTTAGTGTGTCAAGTGGGTGTAAAGCGGCATAAACACAGCAGTGAAAAGCAGCTAAACCCCATTATAAAAATAAATTACTTTGAAACACCCATGAAACAAAGACAGTGAAAGAGAGAGAAATTCTTACACAATGCGTTCAGGGGCTGTGATGCAACCTGGATTGACCATATCTAGACGCACAGCTGGATGAGACATAAGGGTGGACACTCTTGGGGCTGAGAGGTTTGGTGAGGTTGGGTGAGCAAACGCAGACCCTTTAAAGGAATACTGCGTGGTACCCATCGCATGGGTCCCAAATCTCCAGGTTCAAGGGCATCTTCCTACATCGAAAACATGCATGAGAAACCCAGAAGATGGTACACCGTGTGATGGGGAAAGGTTTCTAAAACGCACCTCATTTCTCATCTCCTTGTGCCCGGGTTCGCCATTCCAGCCGCTTTACTAGCAAGCTCCCTACTTGGAGCATCAGCACCTTTAACCTCCTGTTCCATACAGGTTGCAATTTGTCCTGAGGATGAACGGGAAGACGGGGAACCAATGAGAGACTAGCTCTTGGTGTGGACACAGGCACAGGTCACTCTATTTTCCCATCAGAAAGAAGAATTAACCACAGGCTCAGCCTGCCCCCCGGAACCAGAACAGGGCGTGAAACCATCATGCGCTTTTGCGGCCAGCTCCCAAAAAAGCGAGTTGTAAAATGGAGCTTCAGGGCACTGCAATTCACAAACCTGCAGAGTTATAAATGATAACTCTCGTCCACAAATATATTGAGGGAAGGCAAAGAAGAGGATTTGAAATCAAGGCAGAATTGCAGGAAACAGATTTCAGGAGGTAGATTCGAATCGCCTTTAAAGCACATGAAAAGCGGCAAAATGTTGACAATGATGCCCTTGGCCAAAAAGGGCGTATGCGTTTTTTCCTGAATATATTCAGAAAAAAACGCATACGCCCTTTTTGGCCAACCAAGCAACCTGGAAAAGCAAATCAGCGCTACAAAGAAGTCTCGCTTCCCATCGGTCAAAAGGGCCATGCTGAAAAACGTGTCAAAACCAGAAATGCATGACAGGCCATGGAGAAATTGGAGCCTTGCTACACTGATGGGCGGGATGTAAATTGCCAACAACCACTCTGGAGAAGTGTACGGTGGTCCTGAAACATCTAAAAAACACAGCTTAGAGAGCATAGGGCACTTCCACTCATGGGGGTATAAATTGGGAAATTTAAAAATCAGCAAGACACAAGCACCCCAAAGTTT
Source organism: Balaenoptera borealis (assembly GCF_965194805.1). NCBI lineage: Eukaryota > Metazoa > Chordata > Mammalia > Artiodactyla > Balaenopteridae > Balaenoptera > Balaenoptera borealis. The sequence goes on from NW_028123611.1 coordinate 410,150, forward strand.
AGGGCTGCTCTGTTGACAAGGACCTCCACTTCATTCCAACTTAAATATCCCAGGAAAGAGAAAAATGGATAAAGAAGTTGTGGTCCTTATGTACAATGGAATATCACTCAGCCATGAAATCAATGTCATAAGGCTAGTAGCAGCATGATGAGTGGATTTAGGTAAGACGATTCTAAGTGAAATAAGTCACACAGAAAAGGACACTTCTCATAAGGTATCACTGATAGAGGGAATGTAAAAACCGTTACACTTGAACTGAATTACAAAACAGAACAGAGTCACACATGCAGAAAACACACTATGGCTGCTTAACGGGAAAGGTGAGGTGGGGTGATACATAAAACAAGGGTTTCAAATTTGCTCAGATACCGTTCCAGAAACCCAATATGTAATAGACAAGACCTACTCCTTGCTCAGAGAACTGGACTCAACACGCCCTATTCACCGCACAAGAATATATCTGACTAGTAATAATCTTAAAACCTATGTATTGATATCTCTCTGTTAGTGTGTCAAGTGGGTGTAAAGCGGCATAAACACAGCAGTGAAAAGCAGCTAAACCCCATTATAAAAATAAATTACTTTGAAAAACCCATGAAACAAAGACAGTGAAAGAGAGAGAAATACTTACACAATGCGATCAGGGGCTGTGATGCAACCTGGATTGACCATATCTAGACCCACAGCTGGATGAGACATAAGGGTGGAAACTCTTGGGGCTGAGAGGTTTGGTGAGGTAGGGTGAGCAAACGCCAACCCTTTAAAGTAATACTGCGTGGTACCCGTCCCATGGGTCCCAAATCTTCAGGTTCAAGGGCATCTTCCTACATCGAAAACATGCATGAGAATCCTGGAGGATGGTACACCGTGTGATGGGGAAAGGTTTCTAAAACGCACCTCATTTCTCATCTCCTTGTGCCCGGGTTCCCCATTCCAGCCCCTTTACTAGCAATCTCCCTACTTGGAGCATCAGCACCTTTAACCTCCTGTTCCGTACAGGTTGCAATTTGTCCTGAGGATGAACGGGAAGACGGGGAACCAATGAGAGACTAGCTCTTGGTGTGGACACAGGCACAGGTCACTCTATTTTCCCATCAGGAAGAAGAATTAACCACAGGCTCAGCCTGCCCCCCGGAACCAGAACAGGGCGTGAAACCATCATGCGCTTTTGCGGCCAGCTCCCAAAAAAGCGAGTTGTAAAATGGAGCTTCAGGGCACTGCAATTCACAAACCTGCAGAGTTATAAATGATAACTCTCGTCCACAGATATATTGAGGGAAGGCAAAGAAGAGGATTTGAAATCAAGGCAGAATTGCAGGAAACAGATTTCAGAAGGTAGATTCGAATCGCCTTTAAAGCACATGAAATGCGGCAAAATGTTGAAAAAGATGCCCTTGGCCAAAAAGGGCGTATGCGTTTTTTCCTGAATATATTCAGGAAAAAACGCATACGCCCTTTTTGGCCAACCAAGCAACCTGGAAAGGCAAATCAGGGCTACAAAGAAGACTCGCTACCCATCGGTCAAAAGGGCCATGCTGAAAAACGTGTCAAAACCAGAAATGCAGGACAGGCCATGGAGAAATGGGAGCCTTGCTACTCTGATGGGCGGGATGTAAATTAGCAACAGCCACTCTGGAGAAGTGTACGGTGAGTCCTGAAACATCTAAAAAACACAGCTTAGAGAGCATAGGGCACTTCCACTCATGGGGGTATAAATTTGGAAAATTATAAATCAGCAAGACACAAGCACCCCAAAGTTTAGGGATGCTCTGTTGACAAGGACCTCCACTTCATTCCACCTTAAATATCCCAGGAAAGAGAAAAATGGATAAAGAAGTTGTGGTCCTTATGTACAATGGAATATCACTCAGCCATGAAATCAATGTCATAAGGCTAGTAGCAGCATGATGAGTGGATTTAGGTACGACGATTCTAAGTGAAATAAGTCACACAGAAAAGGACACTTCTCATAAGGTATCACTTATAGAGGGAATGTAAAAACCGTTACACTTGAACTGAATTACAAAACAGAACAGAGTCACACATGCAGAAAACACACTATGGCTGCTTAACGGGAAAGGTGAGGTGGGGTGATACATAAAACAAGGGTTTCAAGTTTGCTCAGATACCGTTCCAGAAACCCAATATGTAATAGACAAGACCTACTCCTTGCTCAGAGAACTGGACTCAACACGCCCTATTCACCGCACAAGAATATATCTGACTAGTAATAATCTTAAAACCTATGTATTGATATCTCTCTGTTAGTGTGTCAAGTGGGTGGAAAGCGGCATAAACACAGCCGTGAAAAGCAGCTAAACCCCATTATAAAAATAAATTACTTTGAAACACCCATGAAACAAAGACAGTGAAAGAGAGAGAAATTCTTACACAATGCTTTCAGGGGCTGTGATGCAACTTGGATTGACCATATCTAGACACATAGCTGGATGAGACATAAGGGTGGAAACTCTTGGGGCTGAGAGGTTTGGTGAGGTAGGGTGAGCAAACGCCAACCCTTTAAAGTAATACTGCGTGGTACCCGTCCCATGGGTCCCAAATCTTCAGGTTCAAGGGCATCTTCCTACATCGAAAACATGCATGAGAATCCTGGAGGATGGTACACCGTGTGATGGGGAAAGGTTTCTAAAACGCACCTCATTTCTCATCTCCTTGTGCCCGGGTTCCCCATTCCAGCCCCTTTACTAGCAATCTCCCTACTTGGAGCATCAGCACCTTTAACCTCCTTTTCCGTACAGGTTGCAATTTGTCCTGAGGATGAACGGGAAGACGGGGAACCAATGAGAGACTAGCTCTTGGTGTGGACACAGGCACAGGTCACTCTATTTTCCCATCAGGAAGAAGAATTAACCACAGGCTCAGCCTGCCCCCCGGAACCAGAACAGGGCGTGAAACCATCATGCGCTTTTGCGGCCAGCTCCCAAAAAAGCGAGTTGTAAAATGGAGCTTCAGGGCACTGCAATTCACAAACCTGCAGAGTTATAAATGATAACTCTCGTCCACAAATATATTGAGGGAAGGCAAAGAAGAGGATTTGAAATCAAGGCAGAATTGCAGGAAACAGATTTCAGGAGGTAGATTCGAATCGCCTTTAAAGCACATGAAAAGCGGCAAAACGTTGACAATGATGCCCTTGGCCAAAAAGGGCGTATGCGTTTTTTCCTGAATATATTCAGAAAAAAACGCATACGCCCTTTTTGGCCAACCAAGCAACCTGGAAAAGCAAATCAGCGCTACAAAGAAGTCTCGCTTCCCATCGGTCAAAAGGGCCATGCTGAAAAACGTGTCAAAACCAGAAATGCATGACAGGCCATGGAGAAATGGGAGCCTTGCTACACTGATGGGCGGGATGTAAATTGCCAACAACCACTCTGGAGAAGTGTACGGTGTGTCCTGAAACATCTAAAAAACACAGCTTAGAGAGCATAGGGCACTTCCACTCATGGGGGTATAAATTGGGAAATTTAAAAATCAGCAAGACACAAGCACCCCAAAGTTTAGGGCTGCTCTGTTGACAAGGACCTCCACTTCATTCCAACTTAAATATCCCAGGAAAGAGAAAAATGGATAAAGAAGTTGTGGTCCTTATGTACAATGGAATATCACTCAGCCATGAAATCAATGTCATAAGGCTAGTAGCAGCATGATGAGTGGATTTAGGTACGACGATTCTAAGTGAAATAAGTCACACAGCAAAGGACACTTCTCATAAGGTATCACTTATCGAGGGAATGTAAATTCCGTTACACTTGAACTGAATTACAAAACAGAACAGAGTCACACATGCAGAAAACACACTATGGCTGCTTAACGGGAAAGGTGAGGTGGGGTGATACATAAAACAAGGGTTTCAAATTAGCTCAGATACCGTTCCAGAAACCCAATATGTAATAGACAAGACCTACTCCTTGCTCAGAGAACTGGACTCAACACGCCCTATTCACCGCACAAGAATATATGTGACTAGTAAAAATCTTAAAAGCTATGTATTGATATCTCTCTGTTAGTGTGTCAAGTGGGAATAAAGCGGCATAAACACAGCAGTGAAAAGCAGCTAAACCCCATTATAAAAATAAATTACTTTGAAACACCCATGAAACAAAGACAGTGAAAGAGAGAGAAATTCTTACACAATGCGATCAGGGGCTGTGATGCAACCTGGATTGACCATATCTAGACCCACAGCTGGATGAGACATAAGGGTGGACACTCTTGGGGCTGAGAGGTTTGGTGAGGTTGGGTGAGCAAACGCAGACCCTTTAAAGTAATACTGCGTGGTACCCATCGCATGGGTCCCAAATCTCCAGGTTCAAGGGCATCTTCCTACATCGAAAACATGCATGAGAAACCCAGAAGATGGTACACCGTGTGATGGGGAAAGGTTTCTAAAACGCACCTCATTTCTCATCTCCTTGTGCCCGGGTTCGCCATTCCAGCCGCTTTACTAGCAAGCTCCCTACTTGGAGCATCAGCACCTTTAACCTCCTGTTCCATACAGGTTGCAATTTGTCCTGAGGATAAACGGGAAGACGTGGAACCAACGAGAGACTAGCTCTTGGTGTTGGGACAGGCACAGGTCACTCTATTTTCCCATCAGAAAGAAGAATTAACCACAGGCTCAGCCTGCCCCCCGGAACCAGAACAGGGCCTGAAGCCATTCTGCGATTTTGCGGCCAGCTCCCATAAAAACGAGTTGTAAAATGGAGGTTCAGGGCACTGCAATTCACAAACCTGCAGAGTTATAAATGATAACTCTCGTCCTCAAATATATTGAGGGAAGGCAAAGAAGAGGATTTGAAATCAAGGCAGAATTGCAGGAAACAGATTTCAGGAGGTAGAAACGAATCGCCTTTAAAGCACATGAAAAGCGGCAAAACGTTGACAATGATGCCCTTGGCCAAAAAGGGCGTATGCGTTTTTTCCTGAATATATTCAGGAAAAAACGCATACGCCCTTTTTGGCCAACCAAGCAACCTGGAAAGGCAAATCAGCACTACAAAGAAGTCTCGCTTCAGATCGGTCAAAAGGGCCATGCTGAAAAATGTGTCAAAACCAGAAATGCAGGACAGGCCATGGAGAAATGGGAGCCTTGCTACACTGATGGGCGGGATGTAAATTGCCAAGAGCCACTCCGGAGAAGTGTCCGGTGAGTCCTGAAACATCTGAAAAACACAGCTTAGAGAGCATAGGGCACTTCCACTCATGGGGGTATAAATTGGGAAAATTAAAAATCAGCAAAACACAAGCACCCCAAAGTTTAGGGCTGCTCTGTTGACCAGGACCTCCACTTCATTCCACCTTAAATATCCCAGGAAAGAGAAAAATGGATAAAGAAGTTGTGGTCCTTATGTACAATGGAATATCACTCAGCCAGGAAATCAATGTCGTAAGGTTAGTAGCAGCATGATGAGTGGATTTAGGTACGACGATTCTAAGTGAAATAAGTCACACAGAAAAGGACACTTCTCATAAGGTATCACTGATAGAGGGAATGTAAAAACCGTTACACTTGAACTGAATTACAAAACAGAACAGAGTCACACATGCAGAAAACACACTATGGCTGCTTAACGGGAAAGGTGAGGTGGGGTGATACATAAAACAAGGGTATCAAATTAGCTCAGATACCGTTCCATAAACCCAATATGTAATAGACAAGACCTACTCCTTGCTCAGAGAACTGGACTCAACACGCCCTATTCACCGCACAAGAATATATCTGACTAATAATAATCGTAAAACCTATGTATTGATATCTCTCTGTTAGTGTGTCAAGTGGGTGTAAAGCGGCATAAACACAGCAGTGAAAAGCAGCTAAACCCCATTATAAAAATAAATTACTTTGAAACACCCATGAAACAAAGACAGTGAAAGAGAGAGAAATTCTTACACAATGCGTTCAGGGGCTGTGATGCAACCTGGATTGACCATATCTAGACGCACAGCTGGATGAGACATAAGGGTGGACACTCTTGGGGCTGAGAGGTTTGGTGAGGTTGGGTGAGCAAACGCAGACCCTTTAAAGGAATACTGCGTGGTACCCATCGCATGGGTCCCAAATCTCCAGGTTCAAGGGCATCTTCCTACATCAAAAACATGCATGAGAAACCCAGAAGATGGTACACCGTGTGATGGGGAAAGGTTTCTAAAACGCACCTCATTTCTCATCTCCTTGTGCCCGGGTTCGCCATTCCAGCCCCTTTACTAGCAATCTCCCTACTTGGAGCATCAGCACCTTTAACCTCCTGTTCCATACAGGTTGCAATTTGTCCTGAGGATGAACGGGAAGACGGGGAACCAATGAGAGACTAGCTCTTGGTGTGGACACAGGCACAGGTCACTCTATTTTCCCATCAGGAAGAAGAATTAACCACAGGCTCAGCCTGCCCCCCGGAACCAGAACAGGGCGTGAAACCATCATGCGCTTTTGCGGCCAGCTCCCAAAAAAGCGAGTTGTAAAATGGAGCTTCAGGGCACTGCAATTCACAAACCTGCAGAGTTATAAATGATAACTCTCGTCCACAAATATATTGAGGGAAGGCAAAGAAGAGGATTTGAAATCAAGGCAGAATTGCAGGAAACAGATTTCAGGAGGTAGATTCGAATCGCCTTTAAAGCACATGAAAAGCGGCAAAATGTTGACAATGATGCCCTTGGCCAAAAAGGGCGTATGCGTTTTTTCCTGAATATATTCAGAAAAAAACGCATACACCCTTTTTGGCCAACCAAGCAACCTGGAAAAGCAAATCAGCGCTACAAAGAAGTCTCGCTTCCCATCGGTCAAAAGGGCCATGCTGAAAAACGTGTCAAAACCAGAAATGCATGACAGGCCATGGAGAAATTGGAGCCTTGCTACACTGATGGGCGGGATGTAAATTGCCAACAACCACTCTGGAGAAGTGTACGGTGGTCCTGAAACATCTAAAAAACACAGCTTAGAGAGCATAGGGCACTTCCACTCATGGGGGTATAAATTGGGAAATTTAAAAATCAGCAAGACACAAGCACCCCAAAGTTTAGGGCTGCTCTGTTGACAAGGACCTCCACTTCATTCCAACTTAAATATCCCAGGAAAGAGAAAAATGGATAAAGAAGTTGTGGTCCTTATGTACAATGGAATATCACTCAGCCATGAAATCAATGTCATAAGGCTAGTAGCAGCATGATGAGTGGATTTAGGTACGACGATTCTAAGTGAAATAAGTCACACAGAAAAGGACACTTCTCATAAGGTATCACTTATAGAGGGAATGTAAAAACCGTTACACTTGAACTGAATTACAAAACAGAACAGAGTCACACATGCAGAAAACACACTATGGCTGCTTAACGGGAAAGGTGAGGTGGGGTGATACATAAAACAAGGGTTTCAAATTAGCTCAGATACCGTTCCATAAACCCAATATGTAATAGACAAGACCTACTCCTTGCTCAGAGAACTGGACTCAACACGCCCTATTCACCGCACAAGAATATATCTGACTAGTAATAATCTTAAAACCTATGTATTGATATCTCTCTGTTAGTGTGTCAAGTGGGTGTAAAGCGGCATAAACACAGCAGTGAAAAGCAGCTAAACCCCATTATAAAAATAAATTACTTTGAAAAACCCATGAAACAAAGACAGTGAAAGAGAGAGAAATACTTACACAATGCGATCAGGGGCTGTGATGCAACCTGGATTGACCATATCTAGACCCACAGCTGGATGAGACATAAGGGTGGACACTCTTGGGGCTGAGAGGTTTGGTGAGGTTGGGTGAGCAAACGCAGACCCTTTAAAGTAATACTGCGTGGTACCCATCGCATGGGTCCCAAATGTCCAGGTTCAAGGGCATCTTCCTACATCGAAAACATGCATGAGAAACCCAGAAGATGGTACACCGTGTGATGGGGAAAGGTTTCTAAAACGCACCTCATTTCTCATCTCCTTGTGCCCGGGTTCGCCATTCCAGCTGCCTTACTAGCAAACTCCCTACTTGGAGCATCAGCACCTTTAACCTCCTGTTCCATACAGGTTGCAATTTGTCCTGAGGATGAACGGGAAGACGGGGAACCAATGAGAGACTAGCTCTTGGTGTTGGGACAGGCACAGGTCACTCTATTTTCCCATCAGGAAGAAGAATTAACCACAGGCTCAGCCTGCCCCCCGGAACCAGAACAGGGCCTGAAGCCATCCTGCGCTTTTGCGGCCAGCTCCCAAAAACGCGAGTTTTAAAATGGAGGTTCAGGGCACTGCAATTCACAAACCTGCAGAGTTATAAATGATAACTCTCGTCCACAGATATATTGAGGGAAGGCAAAGAAGAGGATTTGAAATCAAGGCAGAATTGCAGGAAACAGATTTCAGAAGGTAGATTCGAATCGCCTTTAAAGCACATGAAATGCGGCAAAATGTTGAAAAAGATGCCCTTGGCCAAAAAGGGCGTATGTGTTTTTTCCTGAATATATTCAGGAAAAAACGCATACGCCCTTTTTGGCCAACCAAGCAACCTGGAAAGGCAAATCAGGGCTACAAAGAAGACTCGCTACCCATCGGTCAAAAGGGCCATGCTGAAAAACGTGTCAAAACCAGAAATGCAGGACAGGCCATGGAGAAATGGGAGCCTTGCTACTCTGATGGGCGGGATGTAAATTAGCAACAGCCACTCTGGAGAAGTGTACGGTGAGTCCTGAAACATCTAAAAAACACAGCTTAGAGAGCATAGGGCACTTCCACTCATGGGGGTATAAATTTGGAAAATTATAAATCAGCAAGACACAAGCACCCCAAAGTTTAGGGATGCTCTGTTGACAAGGACCTCCACTTCATTCCACCTTAAATATCCCAGGAAAGAGAAAAATGGATAAAGAAGTTGTGGTCCTTATGTACAATGGAATATCACTCAGCCATGAAATCAATGTCATAAGGCTAGTAGCAGCATGATGAGTGGATTTAGGTACGACGATTCTAAGTGAAATAAGTCACACAGAAAAGGACACTTCTCATAAGGTATCACTTATAGAGGGAATGTAAAAACCGTTACATTTGAACTGAATTACAAAACAGAACAGAGTCACACATGCAGAAAACACACTATGGCTGCTTAACGGGAAAGGTGAGGTGGGGTGATACATAAAACAAGGGTTTCAAATTAGCTCAGATACCGTTCCATAAACCCAATATGTAATAGACAAGACCTACTCCTTGCTCAGAGAACTGGACTCAACACGCCCTATTCACCGCACAAGAATATATCTGACTAGTAATAATCTTAAAACCTATGTATTGATATCTCTCTGTTAGTGTGTCAAGTGGGTGTAAAGCGGCATAAACACAGCAGTGAAAAGCAGCTAAACCCCATTATAAAAATAAATTACTTTGAAAAACCCATGAAACAAAGACAGTGAAAGAGAGAGAAATACTTACACAATGCGATCAGGGGCTGTGATGCAACCTGGATTGACCATATCTAGACCCACAGCTGGATGAGACATAAGGGTGGACACTCTTGGGGCTGAGAGGTTTGGTGAGGTTGGGTGAGCAAACGCAGACCCTTTAAAGTAATACTGCGTGGTACCCATCGCATGGGTCCCAAATGTCCAGGTTCAAGGGCATCTTCCTACATCGAAAACATGCATGAGAAACCCAGAAGATGGTACACCGTGTGATGGGGAAAGGTTTCTAAAACGCACCTCATTTCTCATCTCCTTGTGCCCGGGTTCGCCATTCCAGCTGCCTTACTAGCAATCTCTCTACTTGGAGCATCAGCACCTTTAACCTCCTGTTCCATACAGGTTGCAATTTGTCCTGAGGATGAACGGGAAGACGGGGAACCAATGAGAGACTAGCTCTTGGTGTTGGGACAGGCACAGGTCACTCTATTTTCCCATCAGGAAGAAGAATTAACCACAGGCTCAGCCTGCCCCCCGGAACCAGAACAGGGCCTGAAGCCATCCTGCGCTTTTGCGGCCAGCTCCCAAAAACGCGAGTTTTAAAATGGAGGTTCAGGGCACTGCAATTCACAAACCTGCAGAGTTATAAATGATAACTCTCGTCCACAGATATATTGAGGGAAGGCAAAGAAGAGGATTTGAAATCAAGGCAGAATTGCAGGAAACAGATTTCAGAAGGTAGATTCGAATCGCCTTTAAAGCACATGAAATGCGGCAAAATGTTGAAAAAGATGCCCTTGGCCAAAAAGGGCGTATGCGTTTTTTCCTGAATATATTCAGGAAAAAACGCATACGCCCTTTTTGGCCAACCAAGCAACCTGGAAAGGCAAATCAGGGCTACAAAGAAGACTCGCTACCCATCGGTCAAAAGGGCCATGCTGAAAAACGTGTCAAAACCAGAAATGCAGGACAGGCCATGGAGAAATGGGAGCCTTGCTACTCTGATGGGCGGGATGTAAATTAGCAACAGCCACTCTGGAGAAGTGTACGGTGAGTCCTGAAACATCTAAAAAACACAGCTTAGAGAGCATAGGGCACTTCCACTCATGGGGGTATAAATTTGGAAAATTATAAATCAGCAAGACACAAGCACCCCAAAGTTTAGGGATGCTCTGTTGACAAGGACCTCCACTTCATTCCACCTTAAATATCCCAGGAAAGAGAAAAATGGATAAAGAAGTTGTGGTCCTTATGTACAATGGAATATCACTCAGCCATGAAATCAATGTCATAAGGCTAGTAGCAGCATGATGAGTGGATTTAGGTACGACGATTCTAAGTGAAATAAGTCACACAGAAAAGGACACTTCTCATAAGGTATCACTTATAGAGGGAATGTAAAAACCGTTACACTTGAACTGAATTACAAAACAGAACAGAGTCACACATGCAGAAAACACACTATGGCTGCTTAACGGGAAAGGTGAGGTGGGGTGATACATAAAACAAGGGTTTCAAATTTGCTCAGATACCGTTCCAGAAACCCAATATGTAATAGACAAGACCTACTCCTTGCTCAGAGAACTGGACTCAACACGCCCTATTCACCGCACAAGAATATATCTGACTAGTAATAATCTTAAAACCTATGTATTGATATCTCTCTGTTAGTGTGTCAAGTGGGTGGAAAGCGGCATAAACACAGCCGTGAAAAGCAGCTAAACCCCATTATAAAAATAAATTACTTTGAAACACCCATGAAACAAAGACAGTGAAAGAGAGAGAAATTCTTACACAATGCTTTCAGGGGCTGTGATGCAACTTGGATTGACCATATCTAGACACATAGCTGGATGAGACATAAGGGTGGAAACTCTTGGGGCTGAGAGGTTTGGTGAGGTAGGGTGAGCAAACGCCAACCCTTTAAAGTAATACTGCGTGGTACCCGTCCCATGGGTCCCAAATCTTCAGGTTCAAGGGCATCTTCCTACATCGAAAACATGCATGAGAATCCTGGAGGATGGTACACCGTGTGATGGGGAAAGGTTTCTAAAACGCACCTCATTTCTCATCTCCTTGTGCCCGGGTTCCCCATTCCAGCCCCTTTACTAGCAATCTCCCTACTTGGAGCATCAGCACCTTTAACCTCCTTTTCCGTACAGGTTGCAATTTGTCCTGAGGATGAACGGGAAGACGGGGAACCAATGAGAGACTAGCTCTTGGTGTGGACACAGGCACAGGTCACTCTATTTTCCCATCAGGAAGAAGAATTAACCACAGGCTCAGCCTGCCCCCCGGAACCAGAACAGGGCGTGAAACCATCATGCGCTTTTGCGGCCAGCTCCCAAAAAAGCGAGTTGTAAAATGGAGCTTCAGGGCACTGCAATTCACAAACCTGCAGAGTTATAAATGATAACTCTCGTCCACAAATATATTGAGGGAAGGCAAAGAAGAGGATTTGAAATCAAGGCAGAATTGCAGGAAACAGATTTCAGGAGGTAGATTCGAATCGCCTTTAAAGCACATGAAAAGCGGCAAAACGTTGACAATGATGCCCTTGGCCAAAAAGGGCGTATGCGTTTTTTCCTGAATATATTCAGAAAAAAACGCATACGCCCTTTTTGGCCAACCAAGCAACCTGGAAAAGCAAATCAGCGCTACAAAGAAGTCTCGCTTCCCATCGGTCAAAAGGGCCATGCTGAAAAACGTGTCAAAACCAGAAATGCATGACAGGCCATGGAGAAATGGGAGCCTTGCTACACTGATGGGCGGGATGTAAATTGCCAACAACCACTCTGGAGAAGTGTACGGTGTGTCCTGAAACATCTAAAAAACACAGCTTAGAGAGCATAGGGCACTTCCACTCATGGGGGTATAAATTGGGAAATTTAAAAATCAGCAAGACACAAGCACCCCAAAGTTTAGGGCTGCTCTGTTGACAAGGACCTCCACTTCATTCCAACTTAAATATCCCAGGAAAGAGAAAAATGGATAAAGAAGTTGTGGTCCTTATGTACAATGGAATATCACTCAGCCATGAAATCAATGTCATAAGGCTAGTAGCAGCATGATGAGTGGATTTAGGTACGACGATTCTAAGTGAAATAAGTCACACAGCAAAGGACACTTCTCATAAGGTATCACTTATCGAGGGAATGTAAATTCCGTTACACTTGAACTGAATTACAAAACAGAACAGAGTCACACATGCAGAAAACACACTATGGCTGCTTAACGGGAAAGGTGAGGTGGGGTGATACATAAAACAAGGGTTTCAAATTAGCTCAGATACCGTTCCAGAAACCCAATATGTAATAGACAAGACCTACTCCTTGCTCAGAGAACTGGACTCAACACGCCCTATTCACCGCACAAGAATATATGTGACTAGTAAAAATCTTAAAAGCTATGTATTGATATCTCTCTGTTAGTGTGTCAAGTGGGAATAAAGCGGCATAAACACAGCAGTGAAAAGCAGCTAAACCCCATTATAAAAATAAATTACTTCGAAACACCCATGAAACAAAGACAGTGAAAGAGAGAGAAATTCTTACACAATGCGATCAGGGGCTGTGATGCAACCTGGATTGACCATATCTAGACCCACAGCTGGATGAGACATAAGGGTGGACACTCTTGGGGCTGAGAGGTTTGGTGAGGTTGGGTGAGCAAACGCAGACCCTTTAAAGTAATACTGCGTGGTACCCATCGCATGGGTCCCAAATCTCCAGGTTCAAGGGCATCTTCCTACATCGAAAACATGCATGAGAAACCCAGAAGATGGTACACCGTGTGATGGGGAAAGGTTTCTAAAACGCACCTCATTTCTCATCTCCTTGTGCCCGGGTTCGCCATTCCAGCCGCTTTACTAGCAAGCTCCCTACTTGGAGCATCAGCACCTTTAACCTCCTGTTCCATACAGGTTGCAATTTGTCCTGAGGATAAACGGGAAGACGTGGAACCAACGAGAGACTAGCTCTTGGTGTTGGGACAGGCACAGGTCACTCTATTTTCCCATCAGAAAGAAGAATTAACCACAGGCTCAGCCTGCCCCCCGGAACCAGAACAGGGCCTGAAGCCATTCTGCGATTTTGCGGCCAGCTCCCATAAAAACGAGTTGTAAAATGGAGGTTCAGGGCACTGCAATTCACAAACCTGCAGAGTTATAAATGATAACTCTCGTCCTCAAATATATTGAGGGAAGGCAAAGAAGAGGATTTGAAATCAAGGCAGAATTGCAGGAAACAGATTTCAGGAGGTAGAAACGAATCGCCTTTAAAGCACATGAAAAGCGGCAAAACGTTGACAATGATGCCCTTGGCCAAAAAGGGCGTATGCGTTTTTTCCTGAATATATTCAGGAAAAAACGCATACGCCCTTTTTGGCCAACCAAGCAACCTGGAAAGGCAAATCAGCACTACAAAGAAGTCTCGCTTCAGATCGGTCAAAAGGGCCATGCTGAAAAATGTGTCAAAACCAGAAATGCAGGACAGGCCATGGAGAAATGGGAGCCTTGCTACACTGATGGGCGGGATGTAAATTGCCAAGAGCCACTCCGGAGAAGTGTCCGGTGAGTCCTGAAACATCTGAAAAACACAGCTTAGAGAGCATAGGGCACTTCCACTCATGGGGGTATAAATTGGGAAAATTAAAAATCAGCAAAACACAAGCACCCCAAAGTTTAGGGCTGCTCTGTTGACAAGGACCTCCACTTCATTCCACCTTAAATATCCCAGGAAAGAGAAAAATGGATAAAGAAGTTGTGGTCCTTATGTACAATGGAATATCACTCAGCCAGGAAATCAATGTCGTAAGGTTAGTAGCAGCATGATGAGTGGATTTAGGTACGACGATTCTAAGTGAAATAAGTCACACAGAAAAGGACACTTCTCATAAGGTATCACTGATAGAGGGAATGTAAAAACCGTTACACTTGAACTGAATTACAAAACAGAACAGAGTCACACATGCAGAAAACACACTATGGCTGCTTAACGGGAAAGGTGAGGTGGGGTGATACATAAAACAAGGGTATCAAATTAGCTCAGATACCGTTCCATAAACCCAATATGTAATAGACAAGACCTACTCCTTGCTCAGAGAACTGGACTCAACACGCCCTATTCACCGCACAAGAATATATCTGACTAATAATAATCGTAAAACCTATGTATTGATATCTCTCTGTTAGTGTGTCAAGTGGGTGTAAAGCGGCATAAACACAGCAGTGAAAAGCAGCTAAACCCCATTATAAAAATAAATTACTTTGAAACACCCATGAAACAAAGACAGTGAAAGAGAGAGAAATTCTTACACAATGCGTTCAGGGGCTGTGATGCAACCTGGATTGACCATATCTAGACGCACAGCTGGATGAGACATAAGGGTGGACACTCTTGGGGCTGAGAGGTTTGGTGAGGTTGGGTGAGCAAACGCAGACCCTTTAAAGGAATACTGCGTGGTACCCATCGCATGGGTCCCAAATCTCCAGGTTCAAGGGCATCTTCCTACATCAAAAACATGCATGAGAAACCCAGAAGATGGTACACCGTGTGATGGGGAAAGGTTTCTAAAACGCACCTCATTTCTCATCTCCTTGTGCCCGGGTTCGCCATTCCAGCCCCTTTACTAGCAATCTCCCTACTTGGAGCATCAGCACCTTTAACCTCCTGTTCCATACAGGTTGCAATTTGTCCTGAGGATGAACGGGAAGACGGGGAACCAATGAGAGACTAGCTCTTGGTGTGGACACAGGCACAGGTCACTCTATTTTCCCATCAGGAAGAAGAATTAACCACAGGCTCAGCCTGCCCCCCGGAACCAGAACAGGGCGTGAAACCATCATGCGCTTTTGCGGCCAGCTCCCAAAAAAGCGAGTTGTAAAATGGAGCTTCAGGGCACTGCAATTCACAAACCTGCAGAGTTATAAATGATAACTCTCGTCCACAAATATATTGAGGGAAGGCAAAGAAGAGGATTTGAAATCAAGGCAGAATTGCAGGAAACAGATTTCAGGAGGTAGATTCGAATCGCCTTTAAAGCACATGAAAAGCGGCAAAATGTTGACAATGATGCCCTTGGCCAAAAAGGGCGTATGCGTTTTTTCCTGAATATATTCAGAAAAAAACGCATACACCCTTTTTGGCCAACCAAGCAACCTGGAAAAGCAAATCAGCGCTACAAAGAAGTCTCGCTTCCCATCGGTCAAAAGGGCCATGCTGAAAAACGTGTCAAAACCAGAAATGCATGACAGGCCATGGAGAAATTGGAGCCTTGCTACACTGATGGGCGGGATGTAAATTGCCAACAACCACTCTGGAGAAGTGTACGGTGGTCCTGAAACATCTAAAAAACACAGCTTAGAGAGCATAGGGCACTTCCACTCATGGGGGTATAAATTGGGAAATTTAAAAATCAGCAAGACACAAGCACCCCAAAGTTTAGGGCTGCTCTGTTGACAAGGACCTCCACTTCATTCCAACTTAAATATCCCAGGAAAGAGAAAAATGGATAAAGAAGTTGTGGTCCTTATGTACAATGGAATATCACTCAGCCATGAAATCAATGTCATAAGGCTAGTAGCAGCATGATGAGTGGATTTAGGTACGACGATTCTAAGTGAAATAAGTCACACAGAAAAGGACACTTCTCATAAGGTATCACTTATAGAG
Source organism: Balaenoptera borealis (assembly GCF_965194805.1). Lineage (NCBI taxonomy): Eukaryota > Metazoa > Chordata > Mammalia > Artiodactyla > Balaenopteridae > Balaenoptera > Balaenoptera borealis. Next base: position 426,217 of record NW_028123611.1, read on the forward strand.
GGAATGTAAAAACCGTTACACTTGAACTGAATTACAAAACAGAACAGAGTCACACATGCAGAAAACACACTATGGCTGCTTAACGGGAAAGGTGAGGTGGGGTGATACATAAAACAAGGGTTTCAAATTAGCTCAGATACCGTTCCATAAACCCAATATGTAATAGACAAGACCTACTCCTTGCTCAGAGAACTGGACTCAACACGCCCTATTCACCGCACAAGAATATATCTGACTAGTAATAATCTTAAAACCTATGTATTGATATCTCTCTGTTAGTGTGTCAAGTGGGTGTAAAGCGGCATAAACACAGCAGTGAAAAGCAGCTAAACCCCATTATAAAAATAAATTACTTTGAAAAACCCATGAAACAAAGACAGTGAAAGAGAGAGAAATACTTACACAATGCGATCAGGGGCTGTGATGCAACCTGGATTGACCATATCTAGACCCACAGCTGGATGAGACATAAGGGTGGACACTCTTGGGGCTGAGAGGTTTGGTGAGGTTGGGTGAGCAAACGCAGACCCTTTAAAGTAATACTGCGTGGTACCCATCGCATGGGTCCCAAATGTCCAGGTTCAAGGGCATCTTCCTACATCGAAAACATGCATGAGAAACCCAGAAGATGGTACACCGTGTGATGGGGAAAGGTTTCTAAAACGCACCTCATTTCTCATCTCCTTGTGCCCGGGTTCGCCATTCCAGCTGCCTTACTAGCAATCTCTCTACTTGGAGCATCAGCACCTTTAACCTCCTGTTCCATACAGGTTGCAATTTGTCCTGAGGATGAACGGGAAGACGGGGAACCAATGAGAGACTAGCTCTTGGTGTTGGGACAGGCACAGGTCACTCTATTTTCCCATCAGGAAGAAGAATTAACCACAGGCTCAGCCTGCCCCCCGGAACCAGAACAGGGCCTGAAGCCATCCTGCGCTTTTGCGGCCAGCTCCCAAAAACGCGAGTTTTAAAATGGAGGTTCAGGGCACTGCAATTCACAAACCTGCAGAGTTATAAATGATAACTCTCGTCCACAGATATATTGAGGGAAGGCAAAGAAGAGGATTTGAAATCAAGGCAGAATTGCAGGAAACAGATTTCAGAAGGTAGATTCGAATCGCCTTTAAAGCACATGAAATGCGGCAAAATGTTGAAAAAGATGCCCTTGGCCAAAAAGGGCGTATGCGTTTTTTCCTGAATATATTCAGGAAAAAACGCATACGCCCTTTTTGGCCAACCAAGCAACCTGGAAAGGCAAATCAGGGCTACAAAGAAGACTCGCTACCCATCGGTCAAAAGGGCCATGCTGAAAAACGTGTCAAAACCAGAAATGCAGGACAGGCCATGGAGAAATGGGAGCCTTGCTACTCTGATGGGCGGGATGTAAATTAGCAACAGCCACTCTGGAGAAGTGTACGGTGAGTCCTGAAACATCTAAAAAACACAGCTTAGAGAGCATAGGGCACTTCCACTCATGGGGGTATAAATTTGGAAAATTATAAATCAGCAAGACACAAGCACCCCAAAGTTTAGGGATGCTCTGTTGACAAGGACCTCCACTTCATTCCACCTTAAATATCCCAGGAAAGAGAAAAATGGATAAAGAAGTTGTGGTCCTTATGTACAATGGAATATCACTCAGCCATGAAATCAATGTCATAAGGCTAGTAGCAGCATGATGAGTGGATTTAGGTACGACGATTCTAAGTGAAATAAGTCACACAGAAAAGGACACTTCTCATAAGGTATCACTTATAGAGGGAATGTAAAAACCGTTACACTTGAACTGAATTACAAAACAGAACAGAGTCACACATGCAGAAAACACACTATGGCTGCTTAACGGGAAAGGTGAGGTGGGGTGATACATAAAACAAGGGTTTCAAATTTGCTCAGATACCGTTCCAGAAACCCAATATGTAATAGACAAGACCTACTCCTTGCTCAGAGAACTGGACTCAACACGCCCTATTCACCGCACAAGAATATATCTGACTAGTAATAATCTTAAAACCTATGTATTGATATCTCTCTGTTAGTGTGTCAAGTGGGTGGAAAGCGGCATAAACACAGCCGTGAAAAGCAGCTAAACCCCATTATAAAAATAAATTACTTTGAAACACCCATGAAACAAAGACAGTGAAAGAGAGAGAAATTCTTACACAATGCTTTCAGGGGCTGTGATGCAACTTGGATTGACCATATCTAGACACATAGCTGGATGAGACATAAGGGTGGAAACTCTTGGGGCTGAGAGGTTTGGTGAGGTAGGGTGAGCAAACGCCAACCCTTTAAAGTAATACTGCGTGGTACCCGTCCCATGGGTCCCAAATCTTCAGGTTCAAGGGCATCTTCCTACATCGAAAACATGCATGAGAATCCTGGAGGATGGTACACCGTGTGATGGGGAAAGGTTTCTAAAACGCACCTCATTTCTCATCTCCTTGTGCCCGGGTTCCCCATTCCAGCCCCTTTACTAGCAATCTCCCTACTTGGAGCATCAGCACCTTTAACCTCCTTTTCCGTACAGGTTGCAATTTGTCCTGAGGATGAACGGGAAGACGGGGAACCAATGAGAGACTAGCTCTTGGTGTGGACACAGGCACAGGTCACTCTATTTTCCCATCAGGAAGAAGAATTAACCACAGGCTCAGCCTGCCCCCCGGAACCAGAACAGGGCGTGAAACCATCATGCGCTTTTGCGGCCAGCTCCCAAAAAAGCGAGTTGTAAAATGGAGCTTCAGGGCACTGCAATTCACAAACCTGCAGAGTTATAAATGATAACTCTCGTCCACAAATATATTGAGGGAAGGCAAAGAAGAGGATTTGAAATCAAGGCAGAATTGCAGGAAACAGATTTCAGGAGGTAGATTCGAATCGCCTTTAAAGCACATGAAAAGCGGCAAAACGTTGACAATGATGCCCTTGGCCAAAAAGGGCGTATGCGTTTTTTCCTGAATATATTCAGAAAAAAACGCATACGCCCTTTTTGGCCAACCAAGCAACCTGGAAAAGCAAATCAGCGCTACAAAGAAGTCTCGCTTCCCATCGGTCAAAAGGGCCATGCTGAAAAACGTGTCAAAACCAGAAATGCATGACAGGCCATGGAGAAATGGGAGCCTTGCTACACTGATGGGCGGGATGTAAATTGCCAACAACCACTCTGGAGAAGTGTACGGTGTGTCCTGAAACATCTAAAAAACACAGCTTAGAGAGCATAGGGCACTTCCACTCATGGGGGTATAAATTGGGAAATTTAAAAATCAGCAAGACACAAGCACCCCAAAGTTTAGGGCTGCTCTGTTGACAAGGACCTCCACTTCATTCCAACTTAAATATCCCAGGAAAGAGAAAAATGGATAAAGAAGTTGTGGTCCTTATGTACAATGGAATATCACTCAGCCATGAAATCAATGTCATAAGGCTAGTAGCAGCATGATGAGTGGATTTAGGTACGACGATTCTAAGTGAAATAAGTCACACAGCAAAGGACACTTCTCATAAGGTATCACTTATCGAGGGAATGTAAATTCTGTTACACTTGAACTGAATTACAAAACAGAACAGAGCCACACATGCAGAAAACACACTATGGCTGCTTAACGGGAAAGGTGAGGTGGGGTGATACATAAAACAAGGGTTTCAAATTAGCTCAGATACCGTTCCAGAAACCCAATATGTAATAGACAAGACCTACTCCTTGCTCAGAGAACTGGACTCAACACGCCCTATTCACCGCACAAGAATATATGTGACTAGTAAAAATCTTAAAAGCTATGTATTGATATCTCTCTGTTAGTGTGTCAAGTGGGTGTAAAGCGGCATAAACACAGCAGTGAAAAGCAGCTAAACCCCATTATAAAAATAAATTACTTTGAAACACCCATGAAACAAAGACAGTGAAAGAGAGAGAAATTCTTACACAATGCGATCAGGGGCTGTGATGCAACCTGGATTGACCATATCTAGACCCACAGCTGGATGAGACATAAGGGTGGACACTCTTGGGGCTGAGAGGTTTGGTGAGGTTGGGTGAGCAAAAGCAGACCCTTTAAAGTAATACTGCGTGGTACCCATCGCATGGGTCCCAAATCTCCAGGTTCAAGGGCATCTTCCTACATCGAAAACATGCATGAGTAACCCAGAAGATGGTACACCGTGTGATGGGGAAAGGTTTCTAAAACGCACCTTATTTCTCATCTCCTTGTGCCCGGGTTCGCCATTCCAGCCGCTTTACTAGCAAGCTCCCTACTTGGAGCATCAGCACCTTTAACCTCCTGTTCCATACAGGTTGCAATTTGTCCTGAGGATAAACGGGAAGACGTGGAACCAACGAGAGACTAGCTCTTGGTGTTGGGACAGGCACAGGTCACTCTATTTTCCCATCAGAAAGAAGAATTAACCACAGGCTCAGCCTGCCCCCCGGAACCAGAACAGGGCATGAAGCCATTCTGCGATTTTGCGGCCAGCTCCCATAAAAACGAGTTGTAAAATGGAGGTTCAGGGCACTGCAATTCACAAACCTGCAGAGTTATAAATGATAACTCTCGTCCACAAATATATTGAGGGAAGGCAAAGAAGAGGATTTGAAATCAAGGCAGAATTGCAGGAAACAGATTTCAGGAGGTAGATTCGAATCGCCTTTAAAGCACATGAAAAGCGGCAAAACGTTGACAATGATGCCCTTGGCCAAAAAGGGCGTATGCGTTTTTTCCTGAATATATTCAGAAAAAAACGCATACGCCCTTTTTGGCCAACCAAGCAACCTGGAAAAGCAAATCAGCGCTACAAAGAAGTCTCGCTTCCCATCGGTCAAAAGGGCCATGCTGAAAAACGTGTCAAAACCAGAAATGCATGACAGGCCATGGAGAAATGGGAGCCTTGCTACACTGATGGGCGGGATGTAAATTGCCAACAACCACTCTGGAGAAGTGTACGGTGTGTCCTGAAACATCTAAAAAACACAGCTTAGAGAGCATAGGGCACTTCCACTCATGGGGGTATAAATTGGGAAATTTAAAAATCAGCAAGACACAAGCACCCCAAAGTTTAGGGCTGCTCTGTTGACAAGGACCTCCACTTCATTCCAACTTAAATATCCCAGGAAAGAGAAAAATGGATAAAGAAGTTGTGGTCCTTATGTACAATGGAATATCACTCAGCCATGAAATCAATGTCATAAGGCTAGTAGCAGCATGATGAGTGGATTTAGGTACGACGATTCTAAGTGAAATAAGTCACACAGCAAAGGACACTTCTCATAAGGTATCACTTATCGAGGGAATGTAAATTCCGTTACACTTGAACTGAATTACAAAACAGAACAGAGTCACACATGCAGAAAACACACTATGGCTGCTTAACGGGAAAGGTGAGGTGGGGTGATACATAAAACAAGGGTTTCAAATTAGCTCAGATACCGTTCCAGAAACCCAATATGTAATAGACAAGACCTACTCCTTGCTCAGAGAACTGGACTCAACACGCCCTATTCACCGCACAAGAATATATGTGACTAGTAAAAATCTTAAAAGCTATGTATTGATATCTCTCTGTTAGTGTGTCAAGTGGGAATAAAGCGGCATAAACACAGCAGTGAAAAGCAGCTAAACCCCATTATAAAAATAAATTACTTCGAAACACCCATGAAACAAAGACAGTGAAAGAGAGAGAAATTCTTACACAATGCGATCAGGGGCTGTGATGCAACCTGGATTGACCATATCTAGACCCACAGCTGGATGAGACATAAGGGTGGACACTCTTGGGGCTGAGAGGTTTGGTGAGGTTGGGTGAGCAAACGCAGACCCTTTAAAGTAATACTGCGTGGTACCCATCGCATGGGTCCCAAATCTCCAGGTTCAAGGGCATCTTCCTACATCGAAAACATGCATGAGAAACCCAGAAGATGGTACACCGTGTGATGGGGAAAGGTTTCTAAAACGCACCTCATTTCTCATCTCCTTGTGCCCGGGTTCGCCATTCCAGCCGCTTTACTAGCAAGCTCCCTACTTGGAGCATCAGCACCTTTAACCTCCTGTTCCATACAGGTTGCAATTTGTCCTGAGGATAAACGGGAAGACGTGGAACCAACGAGAGACTAGCTCTTGGTGTTGGGACAGGCACAGGTCACTCTATTTTCCCATCAGAAAGAAGAATTAACCACAGGCTCAGCCTGCCCCCCGGAACCAGAACAGGGCCTGAAGCCATTCTGCGATTTTGCGGCCAGCTCCCATAAAAACGAGTTGTAAAATGGAGGTTCAGGGCACTGCAATTCACAAACCTGCAGAGTTATAAATGATAACTCTCGTCCTCAAATATATTGAGGGAAGGCAAAGAAGAGGATTTGAAATCAAGGCAGAATTGCAGGAAACAGATTTCAGGAGGTAGAAACGAATCGCCTTTAAAGCACATGAAAAGCGGCAAAACGTTGACAATGATGCCCTTGGCCAAAAAGGGCGTATGCGTTTTTTCCTGAATATATTCAGGAAAAAACGCATACGCCCTTTTTGGCCAACCAAGCAACCTGGAAAGGCAAATCAGCACTACAAAGAAGTCTCGCTTCAGATCGGTCAAAAGGGCCATGCTGAAAAATGTGTCAAAACCAGAAATGCAGGACAGGCCATGGAGAAATGGGAGCCTTGCTACACTGATGGGCGGGATGTAAATTGCCAAGAGCCACTCCGGAGAAGTGTCCGGTGAGTCCTGAAACATCTGAAAAACACAGCTTAGAGAGCATAGGGCACTTCCACTCATGGGGGTATAAATTGGGAAAATTAAAAATCAGCAAAACACAAGCACCCCAAAGTTTAGGGCTGCTCTGTTGACCAGGACCTCCACTTCATTCCACCTTAAATATCCCAGGAAAGAGAAAAATGGATAAAGAAGTTGTGGTCCTTATGTACAATGGAATATCACTCAGCCAGGAAATCAATGTCGTAAGGTTAGTAGCAGCATGATGAGTGGATTTAGGTACGACGATTCTAAGTGAAATAAGTCACACAGAAAAGGACACTTCTCATAAGGTATCACTGATAGAGGGAATGTAAAAACCGTTACACTTGAACTGAATTACAAAACAGAACAGAGTCACACATGCAGAAAACACACTATGGCTGCTTAACGGGAAAGGTGAGGTGGGGTGATACATAAAACAAGGGTATCAAATTAGCTCAGATACCGTTCCATAAACCCAATATGTAATAGACAAGACCTACTCCTTGCTCAGAGAACTGGACTCAACACGCCCTATTCACCGCACAAGAATATATCTGACTAATAATAATCGTAAAACCTATGTATTGATATCTCTCTGTTAGTGTGTCAAGTGGGTGTAAAGCGGCATAAACACAGCAGTGAAAAGCAGCTAAACCCCATTATAAAAATAAATTACTTTGAAACACCCATGAAACAAAGACAGTGAAAGAGAGAGAAATTCTTACACAATGCGTTCAGGGGCTGTGATGCAACCTGGATTGACCATATCTAGACGCACAGCTGGATGAGACATAAGGGTGGACACTCTTGGGGCTGAGAGGTTTGGTGAGGTTGGGTGAGCAAACGCAGACCCTTTAAAGGAATACTGCGTGGTACCCATCGCATGGGTCCCAAATCTCCAGGTTCAAGGGCATCTTCCTACATCAAAAACATGCATGAGAAACCCAGAAGATGGTACACCGTGTGATGGGGAAAGGTTTCTAAAACGCACCTCATTTCTCATCTCCTTGTGCCCGGGTTCGCCATTCCAGCCCCTTTACTAGCAATCTCCCTACTTGGAGCATCAGCACCTTTAACCTCCTGTTCCATACAGGTTGCAATTTGTCCTGAGGATGAACGGGAAGACGGGGAACCAATGAGAGACTAGCTCTTGGTGTGGACACAGGCACAGGTCACTCTATTTTCCCATCAGGAAGAAGAATTAACCACAGGCTCAGCCTGCCCCCCGGAACCAGAACAGGGCGTGAAACCATCATGCGCTTTTGCGGCCAGCTCCCAAAAAAGCGAGTTGTAAAATGGAGCTTCAGGGCACTGCAATTCACAAACCTGCAGAGTTATAAATGATAACTCTCGTCCACAAATATATTGAGGGAAGGCAAAGAAGAGGATTTGAAATCAAGGCAGAATTGCAGGAAACAGATTTCAGGAGGTAGATTCGAATCGCCTTTAAAGCACATGAAAAGCGGCAAAATGTTGACAATGATGCCCTTGGCCAAAAAGGGCGTATGCGTTTTTTCCTGAATATATTCAGAAAAAAACGCATACACCCTTTTTGGCCAACCAAGCAACCTGGAAAAGCAAATCAGCGCTACAAAGAAGTCTCGCTTCCCATCGGTCAAAAGGGCCATGCTGAAAAACGTGTCAAAACCAGAAATGCATGACAGGCCATGGAGAAATTGGAGCCTTGCTACACTGATGGGCGGGATGTAAATTGCCAACAACCACTCTGGAGAAGTGTACGGTGGTCCTGAAACATCTAAAAAACACAGCTTAGAGAGCATAGGGCACTTCCACTCATGGGGGTATAAATTGGGAAATTTAAAAATCAGCAAGACACAAGCACCCCAAAGTTTAGGGCTGCTCTGTTGACAAGGACCTCCACTTCATTCCAACTTAAATATCCCAGGAAAGAGAAAAATGGATAAAGAAGTTGTGGTCCTTATGTACAATGGAATATCACTCAGCCATGAAATCAATGTCATAAGGCTAGTAGCAGCATGATGAGTGGATTTAGGTACGACGATTCTAAGTGAAATAAGTCACACAGAAAAGGACACTTCTCATAAGGTATCACTTATAGAGGGAATGTAAAAACCGTTACACTTGAACTGAATTACAAAACAGAACAGAGTCACACATGCAGAAAACACACTATGGCTGCTTAACGGGAAAGGTGAGGTGGGGTGATACATAAAACAAGGGTTTCAAATTAGCTCAGATACCGTTCCATAAACCCAATATGTAATAGACAAGACCTACTCCTTGCTCAGAGAACTGGACTCAACACGCCCTATTCACCGCACAAGAATATATCTGACTAGTAATAATCTTAAAACCTATGTATTGATATCTCTCTGTTAGTGTGTCAAGTGGGTGTAAAGCGGCATAAACACAGCAGTGAAAAGCAGCTAAACCCCATTATAAAAATAAATTACTTTGAAAAACCCATGAAACAAAGACAGTGAAAGAGAGAGAAATACTTACACAATGCGATCAGGGGCTGTGATGCAACCTGGATTGACCATATCTAGACCCACAGCTGGATGAGACATAAGGGTGGACACTCTTGGGGCTGAGAGGTTTGGTGAGGTTGGGTGAGCAAACGCAGACCCTTTAAAGTAATACTGCGTGGTACCCATCGCATGGGTCCCAAATGTCCAGGTTCAAGGGCATCTTCCTACATCGAAAACATGCATGAGAAACCCAGAAGATGGTACACCGTGTGATGGGGAAAGGTTTCTAAAACGCACCTCATTTCTCATCTCCTTGTGCCCGGGTTCGCCATTCCAGCTGCCTTACTAGCAATCTCTCTACTTGGAGCATCAGCACCTTTAACCTCCTGTTCCATACAGGTTGCAATTTGTCCTGAGGATGAACGGGAAGACGGGGAACCAATGAGAGACTAGCTCTTGGTGTTGGGACAGGCACAGGTCACTCTATTTTCCCATCAGGAAGAAGAATTAACCACAGGCTCAGCCTGCCCCCCGGAACCAGAACAGGGCCTGAAGCCATCCTGCGCTTTTGCGGCCAGCTCCCAAAAACGCGAGTTTTAAAATGGAGGTTCAGGGCACTGCAATTCACAAACCTGCAGAGTTATAAATGATAACTCTCGTCCACAGATATATTGAGGGAAGGCAAAGAAGAGGATTTGAAATCAAGGCAGAATTGCAGGAAACAGATTTCAGAAGGTAGATTCGAATCGCCTTTAAAGCACATGAAATGCGGCAAAATGTTGAAAAAGATGCCCTTGGCCAAAAAGGGCGTATGCGTTTTTTCCTGAATATATTCAGGAAAAAACGCATACGCCCTTTTTGGCCAACCAAGCAACCTGGAAAGGCAAATCAGGGCTACAAAGAAGACTCGCTACCCATCGGTCAAAAGGGCCATGCTGAAAAACGTGTCAAAACCAGAAATGCAGGACAGGCCATGGAGAAATGGGAGCCTTGCTACTCTGATGGGCGGGATGTAAATTAGCAACAGCCACTCTGGAGAAGTGTACGGTGAGTCCTGAAACATCTAAAAAACACAGCTTAGAGAGCATAGGGCACTTCCACTCATGGGGGTATAAATTTGGAAAATTATAAATCAGCAAGACACAAGCACCCCAAAGTTTAGGGATGCTCTGTTGACAAGGACCTCCACTTCATTCCACCTTAAATATCCCAGGAAAGAGAAAAATGGATAAAGAAGTTGTGGTCCTTATGTACAATGGAATATCACTCAGCCATGAAATCAATGTCATAAGGCTAGTAGCAGCATGATGAGTGGATTTAGGTACGACGATTCTAAGTGAAATAAGTCACACAGAAAAGGACACTTCTCATAAGGTATCACTTATAGAGGGAATGTAAAAACCGTTACACTTGAACTGAATTACAAAACAGAACAGAGTCACACATGCAGAAAACACACTATGGCTGCTTAACGGGAAAGGTGAGGTGGGGTGATACATAAAACAAGGGTTTCAAATTTGCTCAGATACCGTTCCAGAAACCCAATATGTAATAGACAAGACCTACTCCTTGCTCAGAGAACTGGACTCAACACGCCCTATTCACCGCACAAGAATATATCTGACTAGTAATAATCTTAAAACCTATGTATTGATATCTCTCTGTTAGTGTGTCAAGTGGGTGGAAAGCGGCATAAACACAGCCGTGAAAAGCAGCTAAACCCCATTATAAAAATAAATTACTTTGAAACACCCATGAAACAAAGACAGTGAAAGAGAGAGAAATTCTTACACAATGCTTTCAGGGGCTGTGATGCAACTTGGATTGACCATATCTAGACACATAGCTGGATGAGACATAAGGGTGGAAACTCTTGGGGCTGAGAGGTTTGGTGAGGTAGGGTGAGCAAACGCCAACCCTTTAAAGTAATACTGCGTGGTACCCGTCCCATGGGTCCCAAATCTTCAGGTTCAAGGGCATCTTCCTACATCGAAAACATGCATGAGAATCCTGGAGGATGGTACACCGTGTGATGGGGAAAGGTTTCTAAAACGCACCTCATTTCTCATCTCCTTGTGCCCGGGTTCCCCATTCCAGCCCCTTTACTAGCAATCTCCCTACTTGGAGCATCAGCACCTTTAACCTCCTTTTCCGTACAGGTTGCAATTTGTCCTGAGGATGAACGGGAAGACGGGGAACCAATGAGAGACTAGCTCTTGGTGTGGACACAGGCACAGGTCACTCTATTTTCCCATCAGGAAGAAGAATTAACCACAGGCTCAGCCTGCCCCCCGGAACCAGAACAGGGCGTGAAACCATCATGCGCTTTTGCGGCCAGCTCCCAAAAAAGCGAGTTGTAAAATGGAGCTTCAGGGCACTGCAATTCACAAACCTGCAGAGTTATAAATGATAACTCTCGTCCACAAATATATTGAGGGAAGGCAAAGAAGAGGATTTGAAATCAAGGCAGAATTGCAGGAAACAGATTTCAGGAGGTAGATTCGAATCGCCTTTAAAGCACATGAAAAGCGGCAAAACGTTGACAATGATGCCCTTGGCCAAAAAGGGCGTATGCGTTTTTTCCTGAATATATTCAGAAAAAAACGCATACGCCCTTTTTGGCCAACCAAGCAACCTGGAAAAGCAAATCAGCGCTACAAAGAAGTCTCGCTTCCCATCGGTCAAAAGGGCCATGCTGAAAAACGTGTCAAAACCAGAAATGCATGACAGGCCATGGAGAAATGGGAGCCTTGCTACACTGATGGGCGGGATGTAAATTGCCAACAACCACTCTGGAGAAGTGTACGGTGTGTCCTGAAACATCTAAAAAACACAGCTTAGAGAGCATAGGGCACTTCCACTCATGGGGGTATAAATTGGGAAATTTAAAAATCAGCAAGACACAAGCACCCCAAAGTTTAGGGCTGCTCTGTTGACAAGGACCTCCACTTCATTCCAACTTAAATATCCCAGGAAAGAGAAAAATGGATAAAGAAGTTGTGGTCCTTATGTACAATGGAATATCACTCAGCCATGAAATCAATGTCATAAGGCTAGTAGCAGCATGATGAGTGGATTTAGGTACGACGATTCTAAGTGAAATAAGTCACACAGCAAAGGACACTTCTCATAAGGTATCACTTATCGAGGGAATGTAAATTCCGTTACACTTGAACTGAATTACAAAACAGAACAGAGCCACACATGCAGAAAACACACTATGGCTGCTTAACGGGAAAGGTGAGGTGGGGTGATACATAAAACAAGGGTTTCAAATTAGCTCAGATACCGTTCCAGAAACCCAATATGTAATAGACAAGACCTACTCCTTGCTCAGAGAACTGGACTCAACACGCCCTATTCACCGCACAAGAATATATGTGACTAGTAAAAATCTTAAAAGCTATGTATTGATATCTCTCTGTTAGTGTGTCAAGTGGGTGTAAAGCGGCATAAACACAGCAGTGAAAAGCAGCTAAACCCCATTATAAAAATAAATTACTTTGAAACACCCATGAAACAAAGACAGTGAAAGAGAGAGAAATTCTTACACAATGCGATCAGGGGCTGTGATGCAACCTGGATTGACCATATCTAGACCCACAGCTGGATGAGACATAAGGGTGGACACTCTTGGGGCTGAGAGGTTTGGTGAGGTTGGGTGAGCAAAAGCAGACCCTTTAAAGTAATACTGCGTGGTACCCATCGCATGGGTCCCAAATCTCCAGGTTCAAGGGCATCTTCCTACATCGAAAACATGCATGAGTAACCCAGAAGATGGTACACCGTGTGATGGGGAAAGGTTTCTAAAACGCACCTTATTTCTCATCTCCTTGTGCCCGGGTTCGCCATTCCAGCCGCTTTACTAGCAAGCTCCCTACTTGGAGCATCAGCACCTTTAACCTCCTGTTCCATACAGGTTGCAATTTGTCCTGAGGATAAACGGGAAGACGTGGAACCAACGAGAGACTAGCTCTTGGTGTTGGGACAGGCACAGGTCACTCTATTTTCCCATCAGAAAGAAGAATTAACCACAGGCTCAGCCTGCCCCCCGGAACCAGAACAGGGCATGAAGCCATTCTGCGATTTTGCGGCCAGCTCCCATAAAAACGAGTTGTAAAATGGAGGTTCAGGGCACTGCAATTCACAAACCTGCAGAGTTATAAATGATAACTCTCGTCCACAAATATATTGAGGGAAGGCAAAGAAGAGGATTTGAAATCAAGGCAGAATTGCAGGAAACAGATTTCAGGAGGTAGAAACGAATCGCCTTTAAAGCACATGAAAAGCGGCAAAACGTTGACAATGATGCCCTTGGCCAAAAAGGGCGTATGCGTTTTTTCCTGAATATATTCAGGAAAAAATGCATACGCCCTTTTTGGCCAACCAAGCAACCTGGAAAGGCAAATCAGCACTACAAAGAAGTCTCGCTTCCCATCGGTCAAAAGGGCCATGCTGAAAAAAGTGTCAAAACCAGAAATGCAGGACAGGCCATGGAGAAATGGGAGCCTTGCTACACTGATGGGCGGGATGTAAATTGCCAAGCGCCACTCCGGAGAAGTGTCCGGTGAGTCCTGAAACATCTGAAAAACACAGCTTAGAGAGCATAGGGCACTTCCACTCATGGGGGTATAAATTGGGAAAATTAAAAATCAGCAAAACACAAGCACCCCAAAGTTTAGGGCTGCTCTGTTGACCAGGACCTCCACTTCATTCCACCTTAAATATCCCAGGAAAGAGAAAAATGGATAAAGAATTTGTGGTCCTTATGTACAATGGAATATCACTCAGCCAGGAAATCAATGTCGTAAGGTTAGTAGCAGCATGATGAGTGGATTTAGGTACGACGATTCTAAGTGAAATAAGTCACACAGAAAAGGACACTTCTCATAAGGTATCACTGATAGAGGGAATGTAAAAACCGTTACACTTGAACTGAATTACAAAACAGAACAGAGTCACACATGCAGAAAACACACTATGGCTGCTTAACGGGAAAGGTGGGGTGGGGTGATACATAAAACAAGGGTATCAAATTAGCTCAGATACCGTTCCATAAACCCAATATGTAATAGACAAGACCTACTCCTTGCTCAGAGAACTGGACTCAACACGCCCTATTCACCGCACAAGAATATATCTGACTAATAATAATCGTAAAACCTATGTATTGATATCTCTCTGTTAGTGTGTCAAGTGGGTGTAAAGCAGCATAAACACAGCAGTGAAAAGCAGCTAAACCCCATTATAAAAATAAATTACTTTGAAACACCCATGAAACAAAGACAGTGAAAGAGAGAGAAATTCTTACACAATGCGTTCAGGGGCTGTGATGCAACCTGGATTGACCATATCTAGACGCACAGCTGGATGAGACATAAGGGTGGACACTCTTGGGGCTGAGAGGTTTGGTGAGGTTGGGTGAGCAAACGCAGACCCTTTAAAGGAATACTGCGTGGTACCCATCGCATGGGTCCCAAATCTCCAGGTTCAAGGGCATCTTCCTACATCAAAAACATGCATGAGAAACCCAGAAGATGGTACACCGTGTGATGGGGAAAGGTTTCTAAAACGCACCTCATTTCTCATCTCCTTGTGCCCGGGTTCGCCATTCCAGCCGCTTTACTAGCAAGCTCCCTACTTGGAGCATCAGCACCTTTAACCTCCTGTTCCATACAGGTTGCAATTTGTCCTGAGGATGAACGGGAAGACGGGGAACCAATGAGAGACTAGCTCTTGGTGTGGACACAGGCACAGGTCACTCTATTTTCCCATCAGGAAGAAGAATTAACCACAGGCTCAGCCTGCCCCCCGGAACCAGAACAGGGCGTGAAACCATCATGCGCTTTTGCGGCCAGCTCCCAAAAAAGCGAGTTGTAAAATGGAGCTTCAGGGCACTGCAATTCACAAACCTGCAGAGTTATAAATGATAACTCTCGTCCACAAATATATTGAGGGAAGGCAAAGAAGAGGATTTGAAATCAAGGCAGAATTGCAGGAAACAGATTTCAGGAGGTAGATTCGAATCGCCTTTAAAGCACATGAAAAGCGGCAAAATGTTGACAATGATGCCCTTGGCCAAAAAGGGCGTATGCGTTTTTTCCTGAATATATTCAGGAAAAAACGCATACGCCCTTTTTGGCCAACCAAGCAACCTGGAAAAGCAAATCAGCGCTACAAAGAAGTCTCGCTTCCCATTGGTCAAAAGGGCCATGCTGAAAAACGTGTCAAAACCAGAAATGCATGACAGGCCATGGAGAAATTGGAGCCTTGCTACACTGATGGGCGGGATGTAAATTGCCAACAACCACTCTGGAGAAGTGTACGGTGTGTCCTGAAACATCTAAAAAACACAGCTTAGAGAGCATAGGGCACTTCCACTCATGGGGGTATAAATTGGGAAATTTAAAAATCAGCAAGACACAAGCACCCCAAAGTTTAGGGCTGCTCTGTTGACAAGGACCTCCACTTCATTCCAACTTAAATATCCCAGGAAAGAGAAAAATGGATAAAGAAGTTGTGGTCCTTATGTACAATGGAATATCACTCAGCCATGAAATCAATGTCATAAGGCTAGTAGCAGCATGATGAGTGGATTTAGGTAAGACGATTCTAAGTGAAATAAGTCACACAGAAAAGGACACTTCTCATAAGGTATCACTGATAGAGGGAATGTAAAAACCGTTACACTTGAACTGAATTACAAAACAGAACAGAGTCACACATGCAGAAAACACACTATGGCTGCTTAACGGGAAAGGTGAGGTGGGGTGATACATAAAACAAGGGTTTCAAATTTGCTCAGATACCGTTCCAGAAACCCAATATGTAATAGACAAGACCTACTCCTTGCTCAGAGAACTGGACTCAACACGCCCTATTCACCGCACAAGAATATATCTGACTAGTAATAATCTTAAAACCTATGTATTGATATCTCTCTGTTAGTGTGTCAAGTGGGTGTAAAGCGGCATAAACACAGCAGTGAAAAGCAGCTAAACCCCATTATAAAAATAAATTACTTTGAAACACCCATGAAACAAAGACAGTGAAAGAAAGAGAAATTCTTACACAATGCTTTCAGGGGCTGTGATGCAACTTGGATTGACCATATCTAGACACATAGCTGGATGAGACATAAGGGTGGAAACTCTTGGGGCTGAGAGGTTTGGTGAGGTAGGGTGAGCAAACGCCAACCCTTTAAAGTAATACTGCGTGGTACCCGTCCCATGGGTCCCAAATCTTCAGGTTCAAGGGCATCTTCCTACATCGAAAACATGCATGAGAATCCTGGAGGATGGTACACCGTGTGATGGGGAAAGGTTTCTAAAACGCACCTCATTTCTCATCTCCTTGTGCCCGGGTTCCCCATTCCAGCCCCTTTACTAGCAATCTCCCTACTTGGAGCATCAGCACCTTTAACCTCCTGTTCCGTACAGGTTGCAATTTGTCCTGAGGATGAACGGGAAGACGGGGAACCAATGAGAGACTAGCTCTTGGTGTGGACACAGGCACAGGTCACTCTATTTTCCCATCAGGAAGAAGAATTAACCACAGGCTCAGCCTGCCCCCCGGAACCAGAACAGGGCGTGAAACCATCATGCGCTTTTGCGGCCAGCTCCCAAAAAAGCGAGTTGTAAAATGGAGCTTCAGGGCACTGCAATTCACAAACCTGCAGAGTTATAAATGATAACTCTCGTCCACAAATATATTGAGGGAAGGCAAAGAAGAGGATTTGAAATCAAGGCAGAATTGCAGGAAACAGATTTCAGGAGGTAGATTCGAATCGCCTTTAAAGCACATGAAAAGCGGCAAAACGTTGACAATGATGCCCTTGGCCAAAAAGGGCGTATGCGTATTTTCCTGAATATATTCAGAAAAAAACGCATACGCCCTTTTTGGCCAACCAAGCAACCTGGAAAAGCAAATCAGCGCTACAAAGAAGTCTCGCTTCCCATCGGTCAAAAGGGCCATGCTGAAAAACGTGTCAAAACCAGAAATGCATGACAGGCCATGGAGAAATGGGAGCCTTGCTACACTGATGGGCGGGATGTAAATTGCCAACAACCACTCTGGAGAAGTGTACGGTGTGTCCTGAAACATCTAAAAAACACAGCTTAGAGAGCATAGGGCACTTCCACTCATGGGGGTATAAATTGGGAAATTTAAAAATCAGCAAGACACAAGCACCCCAAAGTTTAGGGCTGCTCTGTTGACAAGGACCTCCACTTCATTCCAACTTAAATATCCCAGGAAAGAGAAAAATGGATAAAGAAGTTGTGGTCCTTATGTACAATGGAATATCACTCAGCCATGAAATCAATGTCATAAGGCTAGTAGCAGCATGATGAGTGGATTTAGGTACGACGATTCTAAGTGAAATAAGTCACACAGAAAAGGACACTTCTCATAAGGTATCACTTATAGAGGGAATGTAAAAACCGTTACACTTGAACTGAATTACAAAACAGAACAGAGTCACACATGCAGAAAACACACTATGGCTGCTTAACGGGAAAGGTGAGGTGGGGTGATACATAAAACAAGGGTTTCAAATTTGCTCAGATACCGTTCCAGAAACCCAATATGTAATAGACAAGACCTACTCCTTGCTCAGAGAACTGGACTCAACACGCCCTATTCACCGCACAAGAATATATCTGACTAGTAATAATCTTAAAACCTATGTATTGATATCTCTCTGTTAGTGTGTCAAGTGGGTGTAAAGCGGCATAAACACAGCCGTGAAAAGCAGCTAAACCCCATTATAAAAATAAATTACTTTGAAACATCCATGAAACAAAGACAGTGAAAGAGAGAGAAATTCTTACACAATGCTTTCAGGGGCTGTGATGCAACTTGGATTGACCATATCTAGACACATAGCTGGATGAAACATAAGGGTGGAAACTCTTGGGGCTGAGAGGTTTGGTGAGGTAGGGTGAGCAAACGCCAACCCTTTAAAGTAATACTGCGTGGTACCCGTCCCATGGGTCCCAAATCTTCAGGTTCAAGGGCATCTTCCTACATCGAAAACATGCATGAGAATCCTGGAGGATGGTACACCGTGTGATGGGGAAAGGTTTCTAAAACGCACCTCATTTCTCATCTCCTTGTGCCCGGGTTCCCCATTCCAGCCCCTTTACTAGCAATCTCCCTACTTGGAGCATCAGCACCTTTAACCTCCTGTTCCGTACAGGTTGCAATTTGTCCTGAGGATGAACGGGAAGACGGGGAACCAATGAGAGACTAGCTCTTGGTGTGGACACAGGCACAGGTCACTCTATTTTCCCATCAGGAAGAAGAATTAACCACAGGCTCAGCCTGCCCCCCGGAACCAGAACAGGGCGTGAAACCATCATGCGCTTTTGCGGCCAGCTCCCAAAAAAGCGAGTTGTAAAATGGAGCTTCAGGGCACTGCAATTCACAAACCTGCAGAGTTATAAATGATAACTCTCGTCCACAAATATATTGAGGGAAGGCAAAGAAGAGGATTTGAAATCAAGGCAGAATTGCAGGAAACAGATTTCAGGAGGTAGATTCGAATCGCCTTTAAAGCACATGAAAAGCGGCAAAACGTTGACAATGATGCCCTTGGCCAAAAAGGGCGTATGCGTTTTTTCCTGAATATATTCAGAAAAAAACGCATACGCCCTTTTTGGCCAACCAAGCAACCTGGAAAAGCAAATCAGCGCTACAAAGAAGTCTCGCTTCCCATCGGTCAAAAGGGCCATGCTGAAAAACGTGTCAAAACCAGAAATGCATGACAGGCCATGGAGAAATGGGAGCCTTGCTACACTGATGGGCGGGATGTAAATTGCCAACAACCACTCTGGAGAAGTGTACGGTGTGTCCTGAAACATCTAAAAAACACAGCTTAGAGAGCATAGGGCACTTCCACTCATGGGGGTATAAATTGGGAAATTTAAAAATCAGCAAGACACAAGCACCCCAAAGTTTAGGGCTGCTCTGTTGACAAGGACCTCCACTTCATTCCACCTTAAATATCCCAGGAAAGAGAAAAATGGATAAAGAAGTTGTGGTCCTTATGTACAATGGAATATCACTCAGCCATGAAATCAATGTCATAAGGCTAGTAGCAGCATGATGAGTGGATTTAGGTACGACGATTCTAAGTGAAATAAGTCACACAGCAAAGGACACTTCTCATAAGGTATCACTTATCGAGGGAATGTAAATTCCGTTACACTTGAACTGAATTACAAAACAGAACAGAGTCACACATGCAGAAAACACACTATGGCTGCTTAACGGGAAAGGTGAGGTGGGGTGATACATAAAACAAGGGTTTCAAATTAGCTCAGATACCGTTCCAGAAACCCAATATGTAATAGACAAGACCTACTCCTTGCTCAGAGAACTGGACTCAACACGCCCTATTCACCGCACAAGAATATATGTGACTAGTAAAAATCTTAAAAGCTATGTACTGATATCTCTCTGTTAGTGTGTCAAGTGGGAGTAAAGCGGCATAAACACAGCAGTGAAAAGCAGCTAAACCCCATTATAAAAATAAATTACTTTGAAACACCCATGAAACAAAGACAGTGAAAGAGAGAGAAATTCTTACACAATGCGATCAGGGGCTGTGATGCAACCTGGATTGACCATATCTAGACCCACAGCTGGATGAGACATAAGGGTGGACACTCTTGGGGCTGAGAGGTTTGGTGAGGTTGGGTGAGCAAACGCAGACCCTTTAAAGTAATACTGCGTGGTACCCATCGCATGGGTCCCAAATCTCCAGGTTCAAGGGCATCTTCCTACATCGAAAACATGCATGAGAAACCCAGAAGATGGTACACCGTGTGATGGGGAAAGGTTTCTAAAACGCACCTCATTTCTCATCTCCTTGTGCCCGGGTTCGCCATTCCAGCCGCTTTACTAGCAAGCTCCCTACTTGGAGCATCAGCACCTTTAACCTCCTGTTCCATACAGGTTGCAATTTGTCCTGAGGATAAACGGGAAGACGTGGAACCAACGAGAGACTAGCTCTTGGTGTTGGGACAGGCACAGGTCACTCTATTTTCCCATCAGAAAGAAGAATTAACCACAGGCTCAGCCTGCCCCCCGGAACCAGAACAGGGCCT
This sequence comes from Balaenoptera borealis, assembly GCF_965194805.1. Taxonomy (NCBI): domain Eukaryota; kingdom Metazoa; phylum Chordata; class Mammalia; order Artiodactyla; family Balaenopteridae; genus Balaenoptera; species Balaenoptera borealis. The sequence goes on from NW_028123611.1 coordinate 446,498, forward strand.
GAAGCCATTCTGCGATTTTGCGGCCAGCTCCCATAAAAACGAGTTGTAAAATGGAGGTTCAGGGCACTGCAATTCACAAACCTGCAGAGTTATAAATGATAACTCTCGTCCTCAAATATATTGAGGGAAGGCAAAGAAGAGGATTTGAAATCAAGGCAGAATTGCAGGAAACAGATTTCAGGAGGTAGAAACGAATCGCCTTTAAAGCACATGAAAAGCGGCAAAACGTTGACAATGATGCCCTTGGCCAAAAAGGGCGTATGCGTTTTTTCCTGAATATATTCAGGAAAAAACGCATACGCCCTTTTTGGCCAACCAAGCAACCTGGAAAGGCAAATCAGCACTACAAAGAAGTCTCGCTTCAGATCGGTCAAAAGGGCCATGCTGAAAAATGTGTCAAAACCAGAAATGCAGGACAGGCCATGGAGAAATGGGAGCCTTGCTACACTGATGGGCGGGATGTAAATTGCCAAGAGCCACTCCGGAGAAGTGTCCGGTGAGTCCTGAAACATCTGAAAAACACAGCTTAGAGAGCATAGGGCACTTCCACTCATGGGGGTATAAATTGGGAAAATTAAAAATCAGCAAAACACAAGCACCCCAAAGTTTAGGGCTGCTCTGTTGACCAGGACCTCCACTTCATTCCACCTTAAATATCCCAGGAAAGAGAAAAATGGATAAAGAAGTTGTGGTCCTTATGTACAATGGAATATCACTCAGCCAGGAAATCAATGTCGTAAGGTTAGTAGCAGCATGATGAGTGGATTTAGGTACGACGATTCTAAGTGAAATAAGTCACACAGAAAAGGACACTTCTCATAAGGTATCACTGATAGAGGGAATGTAAAAACCGTTACACTTGAACTGAATTACAAAACAGAACAGAGTCACACATGCAGAAAACACACTATGGCTGCTTAACGGGAAAGGTGAGGTGGGGTGATACATAAAACAAGGGTATCAAATTAGCTCAGATACCGTTCCATAAACCCAATATGTAATAGACAAGACCTACTCCTTGCTCAGAGAACTGGACTCAACACGCCCTATTCACCGCACAAGAATATATCTGACTAATAATAATCGTAAAACCTATGTATTGATATCTCTCTGTTAGTGTGTCAAGTGGGTGTAAAGCGGCATAAACACAGCAGTGAAAAGCAGCTAAACCCCATTATAAAAATAAATTACTTTGAAACACCCATGAAACAAAGACAGTGAAAGAGAGAGAAATTCTTACACAATGCGTTCAGGGGCTGTGATGCAACCTGGATTGACCATATCTAGACGCACAGCTGGATGAGACATAAGGGTGGACACTCTTGGGGCTGAGAGGTTTGGTGAGGTTGGGTGAGCAAACGCAGACCCTTTAAAGGAATACTGCGTGGTACCCATCGCATGGGTCCCAAATCTCCAGGTTCAAGGGCATCTTCCTACATCAAAAACATGCATGAGAAACCCAGAAGATGGTACACCGTGTGATGGGGAAAGGTTTCTAAAACGCACCTCATTTCTCATCTCCTTGTGCCCGGGTTCGCCATTCCAGCCGCTTTACTAGCAAGCTCCCTACTTGGAGCATCAGCACCTTTAACCTCCTGTTCCATACAGGTTGCAATTTGTCCTGAGGATGAACGGGAAGACGGGGAACCAATGAGAGACTAGCTCTTGGTGTGGACACAGGCACAGGTCACTCTATTTTCCCATCAGGAAGAAGAATTAACCACAGGCTCAGCCTGCCCCCCGGAACCAGAACAGGGCGTGAAACCATCATGCACTTTTGCGGCCAGCTCCCAAAAAAGCGAGTTGTAAAATGGAGCTTCAGGGCACTGCAATTCACAAACCTGCAGAGTTATAAATGATAACTCTCGTCCACAAATATATTGAGGGAAGGCAAAGAAGAGGATTTGAAATCAAGGCAGAATTGCAGGAAACAGATTTCAGGAGGTAGATTCGAATCGCCTTTAAAGCACATGAAAAGCGGCAAAATGTTGACAATGATGCCCTTGGCCAAAAAGGGCGTATGCGTTTTTTCCTGAATATATTCAGAAAAAAACGCATACGCCCTTTTTGGCCAACCAAGCAACCTGGAAAAGCAAATCAGCGCTACAAAGAAGTCTCGCTTCCCATCGGTCAAAAGGGCCATGCTGAAAAACGTGTCAAAACCAGAAATGCATGACAGGCCATGGAGAAATTGGAGCCTTGCTACACTGATGGGCGGGATGTAAATTGCCAACAACCACTCTGGAGAAGTGTACGGTGTGTCCTGAAACATCTAAAAAACACAGCTTAGAGAGCATAGGGCACTTCCACTCATGGGGGTATAAATTGGGAAATTTAAAAATCAGCAAGACACAAGCACCCCAAAGTTTAGGGCTGCTCTGTTGACAAGGACCTCCACTTCATTCCAACTTAAATATCCCAGGAAAGAGAAAAATGGATAAAGAAGTTGTGGTCCTTATGTACAATGGAATATCACTCAGCCATGAAATCAATGTCATAAGGCTAGTAGCAGCATGATGAGTGGATTTAGGTACGACGATTCTAAGTGAAATAAGTCACACAGAAAAGGACACTTCTCATAAGGTATCACTTATAGAGGGAATGTAAAAACCGTTACACTTGAACTGAATTACAAAACAGAACAGAGTCACACATGCAGAAAACACACTATGGCTGCTTAACGGGAAAGGTGAGGTGGGGTGATACATAAAACAAGGGTTTCAAATTAGCTCAGATACCGTTCCATAAACCCAATATGTAATAGACAAGACCTACTCCTTGCTCAGAGAACTGGACTCAACACGCCCTATTCACCGCACAAGAATATATCTGACTAGTAATAATCTTAAAACCTATGTATTGATATCTCTCTGTTAGTGTGTCAAGTGGGTGTAAAGCGGCATAAACACAGCAGTGAAAAGCAGCTAAACCCCATTATAAAAATAAATTACTTTGAAAAACCCATGAAACAAAGACAGTGAAAGAGAGAGAAATACTTACACAATGCGATCAGGGGCTGTGATGCAACCTGGATTGACCATATCTAGACCCACAGCTGGATGAGACATAAGGGTGGACACTCTTGGGGCTGAGAGGTTTGGTGAGGTTGGGTGAGCAAACGCAGACCCTTTAAAGTAATACTGCGTGGTACCCATCGCATGGGTCCCAAATGTCCAGGTTCAAGGGCATCTTCCTACATCGAAAACATGCATGAGAAACCCAGAAGATGGTACACTGTGTGATGGGGAAAGGTTTCTAAAACGCACCTCATTTCTCATCTCCTTGTGCCCGGGTTCGCCATTCCAGCTGCCTTACTAGCAATCTCTCTACTTGGAGCATCAGCACCTTTAACCTCCTGTTCCATACAGGTTGCAATTTGTCCTGAGGATGAACGGGAAGACGGGGAACCAATGAGAGACTAGCTCTTGGTGTGGACACAGGCACAGGTCACTCTATTTTCCCATCAGGAAGAAGAATTAACCACAGGCTCAGCCTGCCCCCCGGAACCAGAACAGGGCGTGAAACCATCATGCGCTTTTGCGGCCAGCTCCCAAAAAAGCGAGTTGTAAAATGGAGCTTCAGGGCACTGCAATTCACAAACCTGCAGAGTTATAAATGATAACTCTCGTCCACAAATATATTGAGGGAAGGCAAAGAAGAGGATTTGAAATCAAGGCAGAATTGCAGGAAACAGATTTCAGGAGGTAGATTCGAATCGCCTTTAAAGCACATGAAAAGCGGCAAAACGTTGACAATGATGCCCTTGGCCAAAAAGGGCGTATGCGTTTTTTCCTGAATATATTCAGAAAAAAACGCATACGCCCTTTTTGGCCAACCAAGCAACCTGGAAAAGCAAATCAGCGCTACAAAGAAGTCTCGCTTCCCATCGGTCAAAAGGGCCATGCTGAAAAACGTGTCAAAACCAGAAATGCATGACAGGCCATGGAGAAATGGGAGCCTTGCTACACTGATGGGCGGGATGTAAATTGCCAACAACCACTCTGGAGAAGTGTACGGTGTGTCCTGAAACATCTAAAAAACACAGCTTAGAGAGCATAGGGCACTTCCACTCATGGGGGTATAAATTGGGAAATTTAAAAATCAGCAAGACACAAGCACCCCAAAGTTTAGGGATGCTCTGTTGACAAGGACCTCCACTTCATTCCACCTTAAATATCCCAGGAAAGAGAAAAATGGATAAAGAAGTTGTGGTCCTTATGTACAATGGAATATCACTCAGCCATGAAATCAATGTCATAAGGCTAGTAGCAGCATGATGAGTGGATTTAGGTACGACGATTCTAAGTGAAATAAGTCACACAGCAAAGGACACTTCTCATAAGGTATCACTTATCGAGGGAATGTAAATTCCGTTACACTTGAACTGAATTACAAAACAGAACAGAGCCACACATGCAGAAAACACACTATGGCTGCTTAACGGGAAAGGTGAGGTGGGGTGATACATAAAACAAGGGTTTCAAATTAGCTCAGATACCGTTCCAGAAACCCAATATGTAATAGACAAGACCTACTCCTTGCTCAGAGAACTGGACTCAACACGCCCTATTCACCGCACAAGAATATATGTGACTAGTAAAAATCTTAAAAGCTATGTATTGATATCTCTCTGTTAGTGTGTCAAGTGGGTGTAAAGCGGCATAAACACAGCAGTGAAAAGCAGCTAAAACCCATTATAAAAATAAATTACTTTGAAACACCCATGAAACAAAGACAGTGAAAGAGAGAGAAATTCTTACACAATGCGATCAGGGGCTGTGATGCAACCTGGATTGACCATATCTAGACCCACAGCTGGATGAGACATAAGGGTGGACACTCTTGGGGCTGAGAGGTTTGGTGAGGTTGGGTGAGCAAAAGCAGACCCTTTAAAGTAATACTGCGTGGTACCCATCGCATGGGTCCCAAATCTCCAGGTTCAAGGGCATCTTCCTACATCGAAAACATGCATGAGTAACCCAGAAGATGGTACACCGTGTGATGGGGAAAGGTTTCTAAAACGCACCTTATTTCTCATCTCCTTGTGCCCGGGTTCGCCATTCCAGCCGCTTTACTAGCAAGCTCCCTACTTGGAGCATCAGCACCTTTAACCTCCTGTTCCATACAGGTTGCAATTTGTCCTGAGGATAAACGGGAAGACGTGGAACCAACGAGAGACTAGCTCTTGGTGTTGGGACAGGCACAGGTCACTCTATTTTCCCATCAGAAAGAAGAATTAACCACAGGCTCAGCCTGCCCCCCGGAACCAGAACAGGGCATGAAGCCATTCTGCGATTTTGCGGCCAGCTCCCATAAAAACGAGTTGTAAAATGGAGGTTCAGGGCACTGCAATTCACAAACCTGCAGAGTTATAAATGATAACTCTCGTCCACAAATATATTGAGGGAAGGCAAAGAAGAGGATTTGAAATCAAGGCAGAATTGCAGGAAACAGATTTCAGGAGGTAGAAACGAATCACCTTTAAAGCACATGAAAAGCGGCAAAACGTTGACAATGATGCCCTTGGCCAAAAAGGGCGTATGCGTTTTTTCCTGAATATATTCAGGAAAAAACGCATACGCCCTTTTTGGCCAACCAAGCAACCTGGAAAGGCAAATCAGCACTACAAAGAAGTCTCGCTTCCCATCGGTCAAAAGGGCCATGCTGAAAAAAGTGTCAAAACCAGAAATGCAGGACAGGCCATGGAGAAATGGGAGCCTTGCTACACTGATGGGCGGGATGTAAATTGCCAAGCGCCACTCCGGAGAAGTGTCCGGTGAGTCCTGAAACATCTGAAAAACACAGCTTAGAGAGCATAGGGCACTTCCACTCATGGGGGTATAAATTGGGAAAATTAAAAATCAGCAAAACACAAGCACCCCAAAGTTTAGGGCTGCTCTGTTGACCAGGACCTCCACTTCATTCCACCTTAAATATCCCAGGAAAGAGAAAAATGGATAAAGAATTTGTGGTCCTTATGTACAATGGAATATCACTCAGCCAGGAAATCAATGTCGTAAGGTTAGTAGCAGCATGATGAGTGGATTTAGGTACGACGATTCTAAGTGAAATAAGTCACACAGAAAAGGACACTTCTCATAAGGTATCACTGATAGAGGGAATGTAAAAACCGTTACACTTGAACTGAATTACAAAACAGAACAGAGTCACACATGCAGAAAACACACTATGGCTGCTTAACGGGAAAGGTGAGGTGGGGTGATACATAAAACAAGGGTATCAAATTAGCTCAGATACCGTTCCATAAACCCAATATGTAATAGACAAGACCTACTCCTTGCTCAGAGAACTGGACTCAACACGCCCTATTCACCGCACAAGGATATATCTGACTAATAATAATCGTAAAACCTATGTATTGATATCTCTCTGTTAGTGTGTCAAGTGGGTGTAAAGCGGCATAAACACAGCAGTGAAAAGCAGCTAAACCCCATTATAAAAATAAATTACTTTGAAACACCCATGAAACAAAGACAGTGAAAGAGAGAGAAATTCTTACACAATGCGTTCAGGGGCTGTGATGCAACCTGGATTGACCATATCTAGACGCACAGCTGGATGAGACATAAGGGTGGACACTCTTGGGGCTGAGAGGTTTGGTGAGGTTGGGTGAGCAAACGCAGACCCTTTAAAGGAATACTGCGTGGTACCCATCGCATGGGTCCCAAATCTCCAGGTTCAAGGGCATCTTCCTACATCAAAAACATGCATGAGAAACCCAGAAGATGGTACACCGTGTGATGGGGAAAGGTTTCTAAAACGCACCTCATTTCTCATCTCCTTGTGCCCGGGTTCGCCATTCCAGCCGCTTTACTAGCAAGCTCCCTACTTGGAGCATCAGCACCTTTAACCTCCTGTTCCATACAGGTTGCAATTTGTCCTGAGGATGAACGGGAAGACGGGGAACCAATGAGAGACTAGCTCTTGGTGTGGACACAGGCACAGGTCACTCTATTTTCCCATGAGGAAGAAGAATTAACCACAGGCTCAGCCTGCCCCCCGGAACCAGAACAGGGTGTGAAACCATCATGCGCTTTTGCGGCCAGCTCCCAAAAAAGCGAGTTGTAAAATGGAGCTTCAGGGCACTGCAATTCACAAACCTGCAGAGTTATAAATGATAACTCTCGTCCACAAATATATTGAGGGAAGGCAAAGAAGAGGATTTGAAATCAAGGCAGAATTGCAGGAAACAGATTTCAGGAGGTAGATTCGAATCACCTTTAAAGCACATGAAAAGCGGCAAAATGTTGACAATGATGCCCTTGGCCAAAAAGGGCGTATGCGTTTTTTCCTGAATATATTCAGAAAAAAACGCATACGCCCTTTTTGGCCAACCAAGCAACCTGGAAAAGCAAATCAGCGCTACAAAGAAGTCTCGCTTCCCATCGGTCAAAAGGGCCATGCTGAAAAACGTGTCAAAACCAGAAATGCATGACAGGCCATGGAGAAATGGGAGCCTTGCTACACTGATGGGCGGGATGTAAATTGCCAACAACCACTCTGGAGAAGTGTACGGTGTGTCCTGAAACATCTAAAAAACACAGCTTAGAGAGCATAGGGCACTTCCACTCATGGGGGTATAAATTGGGAAATTTAAAAATCAGCAAGACACAAGCACCCCAAAGTTTAGGGCTGCTCTGTTGACAAGGACCTCCACTTCATTCCAACTTAAATATCCCAGGAAAGAGAAAAATGGATAAAGAAGTTGTGGTCCTTATGTACAATGGAATATCACTCAGCCATGAAATCAATGTCATAAGGCTAGTAGCAGCATGATGAGTGGATTTAGGTACGACGATTCTAAGTGAAATAAGTCACACAGAAAAGGACACTTCTCATAAGGTATCACTTATAGAGGGAATGTAAAAACCGTTACACTTGAACTGAATTACAAAACAGAACAGAGTCACACATGCAGAAAACACACTATGGCTGCTTAACGGGAAAGGTGAGGTGGGGTGATACATAAAACAAGGGTTTCAAATTAGCTCAGATACCGTTCCATAAACCCAATATGTAATAGACAAGACCTACTCCTTGCTCAGAGAACTGGACTCAACACGCCCTATTCACCACACAAGAATATATCTGACTAGTAATAATCTTAAAACCTATGTATTGATATCTCTCTGTTAGTGTGTCAAGTGGGTGTAAAGCGGCATAAACACAGCAGTGAAAAGCAGCTAAACCCCATTATAAAAATAAATTACTTTGAAAAACCCATGAAACAAAGACAGTGAAAGAGAGAGAAATTCTTACACAATGCGATCAGGGGCTGTGATGCAACCTGGATTGACCATATCTAGACCCACAGCTGGATGAGACATAAGGGTGGACACTCTTGGGGCTGAGAGGTTTGGTGAGGTTGGGTGAGCAAACGCAGACCCTTTAAAGTAATACTGCGTGGTACCCATCGCATGGGTCCCAAATGTCCAGGTTCAAGGGCATCTTCCTACATCGAAAACATGCATGAGAAACCCAGAAGATGGTACACCGTGTGATGGGGAAAGGTTTCTAAAACGCACCTCATTTCTCATCTCCTTGTGCCCGGGTTCGCCATTCCAGCTGCCTTATTAGCAATCTCCCTACTTGGAGCATCAGCACCTTTAACCTCCTGTTCCATACAGGTTGCAATTTGTCCTGAGGATGAACGGGAAAACGGGGAACCAATGAGAGACTAGCTCTTGGTGTTGGGACAGGCACAGGTCACTCTATTTTCCCATCAGGAAGAAGAATTAACCACAGGCTCAGCCTGCCCCCCGGAACCAGAACAGGGCCTGAAGCCATCCTGCGCTTTTGCGGCCAGCTCCCAAAAACGCGAGTTTTAAAATGGAGGTTCAGGGCACTGCAATTCACAAACCTGCAGAGTTATAAATGATAACTCTCGTCCACAGATATATTGAGGGAAGGCAAAGAAGAGGATTTGAAATCAAGGCAGAATTGCAGGAAACAGATTTCAGGAGGTAGATTCGAATCGCCTTTAAAGCACATGAAATGCGGCAAAACGTTGAAAAAGATGCCCTTGGCCAAAAAGGGCGTATGCGTTTTTTCCTGAATATATTCAGGAAAAAACGCATACGCCCTTTTTGGCCAACCAAGCAACCTGGAAAGGCAAATCAGGGCTACAAAGAAGACTCGCTACCCATCGGTCAAAAGGGCCATGCTGAAAAACGTGTCAAAACCAGAAATGCAGGACAGGCCATGGAGAAATGGGAGCCTTGCTACTCTGATGGGCGGGATGTAAATTAGCAACAGCCACTCTGGAGAAGTGTACGGTGAGTCCTGAAACATCTAAAAAACACAGCTTAGAGAGCATAGGGCACTTCCACTCATGGGGGTATAAATTTGGAAAATTATAAATCAGCAAGACACAAGCACCCCAAAGTTTAGGGATGCTCTGTTGACAAGGACCTCCACTTCATTCCACCTTAAATATCCCAGGAAAGAGAAAAATGGATAAAGAAGTTGTGGTCCTTATGTACAATGGAATATCACTCAGCCATGAAATCAATGTCATAAGGCTAGTAGCAGCATGATGAGTGGATTTAGGTAAGACGATTCTAAGTGAAATAAGTCACACAGAAAAGGACACTTCTCATAAGGTATCACTTATAGAGGGAATGTAAAAACCGTTATACTTGAACTGAATTACAAAACAGAACAGAGTCACACATGCAGAAAACACACTATGGCTGCTTAACGGGAAAGTTGAGGTGGGGTGATACATAAAACAAGGGTTTCAAATTTGCTCAGATACCGTTCCAGAAACCCAATATGTAATAGACAAGACCTACTCCTTGCTCAGAGAACTGGACTCAACACGCCCTATTCACCGCACAAGAATATATCTGACTAGTAATAATCTTAAAACCTATGTATTGATATCTCTCTGTTAGTGTGTCAAGTGGGTGTAAAGCGGCATAAACACAGCCGTGAAAAGCAGCTAAACCCCATTATAAAAATAAATTACTTTGAAACACCCATGAAACAAAGACAGTGAAAGAGAGAGAAATTCTTACACAATGCTTTCAGGGGCTGTGATGCAACTTGGATTGACCATATCTAGACACATAGCTGGATGAGACATAAGGGTGGAAACTGTTGGGGCTGAGAGGTTTGGTGAGGTAGGGTGAGCAAACACCAACCCTTTAAAGTAATACTGCGTGGTACCCGTCCCATGGGTCCCAAATCTTCAGGTTCAAGGACATTTTCCTACATTGAAAACATGCATGAGATTCCTGGAGGATGGTACACCGTGTGATGGGGAAAGGTTTCTAAAACGCACCTCATTTCTCATCTCCTTGTGCCCGGGTTCCCCATTCCAGCCCCTTTACTAGCAATCTCCCTACTTGGAGCATCAGCACCTTTAACCTCCTGTTCCGTACAGGTTGCAATTTGTCCTGAGGATGAACGGGAAGACGGGGAACCAATGAGAGACTAGCTCTTGGTGTGGACACAGGCACAGGTCACTCTATTTTCCCATGAGGAAGAAGAATTAACCACAGGCTCAGCCTGCCCCCCGGAACCAGAACAGGGCGTGAAACCATCATGCGCTTTTGCGGCCAGCTCCCAAAAAAGCGAGTTGTAAAATGGAGCTTCAAGGCACTGCAATTCACAAACCTGCAGAGTTATAAATGATAACTCTCGTCCACAAATATATTGAGGGAAGGCAAAGAAGAGGATTTGAAATTAAGGCAGAATTGCAGGAAACAGATTTCAGGAGGTAGATTCGAATCGCCTTTAAAGCACATGAAAAGCGGCAAAATGTTGACAATGATGCCCTTGCCCAAAAAGGGCGTATGCGTTTTTTCCTGAATATATTCAGAAAAAAACGCATACGCCCTTTTTGGCCAACCAAGCAACCTGGAAAAGCAAATCAGCGCTACAAAGAAGTCTCGCTTCCCATCGGTCAAAAGGGCCATGCTGAAAAATGTGTCAAAACCAGAAATGCATGACAGGCCATGGAGAAATGGGAGCCTTGCTACACTGATGGGCGGGATGTAAATTGCCAACAACCACTCTGGAGAAGTGTACGGTGTGTCCTGAAACATCTAAAAAACACAGCTTAGAGAGCATAGGGCACTTCCACTCATGGGGGTATAAATTGGGAAATTTAAAAATCAGCAAGACACAAGCACCCCAAAGTTTAGGGCTGCTCTGTTGACAAGGACCTCCACTTCATTCCAACTTAAATATCCCAGGAAAGAGAAAAATGGATAAAGAAGTTGTGGTCCTTATGTACAATGGAATATCACTCAGCCATGAAATCAATGTCATAAGGCTAGTAGCAGCATGATGAGTGGATTTAGGTACGACGATTCTAAGTGAAATAAGTCACACAGTAAAGGACACTTCTCATAAGGTATCACTTATAGAGGGAATGTAAAAACCGTTACACTTGAACTGAATTACAAAACAGAACAGAGTCACACATGCAGAAAACACACTATGGCTGCTTAACGGGAAAGGTGAGGTGGGGTGATACATAAAACAAGGGTTTCAAATTAGCTCAGATACCGTTCCATAAACCCAATATGTAATAGACAAGACCTACTCCTTGCTCAGAGAACTGGACTCAACACGCCCTATTCACCGCACAAGAATATATCTGACTAGCAATAATCTTAAAACCTATGTATTGATATCTCTCTGTTAGTGTGTCAAGTGGGTGTAAAGCGGCATAAACACAGCAGTGAAAAGCAGCTAAACCCCATTATAAAAATAAATTACTTTGAAAAACCCATGAAACAAAGACAGTGAAAGAGAGAGAAATTCTTACACAATGCGATCAGGGGCTGTGATGCAACCTGGATTGACCATATCTAGACCCACAGCTGGATGAGACATAAGGGTGGACACTCTTGGGGCTGAGAGGTTTGGTGAGGTTGGGTGAGCAAACGCAGACCCTTTAAAGTAATACTGCGTGGTACCCATCGCATGGGTCCCAAATGTCCAGGTTCAAGGGCATCTTCCTACATCGAAAACATGCATGAGAAACCCAGAAGATGGTACACCATGTGATGGGGAAAGGTTTCTAAAACGCACCTCATTTCTCATCTCCTTGTGCCCGTGTTCGCCATTCCAGCTGCCTTACTAGCAATCTCCCTACTTGGAGCATCAGCACCTTTAACCTCCTGTTCCATACAGGTTGCAATTTGTCCTGAGGATGAACGGGAAGACGGGGAACCAATGAGAGACTAGCTCTTGGTGTTGGGACAGGCACAGGTCACTCTATTTTCCCATCAGGAAGAAGAATTAACCACAGGCTCAGCCTGCCCCCCGGAACCAGAACAGGGCCTGAAGCCATCCTGCGCTTTTGCGGCCAGCTCCCAAAAACGCGAGTTGTAAAATGGAGGTTCAGGGCACTGCAATTCACAAACCTGCAGAGTTATAAATGATAACTCTCGTCCACAGATATATTGAGGGAAGGCAAAGAAGAGGAATTGAAATCAAGGCAGAATTGCAGGAAACAGATTTCAGGAGGTAGATTCGAATCGCCTTTGAAGCACATGAAATGCGGCAAAACGTTGAAAAAGATGCCCTTGGCCAAAAAGGGCGTATGCGTTTTTTCCTGAATATATTCAGGAAAAAACGCATACGCCCTTTTTGGCCAACCAAGCAACCTGGAAAGGCAAATCAGGGCTACAAAGAAGACTCGCTACCCATCGGTCAAAAGGGCCATGCTGAAAAACGTGTCAAAACCAGAAATGCAGGACAGGCCATGGAGAAATGGGAGCCTTGCTACTCTGATGGGCGGGATGTAAATTAGCAACAGGCACTCTGGAGAAGTGTACGGTGAGTCCTGAAACATCTAAAAAACATAGCTTAGAGAGCATAGGGCACTTCCACTCATGGGGGTATAAATTTGGAAAATTAAAAATCAGCAAGACACAAGCACCCCAAAGTTTAGGGATGCTCTGTTGACAAGGACCTCCACTTCATTCCACCTTAAATATCCCAGGAAAGAGAAAAATGGATAAAGAAGTTGTGGTCCTTATGTACAATGGAATATCACTCAGCCATGAAATCAATGTCATAAGGCTAGTAGCAGCATGATGAGTGGATTTAGGTAAGACGACTCTAAGTGAAATAAGTCACACAGAAAAGGACACTTCTCATAAGGTATCACTTATAGAGGGAATGTAAAAACCGTTATACTTGAACTGAATTACAAAACAGAACAGAGTCACACATGCAGAAAACACACTATGGCTGCTTAACGGGAAAGGTGAGGTGGGGTGATACATAAAACAAGGGTTTCAAATTTGCTCAGATACCGTTCCAGAAACCCAATATGTAATAGACAAGACCTACTCCTTGCTCAGAGAACTGGACTCAACACGCCCTATTCACCGCACAAGAATATATCTGACTAGTAATAATCTTAAAACCTATGTATTGATATCTCTCTGTTAGTGTGTCAAGTGGGTGTAAAGCGGCATAAACACAGCCGTGAAAAGCAGCTAAACCCCATTATAAAAATAAATTACTTTGAAACACCCATGAAACAAAGACAGTGAAAGAGAGAGAAATTCTTACACAATGCTTTCAGGGGCTGTGATGCAACTTGGATTGACCATATCTAGACACATAGCTGGATGAGACATAAGGGTGGAAACTCTTGGGGCTGAGAGGTTTGGTGAGGTAGGGTGAGCAAACGCCAACCCTTTAAAGTAATACTGCGTGGTACCCGTCCCATGGGTCCCAAATCTTCAGGTTCAAGGGCATCTTCCTACATCGAAAACATGCATGAGAATCCTGGAGGATGGTACACCGTGTGATGGGGAAAGGTTTCTAAAACGCACCTCATTTCTCATCTCCTTGTGCCCGGGTTCCCCATTCCAGCCCCTTTACTAGCAATCTCCCTACTTGGAGCATCAGCACCTTTAACCTCCTTTTCCGTACAGGTTGCAATTTGTCCTGAGGATGAACGGGAAGACGGGGAACCAATGAGAGACTAGCTCTTGGTGTGGACACAGGCACAGGTCACTCTATTTTCCCATCAGGAAGAAGAATTAACCACAGGCTCAGCCTGCCCCCCGGAACCAGAACAGGGCGTGAAACCATCATGCGCTTTTGCGGCCAGCTCCCAAAAAAGCGAGTTGTAAAATGGAGCTTCAGGGCACTGCAATTCACAAACCTGCAGAGTTATAAATGATAACTCTCGTCCACAAATATATTGAGGGAAGGCAAAGAAGAGGATTTGAAATCAAGGCAGAATTGCAGGAAACAGATTTCAGGAGGTAGATTCGAATCGCCTTTAAAGCACATGAAAAGCGGCAAAACGTTGACAATGATGCCCTTGGCCAAAAAGGGCGTATGCGTTTTTTCCTGAATATATTCAGAAAAAAACGCATACGCCCTTTTTGGCCAACCAAGCAACCTGGAAAAGCAAATCAGCGCTACAAAGAAGTCTCGCTTCCCATCGGTCAAAAGGGCCATGCTGAAAAACGTGTCAAAACCAGAAATGCATGACAGGCCATGGAGAAATGGGAGCCTTGCTACACTGATGGGCGGGATGTAAATTGCCAACAACCACTCTGGAGAAGTGTACGGTGTGTCCTGAAACATCTAAAAAACACAGCTTAGAGAGCATAGGGCACTTCCACTCATGGGGGTATAAATTGGGAAATTTAAAAATCAGCAAGACACAAGCACCCCAAAGTTTAGGGATGCTCTGTTGACAAGGACCTCCACTTCATTCCACCTTAAATATCCCAGGAAAGAGAAAAATGGATAAAGAAGTTGTGGTCCTTATGTACAATGGAATATCACTCAGCCATGAAATCAATGTCATAAGGCTAGTAGCAGCATGATGAGTGGATTTAGGTACGACGATTCTAAGTGAAATAAGTCACACAGCAAAGGACACTTCTCATAAGGTATCACTTATCGAGGGAATGTAAATTCCGTTACACTTGAACTGAATTACAAAACAGAACAGAGCCACACATGCAGAAAACACACTATGGCTGCTTAACGGGAAAGGTGAGGTGGGGTGATACATAAAACAAGGGTTTCAAATTAGCTCAGATACCGTTCCAGAAACCCAATATGTAATAGACAAGACCTACTCCTTGCTCAGAGAACTGGACTCAACACGCCCTATTCACCGCACAAGAATATATGTGACTAGTAAAAATCTTAAAAGCTATGTATTGATATCTCTCTGTTAGTGTGTCAAGTGGGTGTAAAGCGGCATAAACACAGCAGTGAAAAGCAGCTAAAACCCATTATAAAAATAAATTACTTTGAAACACCCATGAAACAAAGACAGTGAAAGAGAGAGAAATTCTTACACAATGCGATCAGGGGCTGTGATGCAACCTGGATTGACCATATCTAGACCCACAGCTGGATGAGACATAAGGGTGGACACTCTTGGGGCTGAGAGGTTTGGTGAGGTTGGGTGAGCAAAAGCAGACCCTTTAAAGTAATACTGCGTGGTACCCATCGCATGGGTCCCAAATCTCCAGGTTCAAGGGCATCTTCCTACATCGAAAACATGCATGAGTAACCCAGAAGATGGTACACCGTGTGATGGGGAAAGGTTTCTAAAACGCACCTTATTTCTCATCTCCTTGTGCCCGGGTTCGCCATTCCAGCCGCTTTACTAGCAAGCTCCCTACTTGGAGCATCAGCACCTTTAACCTCCTGTTCCATACAGGTTGCAATTTGTCCTGAGGATAAACGGGAAGACGTGGAACCAACGAGAGACTAGCTCTTGGTGTTGGGACAGGCACAGGTCACTCTATTTTCCCATCAGAAAGAAGAATTAACCACAGGCTCAGCCTGCCCCCCGGAACCAGAACAGGGCATGAAGCCATTCTGCGATTTTGCGGCCAGCTCCCATAAAAACGAGTTGTAAAATGGAGGTTCAGGGCACTGCAATTCACAAACCTGCAGAGTTATAAATGATAACTCTCGTCCACAAATATATTGAGGGAAGGCAAAGAAGAGGATTTGAAATCAAGGCAGAATTGCAGGAAACAGATTTCAGGAGGTAGAAACGAATCGCCTTTAAAGCACATGAAAAGCGGCAAAACGTTGACAATGATGCCCTTGGCCAAAAAGGGCGTATGCGTTTTTTCCTGAATATATTCAGGAAAAAACGCATACGCCCTTTTTGGCCAACCAAGCAACCTGGAAAGGCAAATCAGCACTACAAAGAAGTCTCGCTTCCCATCGGTCAAAAGGGCCATGCTGAAAAAAGTGTCAAAACCAGAAATGCAGGACAGGCCATGGAGAAATGGGAGCCTTGCTACACTGATGGGCGGGATGTAAATTGCCAAGCGCCACTCCGGAGAAGTGTCCGGTGAGTCCTGAAACATCTGA
Organism: Balaenoptera borealis; assembly: GCF_965194805.1. NCBI lineage: Eukaryota > Metazoa > Chordata > Mammalia > Artiodactyla > Balaenopteridae > Balaenoptera > Balaenoptera borealis. The sequence goes on from NW_028123611.1 coordinate 462,854, forward strand.
AAAACACAGCTTAGAGAGCATAGGGCACTTCCACTCATGGGGGTATAAATTGGGAAAATTAAAAATCAGCAAAACACAAGCACCCCAAAGTTTAGGGCTGCTCTGTTGACCAGGACCTCCACTTCATTCCACCTTAAATATCCCAGGAAAGAGAAAAATGGATAAAGAATTTGTGGTCCTTATGTACAATGGAATATCACTCAGCCAGGAAATCAATGTCGTAAGGTTAGTAGCAGCATGATGAGTGGATTTAGGTACGACGATTCTAAGTGAAATAAGTCACACAGAAAAGGACACTTCTCATAAGGTATCACTGATAGAGGGAATGTAAAAACCGTTACACTTGAACTGAATTACAAAACAGAACAGAGTCACACATGCAGAAAACACACTATGGCTGCTTAACGGGAAAGGTGAGGTGGGGTGATACATAAAACAAGGATATCAAATTAGCTCAGATACCGTTCCATAAACCCAATATGTAATAGACAAGACCTACTCCTTGCTCAGAGAACTGGACTCAACACGCCCTATTCACCGCACAAGGATATATCTGACTAATAATAATCGTAAAACCTATGTATTGATATCTCTCTGTTAGTGTGTCAAGTGGGTGTAAAGCGGCATAAACACAGCAGTGAAAAGCAGCTAAACCCCATTATAAAAATAAATTACTTTGAAACACCCATGAAACAAAGACAGTGAAAGAGAGAGAAATTCTTACACAATGCGTTCAGGGGCTGTGATGCAACCTGGATTGACCATATCTAGACGCACAGCTGGATGAGACATAAGGGTGGACACTCTTGGGGCTGAGAGGTTTGGTGAGGTTGGGTGAGCAAACGCAGACCCTTTAAAGGAATACTGCGTGGTACCCATCGCATGGGTCCCAAATCTCCAGGTTCAAGGGCATCTTCCTACATCAAAAACATGCATGAGAAACCCAGAAGATGGTACACCGTGTGATGGGGAAAGGTTTCTAAAACGCACCTCATTTCTCATCTCCTTGTGCCCGGGTTCGCCATTCCAGCCGCTTTACTAGCAAGCTCCCTACTTGGAGCATCAGCACCTTTAACCTCCTGTTCCATACAGGTTGCAATTTGTCCTGAGGATGAACGGGAAGACGGGGAACCAATGAGAGACTAGCTCTTGGTGTGGACACAGGCACAGGTCACTCTATTTTCCCATCAGGAAGAAGAATTAACCACAGGCTCAGCCTGCCCCCCGGAACCAGAACAGGGTGTGAAACCATCATGCGCTTTTGCGGCCAGCTCCCAAAAAAGCGAGTTGTAAAATGGAGCTTCAGGGCACTGCAATTCACAAACCTGCAGAGTTATAAATGATAACTCTCGTCCACAAATATATTGAGGGAAGGCAAAGAAGAGGATTTGAAATCAAGGCAGAATTGCAGGAAACAGATTTCAGGAGGTAGATTCGAATCACCTTTAAAGCACATGAAAAGCGGCAAAATGTTGACAATGATGCCCTTGGCCAAAAAGGGCGTATGCGTTTTTTCCTGAATATATTCAGAAAAAAACGCATACGCCCTTTTTGGCCAACCAAGCAACCTGGAAAAGCAAATCAGCGCTACAAAGAAGTCTCGCTTCCCATCGGTCAAAAGGGCCATGCTGAAAAACGTGTCAAAACCAGAAATGCATGACAGGCCATGGAGAAATGGGAGCCTTGCTACACTGATGGGCGGGATGTAAATTGCCAACAACCACTCTGGAGAAGTGTACGGTGTGTCCTGAAACATCTAAAAAACACAGCTTAGAGAGCATAGGGCACTTCCACTCATGGGGGTATAAATTGGGAAATTTAAAAATCAGCAAGACACAAGCACCCCAAAGTTTAGGGCTGCTCTGTTGACAAGGACCTCCACTTCATTCCAACTTAAATATCCCAGGAAAGAGAAAAATGGATAAAGAAGTTGTGGTCCTTATGTACAATGGAATATCACTCAGCCATGAAATCAATGTCATAAGGCTAGTAGCAGCATGATGAGTGGATTTAGGTACGACGATTCTAAGTGAAATAAGTCACACAGAAAAGGACACTTCTCATAAGGTATCACTTATAGAGGGAATGTAAAAACCGTTACACTTGAACTGAATTACAAAACAGAACAGAGTCACACATGCAGAAAACACACTATGGCTGCTTAACGGGAAAGGTGAGGTGGGGTGATACATAAAACAAGGGTTTCAAATTAGCTCAGATACCGTTCCATAAACCCAATATGTAATAGACAAGACCTACTCCTTGCTCAGAGAACTGGACTCAACACGCCCTATTCACCACACAAGAATATATCTGACTAGTAATAATCTTAAAACCTATGTATTGATATCTCTCTGTTAGTGTGTCAAGTGGGTGTAAAGCGGCATAAACACAGCAGTGAAAAGCAGCTAAACCCCATTATAAAAATAAATTACTTTGAAAAACCCATGAAACAAAGACAGTGAAAGAGAGAGAAATTCTTACACAATGCGATCAGGGGCTGTGATGCAACCTGGATTGACCATATCTAGACCCACAGCTGGATGAGACATAAGGGTGGACACTCTTGGGGCTGAGAGGTTTGGTGAGGTTGGGTGAGCAAACGCAGACCCTTTAAAGTAATACTGCGTGGTACCCATCGCATGGGTCCCAAATGTCCAGGTTCAAGGGCATCTTCCTACATCGAAAACATGCATGAGAAACCCAGAAGATGGTACACCGTGTGATGGGGAAAGGTTTCTAAAACGCACCTCATTTCTCATCTCCTTGTGCCCGGGTTCGCCATTCCAGCTGCCTTATTAGCAATCTCCCTACTTGGAGCATCAGCACCTTTAACCTCCTGTTCCATACAGGTTGCAATTTGTCCTGAGGATGAACGGGAAAACGGGGAACCAATGAGAGACTAGCTCTTGGTGTTGGGACAGGCACAGGTCACTCTATTTTCCCATCAGGAAGAAGAATTAACCACAGGCTCAGCCTGCCCCCCGGAACCAGAACAGGGCCTGAAGCCATCCTGCGCTTTTGCGGCCAGCTCCCAAAAACGCGAGTTTTAAAATGGAGGTTCAGGGCACTGCAATTCACAAACCTGCAGAGTTATAAATGATAACTCTCGTCCACAGATATATTGAGGGAAGGCAAAGAAGAGGATTTGAAATCAAGGCAGAATTGCAGGAAACAGATTTCAGGAGGTAGATTCGAATCGCCTTTAAAGCACATGAAATGCGGCAAAACGTTGAAAAAGATGCCCTTGGCCAAAAAGGGCGTATGCGTTTTTTCCTGAATATATTCAGGAAAAAACGCATACGCCCTTTTTGGCCAACCAAGCAACCTGGAAAGGCAAATCAGGGCTACAAAGAAGACTCGCTACCCATCGGTCAAAAGGGCCATGCTGAAAAACGTGTCAAAACCAGAAATGCAGGACAGGCCATGGAGAAATGGGAGCCTTGCTACTCTGATGGGCGGGATGTAAATTAGCAACAGCCACTCTGGAGAAGTGTACGGTGAGTCCTGAAACATCTAAAAAACACAGCTTAGAGAGCATAGGGCACTTCCACTCATGGGGGTATAAATTTGGAAAATTATAAATCAGCAAGACACAAGCACCCCAAAGTTTAGGGATGCTCTGTTGACAAGGACCTCCACTTCATTCCACCTTAAATATCCCAGGAAAGAGAAAAATGGATAAAGAAGTTGTGGTCCTTATGTACAATGGAATATCACTCAGCCATGAAATCAATGTCATAAGGCTAGTAGCAGCATGATGAGTGGATTTAGGTAAGACGATTCTAAGTGAAATAAGTCACACAGAAAAGGACACTTCTCATAAGGTATCACTTATAGAGGGAATGTAAAAACCGTTATACTTGAACTGAATTACAAAACAGAACAGAGTCACACATGCAGAAAACACACTATGGCTGCTTAACGGGAAAGTTGAGGTGGGGTGATACATAAAACAAGGGTTTCAAATTTGCTCAGATACCGTTCCAGAAACCCAATATGTAATAGACAAGACCTACTCCTTGCTCAGAGAACTGGACTCAACACGCCCTATTCACCGCACAAGAATATATCTGACTAGTAATAATCTTAAAACCTATGTATTGATATCTCTCTGTTAGTGTGTCAAGTGGGTGTAAAGCGGCATAAACACAGCCGTGAAAAGCAGCTAAACCCCATTATAAAAATAAATTACTTTGAAACACCCATGAAACAAAGACAGTGAAAGAGAGAGAAATTCTTACACAATGCTTTCAGGGGCTGTGATGCAACTTGGATTGACCATATCTAGACACATAGCTGGATGAGACATAAGGGTGGAAACTGTTGGGGCTGAGAGGTTTGGTGAGGTAGGGTGAGCAAACGCCAACCCTTTAAAGTAATACTGCGTGGTACCCGTCCCATGGGTCCCAAATCTTCAGGTTCAAGGACATTTTCCTACATTGAAAACATGCATGAGATTCCTGGAGGATGGTACACCGTGTGATGGGGAAAGGTTTCTAAAACGCACCTCATTTCTCATCTCCTTGTGCCCGGGTTCCCCATTCCAGCCCCTTTACTAGCAATCTCCCTACTTGGAGCATCAGCACCTTTAACCTCCTGTTCCGTACAGGTTGCAATTTGTCCTGAGGATGAACGGGAAGACGGGGAACCAATGAGAGACTAGCTCTTGGTGTGGACACAGGCACAGGTCACTCTATTTTCCCATGAGGAAGAAGAATTAACCACAGGCTCAGCCTGCCCCCCGGAACCAGAACAGGGCGTGAAACCATCATGCGCTTTTGCGGCCAGCTCCCAAAAAAGCGAGTTGTAAAATGGAGCTTCAAGGCACTGCAATTCACAAACCTGCAGAGTTATAAATGATAACTCTCGTCCACAAATATATTGAGGGAAGGCAAAGAAGAGGATTTGAAATTAAGGCAGAATTGCAGGAAACAGATTTCAGGAGGTAGATTCGAATCGCCTTTAAAGCACATGAAAAGCGGCAAAATGTTGACAATGATGCCCTTGCCCAAAAAGGGCGTATGCGTTTTTTCCTGAATATATTCAGAAAAAAACGCATACGCCCTTTTTGGCCAACCAAGCAACCTGGAAAAGCAAATCAGCGCTACAAAGAAGTCTCGCTTCCCATCGGTCAAAAGGGCCATGCTGAAAAATGTGTCAAAACCAGAAATGCATGACAGGCCATGGAGAAATGGGAGCCTTGCTACACTGATGGGCGGGATGTAAATTGCCAACAACCACTCTGGAGAAGTGTACGGTGTGTCCTGAAACATCTAAAAAACACAGCTTAGAGAGCATAGGGCACTTCCACTCATGGGGGTATAAATTGGGAAATTTAAAAATCAGCAAGACACAAGCACCCCAAAGTTTAGGGCTGCTCTGTTGACAAGGACCTCCACTTCATTCCAACTTAAATATCCCAGGAAAGAGAAAAATGGATAAAGAAGTTGTGGTCCTTATGTACAATGGAATATCACTCAGCCATGAAATCAATGTCATAAGGCTAGTAGCAGCATGATGAGTGGATTTAGGTACGACGATTCTAAGTGAAATAAGTCACACAGTAAAGGACACTTCTCATAAGGTATCACTTATAGAGGGAATGTAAAAACCGTTACACTTGAACTGAATTACAAAACAGAACAGAGTCACACATGCAGAAAACACACTATGGCTGCTTAACGGGAAAGGTGAGGTGGGGTGATACATAAAACAAGGGTTTCAAATTAGCTCAGATACCGTTCCAGAAACCCAATATGTAATAGACAAGACCTACTCCTTGCTCAGAGAACTGGACTCAACACGCCCTATTCACCGCACAAGAATATATCTGACTAGCAATAATCTTAAAACCTATGTATTGATATCTCTCTGTTAGTGTGTCAAGTGGGTGGAAAGCGGCATAAACACAGCAGTGAAAAGCAGCTAAACCCCATTATAAAAATAAATTACTTTGAAAAACCCATGAAACAAAGACAGTGAAAGAGAGAGAAATTCTTACACAATGCGATCAGGGGCTGTGATGCAACCTGGATTGACCATATCTAGACCCACAGCTGGATGAGACATAAGGGTGGACACTCTTGGGGCTGAGAGGTTTGGTGAGGTTGGGTGAGCAAACGCAGACCCTTTAAAGTAATACTGCGTGGTACCCATCGCATGGGTCCCAAATGTCCAGGTTCAAGGGCATCTTCCTACATCGAAAACATGCATGAGAAACCCAGAAGATGGTACACCATGTGATGGGGAAAGGTTTCTAAAACGCACCTCATTTCTCATCTCCTTGTGCCCGTGTTCGCCATTCCAGCTGCCTTACTAGCAATCTCCCTACTTGGAGCATCAGCACCTTTAACCTCCTGTTCCATACAGGTTGCAATTTGTCCTGAGGATGAACGGGAAGACGGGGAACCAATGAGAGACTAGCTCTTGGTGTTGGGACAGGCACAGGTCACTCTATTTTCCCATCAGGAAGAAGAATTAACCACAGGCTCAGCCTGCCCCCCGGAACCAGAACAGGGCCTGAAGCCATCCTGCGCTTTTGCGGCCAGCTCCCAAAAACGCGAGTTGTAAAATGGAGGTTCAGGGCACTGCAATTCACAAACCTGCAGAGTTATAAATGATAACTCTCGTCCACAGATATATTGAGGGAAGGCAAAGAAGAGGAATTGAAATCAAGGCAGAATTGCAGGAAACAGATTTCAGGAGGTAGATTCGAATCGCCTTTGAAGCACATGAAATGCGGCAAAACGTTGAAAAAGATGCCCTTGGCCAAAAAGGGCGTATGCGTTTTTTCCTGAATATATTCAGGAAAAAACGCATACGCCCTTTTTGCCCAACCAAGCAACCTGGAAAGGCAAATCAGGGCTACAAAGAAGACTCGCTACCCATCGGTCAAAAGGGCCATGCTGAAAAACGTGTCAAAACCAGAAATGCAGGACAGGCCATGGAGAAATGGGAGCCTTGCTACTCTGATGGGCGGGATGTAAATTAGCAACAGGCACTCTGGAGAAGTGTACGGTGAGTCCTGAAACATCTAAAAAACATAGCTTAGAGAGCATAGGGCACTTCCACTCATGGGGGTATAAATTTGGAAAATTAAAAATCAGCAAGACACAAGCACCCCAAAGTTTAGGGATGCTCTGTTGACAAGGACCTCCACTTCATTCCACCTTAAATATCCCAGGAAAGAGAAAAATGGATAAAGAAGTTGTGGTCCTTATGTACAATGGAATATCACTCAGCCATGAAATCAATGTCATAAGGCTAGTAGCAGCATGATGAGTGGATTTAGGTAAGACGACTCTAAGTGAAATAAGTCACACAGAAAAGGACACTTCTCATAAGGTATCACTTATAGAGGGAATGTAAAAACCGTTACACTTGAACTGAATTACAAAACAGAACAGAGTCACACATGCAGAAAACACACTATGGCTGCTTAACGGGAAAGGTGAGGTGGGGTGATACATAAAACAAGGGTTTCAAATTTGCTCAGATACCGTTCCAGAAACCCAATATGTAATAGACAAGACCTACTCCTTGCTCAGAGAACTGGACTCAACACGCCCTATTCACCGCACAAGAATATATCTGACTAGTAATAATCTTAAAACCTATGTATTGATATCTCTCTGTTAGTGTGTCAAGTGGGTGTAAAGCGGCATAAACACAGCCGTGAAAAGCAGCTAAACCCCATTATAAAAATAAATTACTTTGAAACACCCATGAAACAAAGACAGTGAAAGAGAGAGAAATTCTTACACAATGCTTTCAGGGGCTGTGATGCAACTTGGATTGACCATATCTAGACACATAGCTGGATGAGACATAAGGGTGGAAACTCTTGGGGCTGAGAGGTTTGGTGAGGTAGGGTGAGCAAACGCCAACCCTTTAAAGTAATACTGCGTGGTACCCGTCCCATGGGTCCCAAATCTTCAGGTTCAAGGGCATCTTCCTACATCGAAAACATGCATGAGAATCCTGGAGGATGGTACACCGTGTGATGGGGAAAGGTTTCTAAAACGCACCTCATTTCTCATCTCCTTGTGCCCGGGTTCCCCATTCCAGCCCCTTTACTAGCAATCTCCCTACTTGGAGCATCAGCACCTTTAACCTCCTGTTCCGTACAGGTTGCAATTTGTCCTGAGGATGAACGGGAAGACGGGGAACCAATGAGAGACTAGCTCTTGGTGTGGACACAGGCACAGGTCACTCTATTTTCCCATCAGGAAGAAGAATTAACCACAGGCTCAGCCTGCCCCCCGGAACCAGAACAGGGCGTGAAACCATCATGCGCTTTTGCGGCCAGCTCCCAAAAAAGCGAGTTGTAAAATGGAGCTTCAGGGCACTGCAATTCACAAACCTGCAGAGTTATAAATGATAACTCTCGTCCACAAATATATTGAGGGAAGGCAAAGAAGAGGATTTGAAATCAAGGCAGAATTGCAGGAAACAGATTTTAGGAGGTAGATTCGAATCGCCTTTAAAGCACATGAAAAGCGGCAAAACGTTGACAATGATGCCCTTGGCCAAAAAGGGCGTATGCGTTTTTTCCTGAATATATTCAGAAAAAAACGCATACGCCCTTTTTGGCCAACCAAGCAACCTGGAAAAGCAAATCAGCGCTACAAAGAAGTCTCGCTTCCCATCGGTCAAAAGGGCCATGCTGAAAAACGTGTCAAAACCAGAAATGCATGACAGGCCATGGAGAAATGGGAGCCTTGCTACACTGATGGGCGGGATGTAAATTGCCAACAACCACTCTGGAGAAGTGTACGGTGTGTCCTGAAACATCTAAAAAACACAGCTTAGAGAGCATAGGGCACTTCCACTCATGGGGGTATAAATTGGGAAATTTAAAAATCAGCAAGACACAAGCACCCCACAGTTTAGGGCTGCTCTGTTGACAAGGACCTCCACTTCATTCCACCTTAAATATCCCAGGAAAGAGAAAAATGGATAAAGAATTTGTGGTCCTTATGTACAATGGAATATCACTCAGCCAGGAAATCAATGTCGTAAGGTTAGTAGCAGCATGATGAGTGGATTTAGGTACGACGATTCTAAGTGAAATAAGTCACACAGAAAAGGACACTTCTCATAAGGTATCACTGATAGAGGGAATGTAAAAACCGTTACACTTGAACTGAATTACAAAACAGAACAGAGTCACACATGCAGAAAACACACTATGGCTGCTTAACGGGAAAGGTGAGGTGGGGTGATACATAAAACAAGGGTATCAAATTAGCTCAGATACCGTTCCATAAACCCAATATGTAATAGACAAGACCTACTCCTTGCTCAGAGAACTGGACTCAACACGCCCTATTCACCGCACAAGAATATATCTGACTAATAATAATCGTAAAACCTATGTATTGATATCTCTCTGTTAGTGTGTCAAGTGGGTGTAAAGCGGCATAAACACAGCAGTGAAAAGCAGCTAAACCCCATTATAAAAATAAATTACTTTGAAACACCCATGAAACAAAGACAGTGAAAGAGAGAGAAATTCTTACACAATGCGATCAGGGGCTGTGATGCAACCTGGATTGACCATATCTAGACCCACAGCTGGATGAGACATAAGGGTGGACACTCTTGGGGCTGAGAGGTTTGGTGAGGTTGGGTGAGCAAACGCAGACCCTTTAAAGGAATACTGCGTGGTACCCATCGCATGGGTCCCAAATCTCCAGGTTCAAGGGCATCTTCCTACATCAAAAACATGCATGAGAAACCCAGAAGATGGTACACCGTGTGATGGGGAAAGGTTTCTAAAACGCACCTCATTTCTCATCTCCTTGTACCCGGGTTCGCCATTCCAGCCACCTTACTAGCAATCTCCCTACTTGGAGCATCAGCACCTTTAACCTCCTGTTCCGTACAGGTTGCAATTTGTCCTGAGAATGAACGGGAAGACGGGGAACCAATGAGAGACTAGCTCTTGGTGTGGACACAGGCACAGGTCACTCTATTTTCCCATGAGGAAGAAGAATTAACCACAGGCTCAGCCTGCCCCCCGGAACCAGAACAGGGCGTGAAACCATCCTGCCCTTTTGCGGCCAGCTCCCAAAAAAGCGAGTTGTAAAATGGAGCTTCAGGGCACTGCAATTCACAGACCTGCAGAGTTATAAATGATAACTCTCATCCACAAATATATTGAGGGAAGGCAAAGAAGAGGATTTGAAATCAAGGCAGAATTGCAGGAAACAGATTTCAGGAGGTAGATTCGAATCGCCTTTAAAGCACATGAAAAGCGGCAAAACGTTGACAATGATGCCCTTGGCCAAAAAGGGCGTATGCGTTTTTTCCTGAATATATTCAGAAAAAAACGCATACGCCCTTTTTGGCCAACCAAGCAACCTGGAAAAGCAAATCAGCGCTACAAAGAAGTCTCGCTTCCCATCGGTCAAAAGGGCCATGCTGAAAAACGTGTCAAAACCAGAAATGCATGACAGGCCATGGAGAAATGGGAGCCTTGCTACACTGATGGGCGGGATGTAAATTGCCAACAACCACTCTGGAGAAGTGTACGGTGTGTCCTGAAACATCTAAAAAACACAGCTTAGAGAGCATAGGGCACTTCCACTCATGGGGGTATAAATTGGGAAAATGAAAAATCAGCAAGACACAAGCACCCCAAAGTTTAGGGCTGCTCTGTTGACAAGGACCTCCACTTCATTCCACCTTAAATATCCCAGGAAAGAGAAAAATGGATAAAGAAGTTGTGGTCCTTATGTACAATGGAATATCACTCAGCCATGAAATCAATGTCATAAGGCTAGTAGCAGCATGATGAGTGGATTTAGGTACGACGATTCTACGTGAAATAAGTCACACAGAAAAGGACACTTCTCATAACGTATCACTTATAGAGGGAATGTAAAAACCGTTACACTTGAACTGAATTACAAAACAGAACGGAGTCACACATTTAGAAAACACACTATGGCTGCTTAACGGGAAAGGTGAGGTTGGGTGATGCATAAATCAAGGGTTTCATATTAGCTCAAATACCGATCCATAAACCCAATATGTAATAGACAAGACCTATTCCTTGCTCAGTGAAGTGGATGCAACATCCCCTATTCAACGAACAAGTATATATCTGACTAGTAATAATCTTAAAACCTATGTATTGATGTCTCTCTGTAAGTGAATCAAGTGGGTGTAAAGGGGCATAAACACTGCAGTGAAAATCAGGTAAACCCCATTATAAAAATAAATTACTTTAAAATCCCAAAAAACAAAGACAGTGATAGAGGGAGAAATTTTTATATAATTCGTTCCGGGGCTGTGATGCAACCTGGTGTGACCATATCTAGACCCACAGCTGGATGAGAAATAAAGCTGGACACTCTTGGGCTGAAGGTCTCTTTCCCTATTTACCAGATTGGGAACGTAGAAAGACTGCCACCCTCTGGCCGTTAACTGCAAAAGCAGCTTTAAAACCTGTGCTAATGGTCACTTCATATGAACAAGTACTTCAGGGCCATAAATGAAACGTGCCCTCAAAATGTCTTGAGGGAGGTAATGGCCAAAAATTTTCAAAATGTGACACTTGCTTTAAGAAAACACTTTGAAGAACTAAGCTGTAATCACAGTTTGATAAATAAAAAGGGCATGCTTTAAAGCTCAGTTTTAACAGATTATGGGACACATGCAAATTCAATCACAGATAGGTATCAGCTCGCACCTGTTAGAATAACCATCAGCAAGAAAACTACAAACAATAAATATTGAAGGTGTTTTGGAGAAATGCATACCCTCAATTTTAAGTGGGACGTAACCTGGAAAGAGCCACTAATGAGAACTGAATGGTGGTGCCTTTAAAACATACACACTGAGCTACCATATGATACAGCAAGCCCACTCCTTGGCCTATAACATAAGAAGACATAACTGGAAAGACACAGGCAAGCAAATGTGCATTGCAGCAGTATTACAATAGCCAAGACATGGAGGCAACCAGAAAGTCCATCAAGAGGTGCGTGCCCAAAGAAGAACTGGTACACGTACAGATGGAATATTAGCCAGGGAAAAAAATGAAACAGTGCCATTTGCAGCACCATGTATGATTCTTGAGGTAATCAGGCAAATTGTACTAAGTCAGAAAGCAAAAGACACATATCCTATAATATCACTTATAGGTCTTAGCTAAACATTGATACCAATGAAGATATTTCCACAGAGAAATGCAATCACAGATTCATTAAACAAATTTATGGTTCACCAAATGGAAAGGTGTGAGGATTGGATACATTAGGATATTGGGGTTAAGATAGATATAGAAACACATGTGAAATATGTAATCACCAAAGACCTACGTAATACCAAGACAAGACTACTCAACATCGTGTCATAACCTACATGGGAAAATGATCCAAAGAAGAATAGATATATGTATATGTTTAAAAGAACCACATCTTTCACACCTAGAAGAAACAAAACATTTTAATTAAATTTGCTCTGACAAAAAATAAAAATTAAATTAAAAAAAGAACAAGAAGTAATGAGACATAAACTTAAGGGGCTATTTGCTGGCACATTGCATTCTAATTTACAACCAGAACATGACTTCCATTAAGGCTCTGTCATCACTAATAAAGCAGCTTTATAAGCAATGTTGAAGGTAGCTTAAAAGAAGTCTCACTAATTATTGATAGTAACAAGGAAACAAAGAAAAGTAAAAATCTCACTGCAAAAAGTATACATAGGGTAAGGATAGTAGATCAAACACTTATTAAGCTTCTGTAGAGAATAAAAGACAACAGTAGTATGTTTTTTTAAAAAGAGAGGGCCCAAATAAATCTGAAATGAAAGAGATGATGTTACAACAGACACCACAGAAATACAAAGTATCCTAAGATACACACAGGGTAACTCAGGGCTCAGACTGGACAGAGCCCACTCTCCAGTCCCCTGTACATGACTTACAGGAGCCTCAGGAACTGAGGAGGGGGTCCCTGAGGAGAGGCTCAAGATAGAATATGGTAGACATTAACATGACTGCATTCATCTTAAACATGCCTGAACTACATTCACACGAGATGATTTTGTCCTGTATGTACATCGGCACCTCTAGTTGGAACTGCAGATCTTTGGCTTCAACACCTCTACTGACAACATTAGCGTCACCTGCTGTGGACCGTCTCCTATAGGATTTCTAGAATCACAAAACATCGAAGCTTCACAGGACCCAGAGTCTGTGCAACTCCACACAGAGTCTCAGAGTCTCAACTCCACTCAGATACTCCACTCTTGGAGGGCACACACAAAGGAGTGTGCACATCAGGACCCAGGGGAAGGAGCAGTGACCCTGTAGGAGAATGACCAGAACTACCTGCTACTTTTAGAAGGTCTCCTGCAGAGGCAGGTGGTGGCTGTGGCTGTGGCTCACCGTGAGGACAACGACACTGGCAGCAGAAGTTCTGGGAAATACTCCTTGGTGTGAGCCCTCCCAGAGTCCACCATTAGCCCCACCAAGAGCAAGGTAGGCTCCAGGGCTGGGTCGCCTCAGGCCAAACAACCAACAGGGAGGGAACCCAGCCCCATGCATCAGCAGACAAGCGGATTAAACTTTTTATTAAAGTTTTATTTAATCCGTAGACAAGCGGATTAAAGCTCTGCCCACCAAAGCAACACCCAGCTCTACCCACCACCAGTCCCTCCCATCAGGAAGCTTGCACAAGCCTCTAAGATAGACTCATCCACCGGAGAGCAGACAGCAGAAGCAAGAAGAACTACAATTCTGCAGCCTGTGGAAGGAAAACCACATTCACAGAAAGATAGACAAAATGAAAAGGCAGAGGACTTTATACCAGATCAAGGAACAAGATAAAACCCCAGAAAAAAAACGAAATGAGGTGGAGATAGGGAACCTTCCAGAAAAAAAATTCAGAATAATGATAGTGAAGTTGAGCCAAGACCTTGGAAAAAGAAAGGAGGCAAAGATCGAGAAGATGCAAGAAATGTTTAACAAAGACCTAGAAGAATTAAGGAACAAACACCTAGAAGAATTAAAGAACAAACAAACAGAGGTGAACAATGGAATAACTGAAATGAAAAATACACTAGAAGGAATCAGTAGCAGAATAACTGTGGCAGAAGAACGGATAAGTGACCTGGAAGACAGAAAGGTGGAAATCACTGCCATGGAACAGAATAAAGAAAAAGAATGAAAATAAACGAAGACACCCCAAGAGTCCTCTGGGACAACATTAAACGCAACAACATTCGCATTATAGGGGTCCCAGAAGGAGAAGAGAGAGAGAAAGGACCCGAGAATATATTTGAAGAGATTATGGTCAAAAACTTCCCTAGCATGGGAAAAGAAATAGCCACCCAAGTCCAGAAGCACAGAGTGTCCCAGGCAGGATAAACCAAAGGAGAAAAATGACAAGACACATAGCAATCAAATTGACAAAAATTAACGACAAAGAAAAATGATTGAAAGCAGCAAGGGAAAAATGACAAATAACATACAAGGGAACTCCCATAAGGATAACAACTGATTTCTCAGCAGAAAATCTACAAGCCAGAAGGAAGTGGCATGATAAATTTAAAGTGATGAAAGGGAAGAACCTACAACCAAGAGTACTCCACCCTGCAAAGAGCTCATTCAGATTTGATGGAGAAATCAAAAGCCTTACAGACAAGCAAAAGCTAAGAGAATTCAGCACCATGAAACCAGCTCTACACCAAATGCTAAAGGAACTTCTCTAAGTGGGAAACACAAGAGAAGAAAAGGACCCACCAAGACAAACCCATAACAATTAAGAAAATAGTAGTAGGAACATACATATCGATAATTACCTTAAACGTGAATGCACTACATGTTCCAACCAAAAGACACAGGCTCGCTGAATGGATACAAAAACAAGACCCATATATATGCTGTCTACAAGAGATCCATTTCAGACCTAGGGACACATACAGACTCAAAGTGAGGCGATGGAAAAATATATTCTATGCAAATGAAAATCAAAAGAAAGCTGGAGTAGCAATACTCATATCAGATAAAATAGACTTTAAAATAAAGAATGTTACAAGAGACAAGGAAAGACACTACATAATGGTCAGGGGACCAATCCAAGAAGAAGATATAACAATTATAAATATATATGTACCCAAAATAGGAGCAGCTCAATGTATAAGGCAACTGCTAACAGCTATAAAAGAGGAAATCGACAGTAACACAATAATAGCGGGGGACTTTAACAGCTCACTTACACCAGTGGAGATCAGCCAGACAGACAATTAATAAGGAAACACAAGCTTTAAATGACACAATAGACCAGATAGAGTTAGTTGATATTTATAGGACATTCCATCCAAAAACAGCAGATTACACGTTCTTCTCAACTGCACACGGAACATTCTCCAGGATAGATCACATCTTGGGTCACAGATAAAGCCTCAGTAAATTTAAGAAAACTGAAATCATATCAAGCAGCTGTTCCGACCACAATGCTATGAGATTAGAAATCAATTACACGGAAAAAACCGTAAAAAACACACACACATGGAGGCTAAACAATACGTTACTAAATAACCAAGAGATCACTGAAGAAATCAAAGAGGAAATCAAAAACTACCTAGAGACAAATGACAACAAAAACACGATGATCCAAAACCTATGGGATGCAGCAAAAGGAGTTCTAAGAGGGAAGTTTATAGCAATACAAGCCTACCTCAAGAAACAAGAAAAATCTCAAATAAACAATCTAACCTTACACCTAGAGGAACTAGAGAAAGAAGAACAAAACCCAAAGTTAGTAGAAGGAAAGAAATCATAAAGATCAGAGCAGAAATAAATGAAATAGAAACAAAGAAAACGAAAGCAAAGATCAATAAAACTAAAAGCTGGTTCTTTGAGAAGATAAGCAAAAATGATCAACCTTTAGCCAGACTCCAGAAAAAGAGGGAGAGGACGCAAATCAACAAAATTAGAAGTGAAAAAGCAGAAGTTACAACAGACACCACAGGAATACAAAGCATCCTAAGAGACTACTACAAGCAACTCTAGGCCAATAAAATGGACAATCTGGAAGAAATGGACAAATTCTTAGAAAGGGATAACCTTCTAAGACTGAACCAGGAAGAAATAGAAAATATGAACAAACCTATCACAAGCAATGAAATTGAAACTGTGATTAAAAATCTTCCAACAAACAAAAGTCCAGAACCAGATGGCATCACAGGTGAATTCTATCAAACATTTAGAGAAGAGCTAACACCCAACCTTCTCAAATTCTTCAAAACAATTGCAGGGGAAGGAACACTCCCAAACTCATTCTATGAGACCACCATCACCCTGATACCAAAATCAGACAGAGATACTACAAGGAAAGAAAATTATAGACCAATATCACTGATGAATATAGATGTAAAAATCCTCAACAAAATACTAGCAAACAGAATCGAACAACACATTAAAAGGATCATACACCATGATCAAGTGGGGTTTATCCCAGGGATGCAAGGATTCTTCAATATACACAAATCAATGTGATACACCATATTAACAAATTGTAGAATAAAACCATATGATCATCTCAATAGATGAAGGAAAAGATTTTGAGAAAATTCAACACTCATTTACGATAAAAACTCTGCAGAGTGTGGGCCTAGAGGGAAACTACCTCAACATAATAAAGGCCATATATGACAAACCCACAGCAAACAGCATTCTCAATGGTGAAAAACTGAAAGCGTTTCCTCTAAGATCAGGAACAAGACGAGGATGTCCACTCTCACCACTGCTATTCAACATAGTTTTGGAAGTCCTAGCCATGGCAATCAGAGAAGAAAAAGAAATAAAAGGAATACAAAAAGGAAAAGAAGAAGTAAAATTGTCACTGTTCGCAGATGACATGATATCATAGATAGAGAATCCTAAAGATGCCACCAGAAAACCACTGGAGCTAATCAATGAATTTGGTAAAGTTGCAGGATACAAAATTAATGCACAGAAATTGCTTGCATTCCTATACAGTAACAATGAAAGATCAGAAAGAGAAATTAAGGAAACAATCCCATTACCACTGCAACAAAAAGAATAAAATACCTAGGAATAAACCTACCTAAGGAAGTAAAAGACCTGTACTCAGAAAACTATAAGACACTGATGAAAGAAATCAAAGATGATATAAACAGATGGAGACATATACCATGTTCTCGGATTAGAAGAATCAATATTGTGAAAATGACTATACTACCCAAAGCAATCTACAGATTCAATGCAATCCCGATCAAAATACCTTTGGCATTTTCTGCAGAACAAGAAAAAAAAATCTTAAAATTTGTAGGGAGACACAAAAGACCCTGGATAGCCAAAGCAGTCTTGAGGGGGAAAAAAAAGAGCTGGAGGAATCAGACTTCCAGACTTCAGACTATATTGCAAAGCTACAGTAATCAAGATAATATGGTACTGACACAAGAACAGAAATATAGGTCAATAGAACAGGATAGAAAGCACAGAGATAAACCCACGTACCTATGGTTCACTAATCTATGACAAAGGAGGCAAGGGTATACAATGGAGAAAAGACAGTGTCTTCAGCAAGTGGTGCTGGGAAAACTGGACAGTTACATGTAAAAGAATGAAATTAGTACACTCCCTAACACCATACACAAAAATAAACTCAAAATGGATTAGAGACCTAAATATAAGACCAGCCACTATAAAACTCTTAGAGGAAAACATAAGCAGAACAGTCTATGACATAAATCACAGCAAGATCCTTTTTGACCCACCTCCTAGAGAAATGGAAATAAAAACAAAAATAAAAAAATGGGACCGAATGAAACATAAATTCTTTTGCACAGCAAAGGAAAACATAAGCAAGATGAAAAGACAACCATCAGAATGGGAGAAAATATTTTCAAATGAAGCAAATGGCAAAGGATTAATCTCCAAAAAGCAGCTCATGTAGCTCAATATCACAAAACCAAACAACCCAATCCAAAAATGGGCAGAAGACCTAAATAGACATTTCTCCAAAGAAGATATACAGGTTGCCAACAAACACATGAAAGGATGCTGAACATCACTAATCATTAGAGAAATGCAAATCAAAACTACAGTGAGGTATCACCTCACACCAGTCAGAATGGCCATCATCAAAAAATCTACCAACAATAAATGCTGGAGAGGCATTTATTGGAGCAAAGGGAACCCTCTTGCACTGTTGGTGGGAATGTAAATTGATATAGCCACTAGGGAGAACGGTATGGGGGTTCCTTAAAAACTAAAAATAGAACTACCATACAACCCAGCAAACCCACTCCTGGACATTTACCCTGAGAAAACCATAATTCAAAAAGAGTCATGTACCACAACGTTCACTGTAGCTCTATTTACAATAGCCAGGACATGGAAGCAACCTAAGTGTCCATCAACAGATAAATGGATAAAGAAGATGTGGCACATATATACAATGGAACATTATTCAGCCATAAAAAGAAACGAAATTGAGTTACTTTTAGTGAGGTGGATGGATCTAGAGTCTGTCCTACAGAGTGAAGTAAGTCAGAAAGAGAAAAACAAATACTGTATGCTAACACATATATATGGAATCTTAAAAAAAAAAGTTTATGAAGAACCTAGGGGCAGGAAAGGATTAAGGACACAGACGTAGAGAAAGGACTTGAGGACATGGGGAGAGGGAAGGGTAAGCTGGGACAAAGTGAGAGAGTGGTATGGACATATATACACTACCAAATGTAAAATTGATAGCTACTGGGAAGCAGCCACATAGCACAGGGAGATCAGCTCTGTGCTTTGTGACCACCTAAAAGGGTAGGATAAGGGAGTGAGAGGGAGGTGCAAGAGGGAGGGGATATGGTGTTATATGTATACGCACAGCTGATTCACTTTTTTATACAGCAGAAACTAACACACAAGTGTAAAGCAATTATACTCCAATAAAGATGTAAAAGAAAAAAAAAGCCCAGAGATAAACCTACACACCTATGGCCCACTAATCTATGACAAAGGAGGCAAGGGTATACAAAGGAGAAAAGACAGTCTCTTCAATAAGTGGTGCTGGGAAAAATGGACAGCTACATGTAAAAGAATGAAATTAGAACACTCCCTAACACCATACACAAAAAATAAACTCAAAATGGATTAGAGACCGAAATGTAAGACCGGACATTATAAAACTCTTAGAGGAAAACATAGGAAGAATACTCTTTGACATAAATCACAGCAAGATCTTTTTTGATCCACCTCCTAGAGTAATGGAATACAAAAAAATAAACATATGGGAGCAAATGAAACCTAAAAGCTTTTGCAAAGCAAAGGAAACTACAAACAAGACGAAAAGACAACCCTCACAATGGGAGAAAATATTTGCAAACGAATCAATGGACAAAAGATTAATCTCCAATGTATATAAACAGCTCATGCAGCTCAACAGTAAAAAAACAAACAACCCAATCCAAAAATGGGCAGATGACGTAAATAGACATTTGTCCCAAGAAGACATACAGATGACCAAGAAGCACATGAAAAGCTGCTCAACATCACTAATTATTAGAGAAATATAAACCAAAACTACAATGAGGTATCGCCTCACACGAGTTAGAATGGGCATCATCAGAAAATCTACAAGCAACAAATGCTGGAGAGGGTGTGGAGAAAAGGGAACCCTCTTACACTATTTGTGGGAATGTAAATTGATACAGTCACGATGGAGAACAGTATGGAGGTTCCTTAAAAAACTAAAAATAGAATTACCATATGACCCAGCAATCCCACTACTGGCCATATACCCAGAGAAAACCATAATTCAAAAAGACATATTCACCACAATATTCATTGCAGCACTATTTACAATAGCCAGGTCATGGAAGCAACCTAAATGCCCATAGACAGACGAACAGAAAAGATGTGCTACATATATAAAATGGAATATTACTCAGCCATAAAAAGGAATGAAATTGGGTCATTTGTAGAGACGTGGATAGATCTAGAGACTGTCATACAGAGTGAAGTAAGTCAGAAAGAGAAAAACAAATATCGTATATTAACGCATACATGTGGAACCTAGAAAAATGGTAAAGATGAACCGGTTTGCAAGGCAGAAATAGAGACACAGATGTAGAGAACAAATGTATGGACACCAAGGGGGGAAAGTGGCAGGGTGGTGGTGGTGGGATGAATTGCGAGCCTGGGATTGACATATACACACTTATATGTATAAAATAGGTTACCAATAAGAGCCTGCTGTATAAAAAAATGAATAAAATAAATTCAAAAATTAAAAAATAAATAATACTTAAAAAAATAAAACAGAAAAAAAGTTCTGTCCTTCCCATAGACGTATTTATATGAATGAATTATTTCCATGCTTATATCCATAAATACAAAAAGAGGAATAAAACTTACCTTGAACCAAAAAAGAAAAAAAAAAAAAAACAGAACCCACTGGTCATACAGAGGAAAACCCTATCAGGGCACTTGCTCCAGTGGTAAACAATTCTGAAGTTGGTCACAGGTGGGGAATCATCTCCCATGCAGCCAGCAGCCCCCACACGAGGAGCATCCTCATTGCAAAGCTGGGGGACCGTGAGGAGGCGTCTCTGAGTAAACGTGAGCTGAGCCCCAGGCCAGCTGCTGCTGAACTTTTCCCACCCTTCCCAGGTAAAACACCTGAATGTGTGCAAAGACTTTCAAAACTAGAGGAAGGGGCTTGGAGTCACACCAGCGACAGCACGCAGGCCGACTTGGTGCCTGCAGGCCAGCCAGGATGGTCCTGGCCCCGGGCGCTCGTCTGGAAGCTTTCCATTTCCCTGCCTGAGGTACCCCTCCTGTCCCGGCCCCCACTGCTTTTTTCCTTCCTCACCTCTGCCCGGGGAGAAATTCCAGCAGCAAGTATGGGTGACACATCCTCTTCTTTAGCAGGTGGCAGCCCGGCAACTCCTGCAGAAAGTCCAGCAGAGCCCCAGTCACACTGGGCCACTCATAGAGCCGTGGGCCCTACTCCCTCCCACCAGCCCAACCCCGAGACTGCTGACGGGGCAGAGAATATGGCGTCAGGCACAGCTGCAGAGGCTTTTGCTGCCTGGAGGGGTGTTTATATTGACCTCAACCCAGGCACACCTGGGAAGGGCTGGCCGGCCGGGTCAGGCTGCCCAGGTCAGCCAATCCTCGCCCCTCAGGGGCTCAGAGTTGCAGGAAATGGGCCTTGCTGCACCGGCCAGATCCAAGGAACAGGTGTAGGGTCCCGAGAGTCAGGATAGATAAGGGGCGGCAGCCCTGGCTTGTTTTCTAATCATTTTATCTGGTCCATGAGTGGGAGACAACTTCAAGAAGACCCTCTGCTAATGAGAGGAACCCAGGAGTCAGGGAGAGGAGGGGTGGTGGGTGGAGACAGAGGCCTGGTACCCCGGCTGCAGTGGAAGCCCCTGGAAGACCAGGCAGAGGGAGGCCGCACAGAGTGAAGCCTAGGGCCACAGACCTGTTGGAGCTGCTGTTTGTTAGTTCAAGCTCTGCTCTGAGGTGCTCTGTGTCAGCTCTGAGTGACAGGGGTGCTGGGGGTGCTCTGCAATGAGGGCTATGTGCACGGTTCCTGTGTGCCCAGCCCTGCCGGGGTACCTGTCCACGGGAGCTCCATATCCAGGGAGGGGCCTGCCCACGAGAGCCCCGTGGGCTGCTGCGTACCTGCCCAGGTGAGCTCCATATCCTGGGAGGGGCCTGACCATGAGGGCCCCATGGGCTGCTGGGTACCTGCCCAGGTGAGCTCAATATCCTGGGAGCGGCCTAACCACCAGAGCCCCGTGGGCCGCTGGGTACCTGCCCAGGTGAGCTCCATATCCTGGGAGGGGCCTGACCACAAGAGCCCCGTGGGCTGCTGGGGACCTGGTAGAGGACGCCAGGACAGTCAGTGAAGCCACAGAGGATATACATCTAGTAGTTCCTAATTCCTACACCCTGCTGGTCATTCTACCATCCACCAGGACATGGCATTCTGTATTAGACTTCAATGATGCCTTCTTCTGTATTCCATTAGTCCCAGAGTCACAAGAAATTTTGGCTGTGAGTGGCAGGACTCAACCTACAACAAAAACAATACTGCTGGGCCGTCCTGCCCCAGGGGTTCAAAAATTCCCACACCATCTTTGGGGAAACGTTAGCTAAAGACCTAAAAGGTCTACCTCTGGAGAAGGGAACCCTCCTTCAATATGCAGATGACATTCTGATCACCAGCCCGACTAAGGAGGCCTCTGAACTACCTAGCCAATAAAAGATAGAAGGTGTCCAAGGAAAAGGCTCAAATATCACAAACTAAGGTGGCCTTCCTGGGCTTCATTCGCACAGAAGGTCGGAGAAGCCCACCCCAGGAAAGGGAAGAAGCCATTTGCAGCCTCACCTTTCCTGAAACTAGAAGACAGCTTAGGGGTTCCTGGGGAGACCGGGGTTTGCTGCATCTGGATCCCTAACTACAGTCTAATAGCTGGGCCTCTATATGAATCACTGAAAGGAAAAGATGATGATCCTTTTGAATAGAATCCAGAAGCGGCCTTTCAAGAATGGAAAGAGCAGTCAATTCAGACCCTGGCCCTGGACCTCCCTAAGTTAGCTAAACCCTTTGACCTTTACATTCCTGGTCCAAGGCGAATCGCCCTTGGAGTATTAGTGCAAAAACTGGGACCACTTGAAATGGAACAATGCAAGAATGCCCTCCAGGCATTGGCCAGCCACCCCATCCGACCAGGATACTGGGGGTATCTAAAAACCTGGAAATCAGCAGCCCGCAAGGCCAGCTCCCTCCTAAGGGAAAAGGACGCCACTTGGTGATCCTAACCACCCACCATGCCCTGAAGTTGCAGGGATTGCTCCGTGGGCACAATGACCTCAAGTGAGGAGGCCCTCCAACACCAACCTCCAGAGAGACAACCTGGGGCAATGGGCCCCCATGACGACTCGTGTGACCATCACTTGACCTGGAGCTTCTCTCAGAAAACAACAAGAGTGTGCCCCAAAAGAGCAGACTATTGCTTACAGGACTTACTGCACCCAGAGCGGAGCTAATAAACTTGGCAGGGGAACCATAAATAACGCTGCCACCATAGAAAAGCCTGCAGACACTGCAGTGATGGCGGCCAATGAGACCGGCTGTACTCCTGGCTACTTCAAAAGGCCGTTGACTGAGTGGCCGTCATGGTCCTGGATCACCACCGGCCCTGGACTGTCTGGGAGTTGAGCAAGCAGGGCTCTGACACCTGGTGCTGTTTGTACGTTAATTCAGTGGCCTAACTGAAGAAAGCACAGACTACTGGTCAGAGCATCTAGGCTGGCAGAAACCGTCAGCCTAAGGGGGCCGAACCAATGTGGAGCAGGGTAAAACCGCCCACCCCCCCAGCGTCTCTGCACATCTCTTTCCTGGACCCTTAAAGGTCATTAGAATCTATAAAACTTCCAATGCTGGTGCCCAGGCAGACGAGCAGTGAGGGAGGAGGCCTGCAGACAATCAACCTCACCTGGAGGCTGCTGGGGAGAAGTCCTGCCCCTCCCCCCGGGTATGAGGACACCCAACTCAGCATGAAGCATTTACAGAAGACGTGTCTGCACCCTCAGCGCCTCAAGAATGAGGAATGGGACAAAAGGCAGAGGAGGGCTTTGTCACTGGCAAAGCCCATTAAAAATTCCTGGGAGATAAAAATAGAATCTGGGCAATAAAATAAAGTCTAACCATTTTTTCCTTTGTGCTTTGTCTAATTTCACTTGCTCCTAGGTTTCCACATGCAGAGGTCCCACACCCGACACTTCAGACCCGATTTCCTAGTGCAAAATGGCTGGGCCGACACCTCAGCTCGTGGGGCCCCGTGCAGACTCTGCGACATAGAGCCTGAGCTCCAGGCAACCCGGCCCTCGAGAGCTCCGCCCCCTCCCTCCCGCTGATGCTGACAGGATCCCTACACAGCAGCCCGGCCCACAACCCGCAGGGGAGCACACACTCTCACCTCTCCATTCTCTGATCAAAATATAAAGTTTTCCTTTGCTTCTGAACCAAAGTCAGTCTCGATCTGTTGGCTCCAATGACACTGGGCAGGGAGACCCTTGTTGGGGCCCACTCTGCAGGATCAGTAACAGAATTTGAGAACATTGTAACTTCAATGAACAGATGTGTGAGCCAAACTGTAATTAACATAGAGCAGTGTATAAGGCTCGTGTAAAATAAGATGTTTCTAACACTTCCATTTGATATTTCCATCACTTTATTATAAGCAAGTTCAGTGGAGGGGTTTGTCTTATTTGTCAGGTCAACAGTAGAGAAATGCAGTGATTTCTTTCCAAGGATGTACATCTAATAATCTTGGTTGAAGTTTCAACCTTGTTTTGAATGATTTTCCATTGAAAATGATACCTCTCTTTCAGCTCCTAGATTTCTGAGAAGTATAAAATCTTATATTTTTTATTACCAAAGGGGAAAGGTGGGAGGAGGGATAAATTAACAGTTTCAGATTAACATATACACACTGCTATGTATAAAATATATCATCAACAAGGAACTACTGTATAGCACAAGGAACTATACTCAATATTTTGTAATGACCCCTGAGGGGAAATAATCTGAAAAACAATAGATATCTATATCGACATCATCTATCAACTACAGATAAAATGGAAACTAAAGGAGGCCGATGGTGAGCGTTTCTGAACCTGAAGACTTCAATCATCTAAAGTTCGGACTCTGCCTACGGCCCAAGTCCCTTAATGAACACACATGTACCAGTAGCTTAAAAATTCCCCAGATTGGAGTTCGGGGAGACACAGATTTGGAAAAAACCCTTGTGTTCTCCTTACATACACGGGACCTTTCCTACAGCTAAAACATGCCTGTGACACCCAGAAGATGGAACACGGTAGGATCAGGAAGATTTTGGAAAAGGCACCAAAACTCCTAATTTCCTGGTTGTTGGGTTCACCCCTCCAGCCTTTTTCCTTAAAATCTCCCCACTTGAGGATGTCAGCACCTTCAACATCCAGTTGCACAGAAATTGGAATTTGTCCAAAGGAAGAAGGGGAAGGAGGAGAAACAAGGAGAGCCAAGCCCTAGGTGTTCGGAGAGGCACATGTCACTCTACTTTCCAGTCAGGAAGAAGAATTAAGCAAAGGCTTAGCCTGCCACCGGGAACCAGAGTAGGGCCAGAAGCAAACGAGCGGATCTGCGGAAAGCTCCCAAAAAAGCGAGTTGAAAAATGGAGCTCAGGGGCACTGCAATTCACAAATCTGCAGAGTTATAAATGATAACTCTCGTCCACAAATATATTGAGGGAAGGCAAAGAAGAGGATTTGAAATCAAGGCAGAATTGCAGGAAACAGATTTCAGGAGTTAGATTTGAATCACCCCTAAAGCACATGAAAAGCGGTAAAACGTCGACAATGATGCACTTGGCCAAAAAGAGCATATGCGTTTTTTTCTGAATGAATTCAGGAAAAAACCCATAGGCCCTTTTTGGCCAACCAAGCAAGCCGGAAATGCAATTCAGCACTACAAAGAACTCTGACTTCCCATCAGTCAAAATGGCCTTCCTAAAAAAGTGTAAAAACAAGAAATGCAGGAGAGGCCATGGAGGAAAGGGAGCCTTGTTACACTGATGGGTGGGGTGTAAATTGCCAATAATGACTCTGGAGA